>NW_021703781.1:48165553-48351954 GCF_005190385.1 Monodon monoceros | reverse complement strand
TATATATATATATATATATATATATATATATATATATATAAAGATGTTGAATAGGAAATGCTCATCGGGAATTCACGGGTGTAATTTGGGCTGGAGATAAAAATCTGGGAGTTATTATATTATAGAAGGTAGATCACCTGATGGATGGTCAGAAGTCTGGATGAGTTCACTTAGGTAGTGTAAATGAGAAAAGTCCAGGGACTGAGCCCTGGGGCTCTTCAACACTTAGACGTTGGAGAGGTAAATCAGATTTAATGAAGGAGACTGGAAATGATCAGCCAGTGAGGTAGGAAGAGAATCGGGAGGGTGGTACTCCAAAAGCCAAATGAAACTGTTTTAAGAATGAAGCTATGACTTTGTCAAATACTTTATATAAGTTAAATGAGGTGACCATTAGATTGGATTGACCATTGGATTTAGCAATATGGTAACTCATGACCTTGTTTAGAGAAGTTTTGAAGTGTGGGATGTAGGGGGTAAAGGCATGATTGGAGTAGGTTTAAAAGAGAAAGGGCCCAAATGTCTATCAGTGGATGAATGGATAAACCAAATGTGGTTTTATCCAAACAATAGATTACTATTCAGTTGTAAAAGGGAATGAAGTACTGAAACATCTACAACATGGATGAACCAAGAAAACATGCTAAGTGACAGAAACCAGACACAAATGGCCACATAATATATGACCCCATTTAAAGGAAATGTCCAGAATAGGCAAATCTGGACAGGAAGTAAATTAGGGGTTTCCAGGGCCAGGCGGAGGGGGACTTTGAGACTGCTGATTGGTATAGGGTTTCTTTTGGGGGGAATAGAAATGTTCTGGAACTAGATAGGGGTAATGGTTACACAACTCTGAAAATACTATACTATACTATACTTCAGTATAAATCACTGATTGTACACTTTTTTTTTTGCTGTGTTGGTCTTCATTGTTGTGCACGGGCTTTCTCTAGTTGTGGAGAGCGGGGCTACTCTTTGTTGCCGTGCATGGGCTTCTTATTGCGGTGGCTTCTCATGTTGCAGAGCACGGGCACTAGGTGCGCAGGCTTCAGTAGTTGTGGCACACGGGCTTAGTTGCTCCAAGGCATGTTCGATCTTCCTGGACCAGGGCTCGAACCCATGTCCCCTGCATTGGCAGGTGGATTCTTAACCACTGCACCACCAGGGAAGTCCCTTTATTTTTTTAAATATTCGTTAGAAATATTTTCATATCATTATGTAAACAGCTCTTTCATTGTTTTTTTTTTAGAGCTATATAGTATTCAATATGGATATACCATAATTTATTTAACCAATTCCCTACTGACATTTAGGTTGATTCAAATTTCTTGTTATTACATATATTGCTGCAAGGAATATATAGTGCAAATATATTTCAAGAAAAATTCCTAGAATTCGAACTGCTGAGTCAATGGGTACATGTATTTGTAATTTAGAAAGATACTAATTGCCCTCCATACCAGTTTACACCCCAAACCATAATATAAAAAAATGGCCCATTTATTATCCTGGATGATATGGTATTTAATCACTTACGGCCCTTTCTGTGAATCAAGTACATCAGAATTAAATGACTATGCCAAACACTTTCAAAGTTATTAACTGAAAAGAGGTCAAGATTATATTTCCTTGTGGGGTGGGTGGAGTGGGGGGGGCTCAGAGATCGACTAGGAAAGGCCATAAAAAAGGGCATTACTTACCTGTGCCAAATTATTTTCTCTCAGCTCTAAGTTCACTCTTCCTTGCGCAACTTTGTGATATGGAACTGGATTCTGTATACCGTTTTCCTTTGGAACAACAGAGGGCACTGGAGTGACACTGCAAGGTAAAAATGTATCAAGATTTATACTTAAAGATTGTGCACTTTTAATTAATTTGGCTGCGCCGGGTCTTAGTTACAGCACAAGGGATCTTCGTTGCCTCGTGCAAGATCTTCCTTGTGGCATGTGGGATCTTTTTTTAGATGCGGCACGTGGGATCTAGTTCCCTGACCAGGGACCGAACCCGGACCCCTGCATTGGGAGTGCGGAGTCTTAACCACTAGACCACCAGGGAAGTCCCAATTGTGTACTTTATGTGTCTTAATTTTGGTGTACAATTATCTGAATTGGTAAGTACACTGATACATAAGAATACGTTGTTCGATGTGAATTATTAAAAGGTCATGAACGTATTACCTCTCAGGTCCTGTTACAGATTGTTTCTTGCTAATTTTAAACTAGAGACAGTTTGTATTTAAGGAGGGCACATCTTCTAAGATTTCAAAGTATTCAACAGCAGCCCATGAATGCTGCTAATTTGTGGAGTAGAGTAGTAAACAAAAGTAAAACACCCCCACACGCACACGCACCCTTATGGATCTTACATTCTTGGGGGGGTAATACCATAATAAGACTAAGATCTATTGTGTACTTTGAAGACTCTAAACATCTCAAAGCAGGTTTATTTCCCATCTACCAAAGGATTTATTAGCACAGTGCTTGGCTCATACAGGTGCTCAACAAACATCTGGTAAAGTAGGATATGTTGTTGGCCTACAGTAACCTTGGCAAGCTGTTAGCAGTACGATAAATCCACATGGGCTTGACCAGAACAGCCGAGCCTCTGTTACTTGTCCAAGTCTTCTACACTGAGCTGCAAATCCTTCTTCTTTTCCCTTTGCTTAGGATCTTTGCTCCAGGAAGGCAATTAAACATTTCATCACTGTACCCATTAGAGGGTGCGTGGGTGGCAGGTAGCAGAGAAGCAGCAAACTTGAGATCCCAGGGGACCAAAGAAAGGTTATGGGCAAACAAACCTCCAAGTTGGCACAGATACGTTTAGTTTCTCTGTATATCAAAGTGTCCCAGCATGTTATCTCACTTAATCTGCACAATAACCCAGGAGATTGGTTTTATAATCTTCATCTTATTGATAAGGAAGTTGAGGGTCTATCTGAAAGGTAAAGTAACTTGCCCTACAACCATTAAACATCAGCTAGAATGCATCCAGGACTGACTCTATGGCTGTTTCTCTGCTAGTCTGTCTCTCAGACGGTGACAGTGAAATGATTTAGATACAATACTATCGCCATGGATGGAAAGGCCTTTATTTGATGTACTCATTCTGGAAGATTCTAATCTGCTCCAGAAACTAAAGTTCTTAGTATCTTGGAGGAATCAACTTTTTCTGTGTTCCCAGCCCACCTGAGTATACTTTGATACCTGTGGCATAAGACCACCCACAGATCTCGTCTAATCATAGTCCAAGTGGCTCTGAGGGTAGGTGAGGGGGGATTCGTTTTAAAAATTAGAACACACTTGGAATTTAGGTTCACCTGCTTATGAAATTAAGACAAATTTCTTTACAGTTCTTAAAAAATTCAGATTACTTGTACTAAGAGAAAATCTCACTAGTATCTCGATTACTATGATTTAAAAACAATTAAGTAGGTACAGAATAAACAAATTATGTTTTGGAAGTTGTTCAACAGACAAAGTACACCTAGAGGACATAAAAATTCTTTATTTAACCTAATCCAGCCAGTGTTGAGATAGTCTGCTATGTTAAAAACAAGACGTTTAAAAAAATTACAGCACAGTTAGCAAGGCAGTGACTAATCAAGTCACTCAGTTTAATTTTATATTCTTCACAGTCATTTGATAATCATTTAATGATGAACAATATTTTCTGCCACTTTGGAGATAAGTTAAATTCTGCAAAGAAGAGAATTCTACTAGTTGTCATTGAATTTTATAAAAGAGGTTTAAAACATTAAAGTTTATAGAAATAACACAGTAAAGAAACGTGAAAATAAACTGGAAAACACAAATATACCTGCCCATCCCAAAAGTCTAGAACATCTCTTAATCTGTCCCCTAATGTTTCTCGTTTACTGCCTCGTTCCCTTTTCCTAGTGTTCAGCAATTAAGACACCACTGCTCTGTAGAGGCTATTTTGAGCTTAGCTAAAGTGCCTCTCTCTGTTTCTTTAATTTCTCAGTTAATCCTAGAAACAGTCTTCTAAGTATTACTTGTATTTCAGAGATGAAGAAAACTGTAGCTGACAGCAAGTTGTCACTTGATGAAAGTCATACATACAGTTATTAAAAGAATTAGGATCTGAACCTAGGTCCACCCAACTTTAGTCAGCCCATGCTTTTGTTGATTCAGGGTGGTGCAGGACACTTTCTGAAGAGGCTGGTACCTGGTACTTCTTGAGCTAAGGCTCTTTAGATTTAAATGTGTTCAATTCCAGGGCTGAGGCTACTCTGGTCCCCAGGCACTTGCAGTTCCCTCCCCACAGCCCTCAAAACTCCTTCTCCCTGCCCCTAAAGGATTAGAGTTGTTTCTCTGGCCCTCGCAAGCCCCGATGCCAAACAAATCCAAGCAATTATTCCCCCATTTTGGGCATAAAGTAATAAATGGGGAACTGTGTGCTTGTGTAACTTTAGTAAAGGCTGCTAAAAGCTGTTCTATATAACAAAATTATGCAGGAAATATCCAGTATGTCTTTTCATATTGAAAATTTAAGAAAGCCAATATATTTTATAAGCACAGCTATATAATCTGTTATTTTTATATATAATCATAGTTTTATATCTCCCCTTCAGAACTGTAGCAGTGATCTTAATATAAGGCTCACTGTCAGTCAAATATTCCCTTCCTCCCCAAGTAATTACAACTTTGTTCAATAGCCATTCACATAAATTTCATGTTATAACTCAAAATTAAGACATTCATACTATAGAAAGGTACCAGTCTTAAATTACTGAAGTTAACATATACTACTGTAATCTAACATAGCTCAATCTATACTTGCTACAATCCTAAAGAGAAGTGGCCACTTATCAGTAAGGGGGAACATTCATATTGCCATGCATTAGATGCTGTGAACAAGAAAATAAATAGGGTTTTTGGAACTATCTTTAAAAAACTTAATACTAATTGATGAAAATCACTCCAAGACCAGATCGCTGAACATTAAAAGGGTCACTACTGCAGCTTAAAATAAATAATTGCTTTTGAAAAATGAATATAAAACTAGTTAAACAGTGACTATTAAGGTGCTAGCCTCCTCAGTATGACAAGCAATTTAAATTTAAAAATATTAGTATTGGTTTTTTTTCTTATAATAATTTGACAAAAACAATGACCTTAATATTTACTCAAGACTTGTTTTCATAATTATTTCTTTACTGACTGGTATAAAAACAAAGAGCTCAAGGCCTCACCTTGGTTTACTCACTGCTGGTTTTCTACCTGTTGAAACTAGACTGTAAACTACATAAAAGCAGGAACCAAGTCTGTTTTGTTCACCACTGTATCCCCACAACACTTTGCATAGTGCCTGGGGAAGTAGGAGGTGATCAACAAACACCTGAATAACTGAATCGATGAGAAAGGAGAGGAAAATAACTTTATTTTTTGCAAATCGTTCTCTGTGCTCAAACTACTATAAACTGGCAGTTCTAATTTCTAGAAACACGAATTTAAAAACCTTACTCCGGTGATGGAAGGACCTGATGTCGCTGTCTCTGTCTCTGCCTTTCTCTCTCTCTCTCTCTCTCTCACTCACACACACACACACACACACAAATTAAGACTGCATGAGTCAAAATTACAATATGAACTATGAGATGTCAACATTATATAAATAAAATTTAATAGTGAAAAAGTGATCTGGAAGCCCTGTGAATTTTTACCCTACACGTTTTGGAGGATATCACATGGGTTAAGAAAAAAGCAAAATTGCATTTGTTCAGATAATCATTTGAATGTTTACATACATTTTTGGTTTGTTAATTATGTATAACTAATTTACATTTCCTCATATTAACATATACTCCTGTTTAGCTTGTAATCAAATTATGCCAGTGAGAAAAATCCTCATAGTACCTTCATTGAGTTGCTGATTCTAAGAAAACACTGAACATGAACATGTACAAAAGAGGCCTTTGAATAAAACAGCATGTGCATTTTTAAATATTTGCACAGTTTGATCTTTATATTTCTGTCTGAAGAAAATATGAACAAAACTCAGGTTCACCATGCTAAGATAATGGTTCAGATGACCGTCATAAAAGAAGTACATACAAAACAATGAAAACAAATCACATCCTTAGGTTCCGTGATTACTGAGAGGGTTTCCCCTTCCCTAAGTGCTTTATTTTACTTCTTAAAAATATGAGAGCAGCAGCTTATCGCAAGTCTCCACTACTGTGCATTAATGATGGAATCAAAACAACACAACAGACTCATAAGAATGAGAGGACTGCAGAACAATGAGAAGTCACAGTTTTATGCTTCTTCTTGCTCTGGATAATTTAGAATTTTGCGGTGTGCCTGACGTAAATATTGCTGCTGTTTGAAGTAAACCTTGAATGCTCCTTTAATGGCAACAAAAGCAATTCCACCCTAAAAAAAGAGAAAAATTAGCTTTTTATAATGCAGATTTAGAGGAACATAATAAAAATCATTTTACTTAAATCACAAAAGACACAAGCATTGTTGCTAATTCAGATGACTGCAAATGAAATAGTTCTCTTTTTTTTTTTTACTAGGGGGTAAGATAGGAATAGACATTAGAGGTCAGAAAGCCTTTATCCTCTCTGAGTAATCTTCCTTCCACTTAGCTCTAAATCCATTCTCATATAGTAGAGAGAATGCCCAGGCATTATATGCAGGCTGCTACCAGAGGGGAGAAGTGGGAACAATAATAATGACATCAAACAACATAAGGGCTTACTATGTGCTAGCACTTCAAATGAATTATCTGATTTAACCCTCACAATAATCCTAAGGTAGCTACCATTACTATCTCCATTCTACAAGCATAGAGAAATCAAGAAATTTTATTTAGGTTTCTCAGAAAGACAATGTCTGTGATAGGATTTGACCTGGGCAGTCTGACCCTAGAGCAGAATCTTTTCAACACTATCTTTTGGGAGTAATGATTCACGCATATCCCAGGAGAGAACTCCCACAGCATAGTTCCAGAAGACTAGAACTACTGCAGTGGATCCTCCTCTTTTTATTGCTATTGGATGACAGCAGGGATCAAATAGAGACTTAAGGCACAGGAGCCGTAGTATAAATATTTATATAGTCTCATTCTTTTTTTTTTTTAAACAAATACACAGTTCTTTCTCTTTTGCATAGTCACTTGAAAAAAGTAATATTAAAGCCACCTTACCAAGATTGTCCTTTGTAAATTAGAGTTAACACTACTGAACATTAGTTTACCAACTATTGTTGCAATAGTAGGAAAAACAAGGGCTCCACACAAAATTCGGGTCGCAGAGACATGATCTGCTAAAGGATTAGCCTCGGCTGGAATTCGAGGAACAGGACAACCAATCCCTAGAGGAAAAAATGTAGAGTATTAGTGCTAATAAATCAGAATATCTAAAATATCTTTGCATGCTAGGATTCGTCCACAGGATTAATCTGGTATGTTCATTACCACCACAATTCAGGGCCTTACCTGGAAATATACTGTTCAAAATTTGTAGTTTATTTGAGTATTTGCGCCATAGTCTAAGCACATAGTCCTCCCAGCGAATCATCTTGCCTAATATCAGCATGACAGGAATAGTAGGAAGTCCAATTAAAAGGAATAAAGGATCAGCTCTCTCCATAACATCCAGACCTTCTTTATGGCCTACAACCTGTGAAACAGATAGCATTTGCTCCAATCACTTCCTTATCTAATGAAGGGTTCCATGCTTGAGTGCAATTCATTTTAGAGGAAATGCTAAATTTCAAAAGAATACAGAAATAAAAAGTTTTAAAAATAAGCTGGAAAGCTATCAATCCTGATTTATTTATAAGAAATGTCTCTCATTCAAGGGGAAAAAGAAAAGCTCCCAAGCTGTTTCATATTACATTGGAATAAAAGCTTTAATTGATTACATTTCAATAGCGGGGAGAGGACTTCTGGTTCTTGCTTCCATTCCTCTATTTAATTTGGTTAGACTGGGCTATAATTTTAGGTCTCATGTGTCTTCCAGAAGAGCAACTGTTTTCCTGCTCTTCCTACTAGGAGGTAAGCACAGCCAGCCAAGAGACAGGACCGGCCTTCAGGAGATGGTCTGAAATCTCATTTCTCTCTGGCTTTCTCCCTGCTCAGTGGTGTCTGGGATTGAGTGTGATTTCTCTGGCTGGCTAAATGCCTGCTCTACAGACTTAACTCTCCTAAAATGCAACTCCAAGGTCTATATTTGAGGGAATGCAATAGGAGGTCCAGTTCTGGTTCCAGGTTCCAGTCACTTTTTCTAATCCAGGAACCCAAGGGTGCCTATCTATGGGGTAATAAAGCTAAAACAATCCTTCCCCTCTCATCTGGGTCTTGGGGTTATTTCTCAATTGGTTTAGATCTGAGAGGGCAAGAAGGACATGATTAATTCGCATTTGTGTATCTCCATACTTCCCCTCCTGGCAAAATTCTTTTCACTTGTTGATCAATCTTGGTCTTACATGTCTCTCAACATGGCCACTTTGTTGGTGAGCATCTTACTTTTAACTAGAAAATTTCCCTAAAAATTCTTTCACAGGTCTCAAATGACCTCCCTTTAGCCAAAAGTCTCAAATGCTGGCAAATTAAATATATTTCTCTGAGGGATTATTCTTGGCAGTTATGACAGTGGAGACTATTTCAGAATCTTGGGGTTTTAGCCCATCCAGGTATCACAGCTTGATATGAGGAGACTACTATAAAGGTTTCTATATAGTTTTTCTGTACACACTTGAGGATTAAACTATGAAGAAAGGATTGTTGATATAGACAATTTATGTCTTTGCCTTTGTCTATATCTCTGAGAGGGACGAGGGAAAAGAAAGGAAGGAAAGGCAAGGAGGGAAGGGAGAAAAGAAGGTAGGGAAGACTAAAAGCTCCAGGGACAATATCTACTCAGGAAAGCAAACTCATGAAAAAGTAAACGGGATGTTTTTTCAAAAATGAGATGCCCTTTACGTCAGCTATTATAGCAGATTTTTTTAGGTGGACTTCAAGAAGATGTGAAATAAGGAAGCTGACAATAGTCACGGCAAATTCAAATTCTAGACAACAGACTTGATCCAGGTAGAAATAGTTTATAAAATTATGTGGAGGGACTTCCCTGGCAGTCCAGTGGTTAAACTCTGCACTTCCAACACAGGGGGCACGGGTTCAATCCCTGGTCGGGGAACTAAGAGCCCACATGCCATGCTGTGTGGCGTGGCCAACCAAAAAAAAAAAAAAAAGAAAAGAAAAAGCATGTGGAGAGGACTAAATTGGGTGCTTTTAAAATTTCAGCTAAGGATATAGCCCAGACTTTTGTGCATGATTAATTTATCTAACCAAGATGTAACATTAAAGAACAGAGGACTAGCCTCTTCCAAATGGTCAAAACCCATGGTATCAGTATCTGATATTCTTCTGTGTTTCCAGGTAGAAATTAACAACCTCATATCTTGCATGTGAAGGGTGGTTGTTTTGAGCTGCCCTAAAGTGAAATAGTCTGGTTCACCATATTTCATAAACACATATCCCACCCTGGTGGCAAAAGTGGATTAGCCCAGAAACTGTCTTTACCTATAATGCTTGTCACATGACACTCTATTTTTTATATCATTTTATTATTTTCAATATTATGATCACTTTAAAGTTATAGCTAAATGTGATTTAAATACTCCCAAAGTGTTAGCAAATAAATTCAGAAATTTGAAAAATTCCTTTGTTGGGTTATGTTTTCTTTTTAGAATTTAGGGTTTAAAAATATAAAGCAGGGCTTCCCTGGTGGCACAGTGGTTGAGAGTCCGCCTGCCAATGCAGGGGACATGGGTTCGTGCCCTGGTCCGGGAAGATCCCACATGCTGTGGAGGGGCTGGGCCTGTGAGCCATGGCCGCTGAGCCTGTGCGTCCGGAGCCTGTGCTCCGCAATGGGAGAGGCCACAACAGTGAGCAGCCCGTGTACAGGAAAAAAAAAAAAAAAAAAAAAAAAAAAAAAAAATATATATATATATATATATATAAAGCAAAGTGAATATTCAGGTATGGACTATAGTAAGGGAAAATTTATTCCTCATGGGTAGCAGTAAAAACTTTCCGACCAGGTGTCTAAGAATGAGGAAATAAAAAAGAAAATAGGGCAAACGGTGAGCAAAAGCCCATTTTCCCCACCTGTGATCAAGAGTCATGCTTCGTGCTTAAGCTGAGGCTGACCATTACATGCATACCTGCATGCATTCATTCAACTGAATAATGATTACGTGCCAGACACAGGCCTAGGTGCTGGGAATTAAAAGGTGAGCTAAATAGACGTCTTTTGGAGGTAAGAGGCAATCAAATCAAACAAGTGTGCAAATATAATGTTAAGGAACTAGGACAGTGTAACACCTGTAGTGTCATACTACGTACCGCTACAGTCAGACTCAAGGGTAATAAATGAAAGCTGAATTAATCAATGGGGCTGATTTAACTCTGGTCAATATAAAACCAGCAGATCTTGTGTAAGATCATGTACATTCTGATGTTATGCCCTAAGACTGAAAAAGAGATAACTTTCAAGACTTAAATTCTGAGGTTAGATTCAGGAACTATAGAATGTCTTCTCTAAGATTTTTTTTTTTTTTGCGGTACGCAGGCCTCTCACTGTTGTGGTGTCTCCCGTTGCGGAGCACAGGCTCCGGATGCGCAGGTTCAGCAGCCATGGCTCACGGGCCCAGCTGCTCCGCGGCATGTGGGATCTTCCCAGACCGGGTCGCGAACCCGTGTCCCCTGCATCAGCAGGTGGACTCTCAACCACTGTGCCACCAGGGAAGCCCTTCTCTAAGAATTTTTTATCCATGTACAAAATCAAGGCCTATGGAATTGCAGGTTTAGAGAAAGGTTTGTTTGTTTTTCTGCTTAAGAGCTAAAAGCTAAATCTCCATAGTCAGCTAGGCCTGCGGTTCATCAATGCTAAAATGCTAAGAGTTAGTTTTAATTAAGTTTTGATCTTTTAAAGCACTGCTTATAGAACCCTACTTTTAAATGGGAGGATGGAACAGCAATGAACTAAAAGGTTTCCTTAGAATTCAGGGTAATTAAATGCAACACAATTAAGAAGGGACAATGCGTGTAGGGGCTGCTTTACAGCAGAGGCAGAAGCAGAGCTGGGCCGGGTGTCAGTGTTCCACTGTTCCCGGATACAATGCTCCAGCTGCCTCTGGGACCAGCTATCATTTCAGGAGCCCTAGATTAGGGACAGGAGTCCTAATGCTTCTTCCTTGCTGGAAGGTGGTACTGGTACTGGACATGTAAGCTCTCTGAACCTGTAAACTAGGAATAATTGATAGTATCTATGTCACAAGATTGTTGCAAGAATTATACGCATCAGTGCTTGAAAGGTGTTCAGCCAGGTGCTAGGGGAAGAAAAAGTTAACTATCACGTTGTCTTTTCAACAGAAATTTAAATCAAAGGGACCATTCAAGTTCTTTACAACGAAAAGGGATCGAACCTAAGACTGGTTCATGAAGAAATAAATGGGAAAAAACAGTGATCTGATTCCTTAATCTGATTTACCTGAACTTCAGAGTAGTCAGAGAACAAAAGGAAAAAAAATAGTTAAGTGTGAAAAAGAAAATCCTAAATTCTGCTGATGGAGTAGGGGGCACGACTGCTATCAAATATTCAGAAAGATAAAAGTCTTCCGAATACTCTTAAATCACACAACAGGAGCTATCTACTGTCACAGCTAATCGCTCCCATTTCTGGGCTAAAAAAAAAATCTTTTCAAGTGAGATAGTACATGTGAAGGTTATATCTAAATGGTAACACATAATATATATATGCATTATCATCATTTTAGTTCTTTTCTGTCACCATTAACCTTCTTTACTGTCACCATTAACATGTTTATTTTTGTCTCCTTGCTCATATCATTTCCTCCTCTCTGCCAATCCAAATCATTCTCTTCAAGGGTCAGCTCAAGACTTATTTTTTTCATAACTTCAAATGATCTTTCACTTTTACTGAATTAAAATACTGTTAATGTAGTCTTTCCTTAATTGGCTCCTGTTGTTGAAGTGTCTCATTAATTACGAGAATTCTTTTAAGACTGTGCTAGCCTAACATCTTTTCAAAAAGAGCCATCCTATTTCTTATGGTCAATTAGGTCTTAAAGAGAAATCACTCAATCTCAGAGGGCCTTAGTTTCCCCATCTGCAAAAATATACTTTTGTATAATGTATTTGTACATTAAACAATGTATAATCTCTAAGTTTTCAGGTCTTTGTCAGTCCTAGTGAATGGTCCTGAACTTCCTGGATCTAATGATATACTAATACTCATTACTGGAGCTTAACAAATTATTACAGAACATATAGTCAGTTAAACAAACCTGTTACTACCTGATAGAATTGGTCATATTAAAAAAATCACTATTTATGAAAGCCTTTTAAAGTTAACATCTGTGTATATGCTATACAGGGAACACCTACGTATAAGATAGTCTCTACTTTCTCAAGGAAATTACCTGCCAATAGGAGGAGTAAGGCCTGAATACAGCAAAAGTTAAATAACTTAGGTAATCTATATAAGAAATAGCACTTGGTCAACACAGGATTGGCTGCCATTTGAGGAATAAAAATGTCATGAATGCAGAGGAAGAAGAAATCACACTGGGCAGGAGTTGCCTGGTAAGTTTCATGGAGGGAAAGTGGCTGAACTAAGCCTGGAAGGAGGGTTTAAATTCGGAGAGAAAGGCCTGAAAGGACAGGTATTAGGCAGGGAGGGTGACATAAGCCAAAGGACAGAGGTAAAAAAACTAAACAACATAAGGATGGGTTGGAGGAGACAGCCCCATAGGCCTCAAAGTAGAATGAAGTTAAGATTGTGGAGAACACTGCATAACAAACCAGGTTAAGGAAATGGAATCTTTTTCAAGTCAGTGATTCTCAACCTTTATCCACTATCCTATGACAAATGATTTGTGATTCATTCCAGTGACTACATCCAGGTTTCTGGGGTGTCATCAACATTTTATAAAGAAGCATTGCAATATTCTGTCTCACCATGATTATTTAGATAGGTTATGTGCAACTTCTAGAATATTACATATAATCCCCTTCGATCCCTTTTTCTTTCACGTACTCTTTAATTTATATTAAAGAAAAGCAAGTTATATCATCTACAAACCAAAGTGTGTTAACTATTACTGAGTTAGTTATGAAACATTTAACTGGGCTTCCCTGGTGGTGCAGTGGTTAAGAATCCGCCTGCCAACGCAGGAGACACGGGTTCGAGCCCTGGTCTGGGAGGATCCCACATGCCGTGGAGCAACTAAGCCCGTGCGCCACAACTACCGAGCCTGCGCTCTAGAGCCTGCGAGCCACAACTACAGAGCCCACGAGCCACAACCACTGAGCCCACGTGCCACAACTACTGAAGCCCGTGAGTCTAGAGCCCATGCTCAGCAACAAGAGAAGCCACTGCTATGACAAGCCCGTGCACCACAACGAAGAGTAGCCCCCGCTCATCGCAACTAGAGAAAGCCTGCGTGCAGCAACAAAGACCCAACGCAGCCAAAAATAAAAATAAATTTATTAAAAAAAAAAGAAACATTTAACCAATCTAGGTGCTGCTTTTGAAAATGATCACTTAAGTTAGAGGGGACGTTAAGCTTTGAAGTAAAATGTTGAAAGGTATTATTTTAGGAAGATTCATTTGGAAGGATGAAAGAAAACAATCAAGAGGCTCCTTTAGCCATCCAGGTATGATGGGGAAAGACAATAAGTCAAGTATTAAAGATTGTGGAAAGGAAGCCACAGATGTTAAGACATATCTAGATGGAAATTGCTTGGACTTAGTGGACTGGATATAGCGCTATGAAGTAGAAAGAGTTAAAGGTAATCCTCAGAATGTAGGCTATATATCGAGTAGATGGGAAAATAATTGTAGGAATCAAAGATATAGAGAAATGATAACAGAATAAATTTAGGTTTCAATTTGAGGAAAAGACAAGTTTGATTTCAATAATATTGAGTGTGAAGTCATAAGAGGTCATTTAAGGAGAAGGGCCATGCTGTTCTTATAGGACTGATTTTGGGAAAAGATTAGGGTGAAAGACATCAAAACGCACAGTTAAGATGGCTGGAAATCTTCAAAGAAGAGGTATACAGAGAGAAGAGTCAAGGGCCTGGGACTAAATCTTGAAATTTAAGTCATTCTAATTTTCATCAACAGTTACTAACTGTAGCATTGTTTTGTAATAGCAAAAAACTAGAAGTAACTAACTGTCTAATCAATAAGAGACTGGTTAGTAAACTGTTGAAATTCTATACAAAGAGTGCTATGCAGATTTCTCCATACTCTGTGAAAAGATCTCTAAGATTCATTGTTTTTGGAAAAAGGGGGGTTCAGCTCTAATACATTTCCTTTTGGGGGGATAACTATAATGTGTGTGGGAGAACATATTTATTTTATCTTGCATATGCACAAACAAAGTCTGGAAGAATATATCCGGCTACCTGAGGAGAGGGGAACCTGGGCAAATGAAGGACAGGAGTAAGAAGACTTTCCCCTAGAGAGCTTTTATATATTTTCTTATTTTTAAGCCATGAGAATGTTATCACTTGTTCAAATAATAATTTTTAAAACTCCTAACAAAAATCTATTTAATCTGTTTGATCTTCATATCAAAAGTAACATCATCAAATAGAATAAAATAGTGAACCTGCATCACTGTCACTGCTCCATAAGTCACAGCTGTCCAATAGATAGAGCCAACCATTATTCCTGCTGCAGCAAATGGACAGGCTTTTGAGATCAGTCTATCTGCAAGATCCAAGACGTAAACAACTGGACCTATAATATAAAGAAAACAACGTTTCAACACAAGACAGATTAAAAAAAAAAAAAGACCAGATCTAAAATATTTTTATGAAGTTGGATGCCCTGATGCTTTAGAAATAACTTATAAATGTAATGGGAAACTAGATTTGAACAGATTTAGAATTTCTCAGTCATTTGCATGAATAGCTGAGTTTTACTTCCTAAATCCTAGGAAATAGCCTCTTCAAATTTTTATCTTTATCAGTAAACCTAAGAGTAAAGCCTTAACACAGCTGCTTCTTATAAAGGAAAATAGTTCTCTTACTTCTCTTAATGACACTGGTTACTGCAGAATGACATGGCCATTTCAACTTGCTCTTCACAAACAGTTCCTGGCCACAATTAGTTTCTATAGTACTTGGTAAGACTATCACTTCTTTGACTTCACTTATTACTTCCTTGATAGTGTGTGAAGGTAACCTAGGCTAGTTTTTTGTAGTTACACAAAGTCAACCTATCTTACTTTGATATCCAATATACTATATTTAGTTGAGTACTATTCTCTAACAAACTACTTTTAATGATCATGCCAGTTTTTATGGCATTCCAACAGCTGTATATGCCCATTATGCTTCTATTATTATGTGCTTACAAAGTAAAATTTGGTTATTATCTCCTCTGGTAGTTATTTGGAATAATTATACTAGGAGGAATTATAATAATTGCAATTAAGCCTGATATAATTTAGCTCCAGAATTTTCCAGAATAGTGGAAAAGTCTTAGACCTGAATTACAGCAAGGCCTAAATAAAGAATTGAATATCCAAGTTGAACTAAAGGAACATGCAACCTTGACTTGGTTAGTAATCATCATATTTGTTGAATGCCCTCTACGTAAAAACTATTACTTAGGACATTTTCTTAGAAATGTATAAGAGGTATTACCTACCTCTGGGGGCTTACAATCTATAGGAGGATGCTGTATACAAAACCAACTTATTTTCATTGTACAAAGAAATTCAAATAGCAATATGATGATAAAATCATTAAAAGAACAAGCATCCATCTGTGGAGCCCTGATCAATAGTTCCCCCTGATTGCTGGAGCCAGTAATATTACTAGTCGCTGTATAAAGGCAGACCATACTGTGAAGAAGGAAGAACATTAGGAGAGGTGTCAAAGGGACCTATGATTTAAATTTAGCATATAAACTTATTATTGTCAAAATCTAACTTACATAACATTTAAAACTATGACAAGGCATCTTTTGGGACCAAAGAGATAAAGTAAGCCTAGTTCAATGTATACTGACTCTACATTCTACATGATAGCAGGTGCTGTGCCACACATTACATGTATCATTATTTAATCTCATAATGTAGGGTTTAATCCTTAAAATACACAAATTTGCAGGTTTAAGTTTATAACCCTCTCAGAAGGCATAATAAGAAGCATTTTACTAAGTCACCAAAGATCCCTGAAATGCTGGTACTAAAAGTTAAAGCCAATAGGTATATATAAAACCTCAAAACTTAAGCTTTCATGTTCTCTATCGATAGTTCTTTAATCAGAAAATTGAAGCCACAAAACAACAACTACAAACTCTTTACAGCACGTTTCCACCTACCAACATCACACCTATCTGAAGTCAATCCCCACTTATACACCAGATCCCATTCCGTCACCAACTCAAAGACACAGGTCTAGCAATTCACTTCTACCCTCCTACATCATTTCCCCCTACCCTTTATTGGATTATTTTCATCAAACATGTCATTATTTATTCTATCTTAAAAAAAAAAAAGAAAGCCCTTCTCTTGATCCTTCTTTTCCCTCTGCTCCATTTCTTTGCTCCCTTTACAACAAAATCACTCAGAAGATTTTTCTGTTTTCACCCTCTCTCTCCAATTCTCTCTTAAATCCACTCCACCAAAACTGCTCATCAAGGTCACTAACAACCCACACATAGCTAAATCCAATGGTCTAATCTCAGCCTTCCTCTTATTTGGCCTACCACCAACATCTGATAGATGTTCCCTTCTTCTTCCCAATAATCATTGCACCTCCAGGACATCACCATCTCTTGGTTTTCTTTCCAGTCACTAATTTTTCAGTCTCCTTTGCTGGTTCCTCCTCTTTTTCTTGACCTCAGTGAGGCCCACCCTGTCAACTTCTACTTCATCATACTCCCTATTTGATTACTCTGCTCTATTTTTCTTTTTCCTAGAGCACTTACCACCTAACATACTCTAATTTACTTATTGTTTCCACCTACTAGAATAGGGGTTGAAAAACTATGGCCCATGGGCCGAATCCACCTCACTGTTACCGTAAATAAAGTTTTCGAGAAAGATGGCCACATGCAAAGTTAGCTGACCCTTGAACAACACGGGTTTGAACTACATGGATCCACTTACACTAGGATTTTTTTCAATAGTAAATACCACGGTTCTACACAATCCTCTGTTGGTTGAATCCATGGATATGGAGGGATACAGAGGAGCTGTGGATACGGAGGGCCAACTATAAGTTATATGTAGGTTTTTGACTGCACAGAGGGTTGGCACCCCTTCCCCCCTCCAAGCCTGCACTGTTCAAGGGTCAACTGTATTTACTATATATATATATATATATATATATATTTTTTTTTTTTTTTACAGAAAAAGTTTGTTGGCTCCTGAACTAGAATATGAGCTCCAAAGCGAAAGTAACCTTTTTATTTTGCTTATTGACGAATCCCAATTCCTTTGATTCTCAAAAATTTGCTTAATTCTCTACTGAGGTACTTAGGAAAAACTATGATATGAAAATCTCTACGTCTTCCTTTTTCATTATTCTGTATGAAGCCCAAGTTATGAGACTATTTTCTACCCAGTCAGAATCAGAATGTATTAGGAGAGAAGGTATTTTACCTGCTTCCAGCTGACCTTCGCCCCCCCATCCCCCACCTCTTCAAAAGGGTGCGTGGAAAGATCTACTGATGGAGCAAAGCAATATAATTCCTAAAAAAAGTAACAGATCATTTAGATGAAAACATAGTTCCTAAAAAGTAATCAGTCACTACCAATTTTATCTATTATGAACATGGACAATAGACAGATGTTTGAATTGTCTTTCCTTTAAAGATCTCAGAAGGTTCCAACAGAATAAGCTCAATTTTCAATTTTCTTCTGAATCACTGGGTATGAATTCCTTCTGTACAAACAAAAACAAATAAGTCCTCATACTTCCTTCTGGAAATTTTTTACTTATCCCTTGGGTCATATGCAACAGATGTGCTGGATTAAATGAAGTCACTGGCTGCATTTTATAATCCCTATTTCCAGTTTTTCTGGCAAAATTCTGTCTAGGCTTTTGTCTTAAGTTTATTTTGCCTAAACCTCTCAAGTCTTTTCCAGACAGACTAGTCCAAGATTAGTTTAATATTTAAAAGGAAGGATAAATGCCTAGTGGTAAACATACCATTAGAATTATAAACTGCCACCCAAGGGAGGTATTTCTGAGAGCTAAAGATTATCTAGGCAAGCTATTTGATGAATAAGAACAATCACTCAAATCATCCGGATGCAGTCCCTCAATCATATTTTTCTTATTAGGAAGCTTATCATGTACTATCCTATGACTTGAGGTCATAAAAGGAAAACAGCAACAGTCACTAGCCTCTTCTTATTGTCAGATTAAAGTACAAACAGTTACGGGAAATGAGGAAAGGCAAGACTCTAGCCCTTGAAAATCTCAATTCTAATGGGGAGGAAGAAGTATGAATAAACGTACTTCACAAGTTAAATATGCAAGGGCATAAAAAGGTTTTATTTAGTATTTTAAAAAGTTATTATTGAATTTTTAATGCCTCAGTGGGCTTCATCACTTATACTTCCAACAGTACTGTATTTACACAATGAATGGCAATTGGAGAAGCTTTGTATAAATACAAGTTTTGAAAATTCAATAATTTAAAGAGCACTAGGGAAACTTGCAATTAAAAGGAAATCTACTGTGAATTCTTTTGCACAATAAAGCTTTTGTAAAGAAAATAACTACACGTAATGTTTCGGGTAAATTCAAATCTTCACATTTCAGATTTGAATGACATCAAACAGTGAGCTGAGAACTATTAGGGAAACTCTAAGTCCATGTCTACTGAAAAGAAGTAATCAGTTTTATCTGGCAGACACTGCAAAGGTAGATTTGTTGTGATTGTTATGTTGTGATTTAAATCTCTGTATGCATGGTGTTAAAGGTACATTTTGGCAATTAAGAATTAATGACTGAAGGGCAGGTAATACTTAGTGTTCAAAATCTCCTGGCACTGCATACAATCATATCCAGAATTCCCAGTACCTTTCTTGGGGACAGAAAGGTATCCTCAAAAACACCTCTGACCAATTCTTGAAAAATAATTTCTAAACACTGCCACGGTGCTAAAGTTTCTAACACAAAACATAATTTAATGCTTCACAAGATAACCTTGTATAAGTCCCTGTGATGATAACAGCTCCCAAGAACTCCAAGGTTTCCGTTAAGTGGCCAAATTTATAAAAGAGATTGCCAGACCCAACTCAAATGCCAACTTGCTAATCCAAAACATCAACCCCACTTTCAGGTTCAGGACTGCTGAGAATTGCAGATTTTCGAGGTCACCAAGAGTCTAACAATACAGTTCTAAACTTCTTTCCTTGCTCCAAGTCTTCTTTTTGTTGCACACTATTTCTGGAATGTCCTGTCCCTACTTTGATTAAATCTGTATGAACACCCAAATTCCCAATGAAAACTAACCTAACCTGATAGAGGCTGACTAATTGTTCTACCCCACCCTGTAAGCCTGTTCCACGAGGCTTCCTTTACATACTATCCCACAAAATGCACTTACCCCTTTGCTTGTGCATAATGTTAGTACTTTGTGTTCTTGTTCAATGTTTGTTCAGTTGTCTCAATATCCTTTAAGTCTGTCCATGTCAGCATCATCTGAGATTGAAAACTCCCAGGGGGCAGGGGCCATGTCTGTTTAACTCGTTTTGTACAGTGCCTAGGATAGAACCATGTACAGATAGGTGCTTAAAAAATGCTTTTTAATGATGATTGGTATCTATCACTCTCAGGGACTAAGAGACAGCTATCTTCAGCACAGGGCACTTTGGCCTGTTCCACAGGGCATTAGAATATAATGGCACAGGACCTAGCTGCAGCACTCTGTGGCAAGTATTTGACTCAATTCATTGTTTAAAAAACAACTTAAAAAAAGTATTAATTATATGGTCCAGCAACAAATGTGGATTTTACTGAAAACATGAATATCACAACCACCAATTCAATTTTAAAAACACGTGGGAATTTTGATGGGATAGTAAAGAATTTTAACTTTTAACTCTTTCTCTAGCATTCATCACTGTTTTAAATACTAAGATGCCAGAGGCTAGGTCTAAGAGCCCCAGACAAGCTCATGTAAGTTCATCTTTAATTGCTCTGCTTGTAGGTTGAGATTTTACCATTTTTTATGTAAAAACAAACATCCTGCAAACTCAGGCTTTAATTTACTTTGCTTAATGATGAAAGTTAGTCATTAGATGGTCAACAGAAGAAAGGATACGTTCTTGGACAATTTTTTATTTAACCAAACTAATAATTACTGACCAAAAACCCCTCAAAACAAAACTAATGATGAATAAAAGATTCAGAGTCAAAGCAGATGAATATTATGTCTTGGTGTATATATATAGTGTATTACCAAGAAAAGTAACTAACGATCATCAAAGTAGTTCTTTATGAGTACATAGCTTGTGCCAAGGGAAAGCTTAAATTTTTCCTCATTAGAATAGATTAGCCCATAGAATATTTGAGGGCTATAACATCAACTACTAAGTACTTATTAAGCACCTATTGTACACATAGCATTTTACTATGCATTAAAATAAATGTAAATAAAATTTAACACACTAGCCTCTGCCTCCAAGGAGCCTACAATCTAGTTAGGGACAAACAATAAATACACATTAAACGACTGGAAAACTTTATGGCAAAACTGACAAATATGAGATAGTATCATACAAACTACACAGACACATGTTAACAAAATTTAAGTAAAGATTATAGAGGGGGTAAGGATGCAAAGAGTTTTCTTTTTTTTTTCTTTTGCGGTTACGTGGGCCTCTCACTGTTGCGGCCTCTCCCGTTGCGGAGCACAGGCTCCGGATGCGCAGGCTCAGTGACCATGGCTCACGGGCCTAGCCGCTCCGCGGCACGTGGGATCTTCCCAGACCGGGGCACGAACCTGTGTCCCCTGCATCGGCAGGCGGACTCTCAACCACTGCGCCACTAGGGAGGCCCAAGAGTTTTAATATTACTGTCTGTCTGTATGTATTTACTAATTAACAGAAGTGAATCTTGACCTTGAAGTCTATGATCTGAAAAGGGGGGCATGCTAGAAGACCTTCTAACTAGAGGCAAAAGACTTTATTCAAAGGGTTTATATATTTTTAAAAAGCTAGTATGCCAGTAAGGTGGGGGTTAATTGATAAAAATCGTTAGCCAGATCTCTGAAGAACATGACACAATAGGCAGGAAGGAAGTTGCTGGTGACAGGCATGCTAAAATGAATATGATATTTTAGGAAAACTAAGAATATTTAAAGTCAGAATAAACTAGAATAGAATCCACAAGATTTTGTATCTAAAGTGAGTACAAAAAAAGAGAAAGCAGCATCAATCAAAAGTAGTTTAATATAAAAGAGAGTTGTTAGAAAGGATAAAGAAATATTAAACCTTATTAGAGAAAAAATGTTTTGTCTGCTTTTAGGAGAAACCATGCCTAAGGTATGAAATTCTTTGAATTTCCAAATTAAAAGTTGAAAAAGTTAAGCTGTGATAAAAGAAACACCACCATCAATTATCATTAATACATAAAAATAGATGGCAATATTAATTATGCACTTACTACATATATGCCAAGGAATTGTTATTACATATTCTTTTTTCTTCTTTAAACATACCTATATTTTTCAAATTTTCCATGATGAGAATATAGTTACTTTTATTAATAAGAAAAACTACTTTTTAGAGAATAACAAAGGGTTATCATAAAATTCAGGTAACTATACCCTAAGGAAAGTCAACCTGACATTACTATTTCATTTTCTTTCCCCCTTTATATAAGAAACCCAACAGTAGGCTCCTTAGGAGGCAAAATAACAAGGGGAGTAAGGATTAGGTAGGGTCTACTGTGTGAATTTGGACAAAATGCTATCTCCAGACCTCAATTTCTACATCTATAATGATAATGAAGATAATATCTTTCTCAGAGTTTTTGTGAAAATTAATGTATATGAAGCTCTTAATACAGTACTTAGTGTTACACTCTACCAAGTGTTACACTGTACCAACGTCAGATACTAGTTCTTTCAAAAATGGCATACTAAGTTAAGTAGAATAGAACTCTGGAATAGGAGGAATAATCCAAGACAGATGTTTGAGGAAAAATTTATGGTATAAGGCTCTGGCATAAAAATAAGACTGTTTCAGGAAAATCTGAGGTAAGAAATAAAGGACAGATCTTTTTTGCCTAAAGGTCTGGGACAAGGAGGAAGAAGAAAATTCATGGTGCCAGGGAATCTGGGAATGAAGAGGGAGAAGACACCAGACTATAATTAGTAATTACTTTTTAAAAAATGTAAGATTCTGTAATTGTTTTTGGACCTATAATTCAGCTACCAGTATTTATATATAGTGTGCACCCAGAAAGCCTCACCCTATTGAAGATACATTGAAGATACTTATTAAAACAAATTTATATTTAAATCTTAGGGAATAAGGCTAGATGTGATCCAGCAATAAACACAAGAAATCCTTACTTTGAAGGTATTCTAGTCATCTCCTCATAAGAGGGCATATAAAGGAGGGCCAAAGAAGATCTAATGAGATGCCTACCTACAAACTTTAACATCAGAGGGTAGGGCTTCCCTGGTGGCACAGTGGTTGAGAATCCGCCTGCCAATGCAGGGGACACGGGTTCGAGCCCTGGTCTGGGAGGATCCCACATGCCATGGAGCAACTGGGCCCGTGAGCCACAACTACTGAGCCTGTGCATCTGGAGCCTGTGCTCCGCAACGAAAGGCCGTGACAGTGAGAGGCCTGTGCACCGCGATGAAGAGTGGCCCCCGCTCGCCGCAACTAGAGAAAGCCCTCGCACAGAAATGAAGACCCAACACAGCCTAAATAAATAAATAAATAAAAATTAAAACAAAAAAAAAACATCAGAGGGTACTCAAAGATTGAATCATTATGGAGATTTTGGTTTTTCAATTCCTTTCTTTTGATCATCCATAGACGTTTAGATATAATGCAAAGCAAAAATAAACACTTCTCTGATGGCCAAATGTAAATATTACTAGAAACTCTTAATTATATGAAGAAAGTACCTGAATTCTTAAGTCTGTACTGGTTTTCAAGTAATGAAATAAGCCAACAATATATTTTATGACAGCAGTCAGGCAAGTAACCGCTTGGATTTACGATGAGTAACAGAGGGCCATGTGCTTAGAGGAAACAATGCAGACTATTCTTAGAAAGTAACTGATAGCTTAGAAAATATTAAAAATGTAAAATTCTCATTAAATTGAAGCCATGAAAAACTTTTTTAAATTTGGGGAAAATATATTTAATATATATTTAGTACCCTTTTTCAAACAAAAGGATGCTCAACATCACTAATCATTAGAGAAATGCAAATCAAAACTACAATGAGGTATCACCTCACACCAGTCAGAATGGCCATCATCAAAAAGTCTTCAAACAATAAATGCTGGAGAGGTGTGGAGAAAAGGGAACCCTCTGGCACTGTTGGTGGGAATGTAAATTGATACAGCCACTATGGAGAACAGTATGGAGGTTCCTTAAATAACTAAAAATAGAACTACCATATGACCCAGCAATCCCACTACTGGGCATATATATACCCAGAGAAAACCCTAATTCAAAAAGAGTCATGTACCACAATGTTCATTGCAGCTCTATTTACAACAGCCAAGACATGGAAGCAACCTAAGTGTCCATCAACAGATGAATGGATAAAGAAGATGTGGCACATATATTCAATGGAATATTACTCAGCCATAAAGAGAAATGAAATTGAGTTATTTGTAATGAGGTGGTTGGACCTAGAGTCTGTCATACAGAGTGAAGTAAGTCAGTAAGAGAAAAACGAATAATGTATGCTAACACATATATGGAATCTTAAAAAAAAAAGGTTCTGAAGAACCTAGGGGCAGGACAGGAATAAAGATGCAGACGTAGAGAATGGACTTGAGGACACAGGGATGGGGAAGGGTAAGCTGGGATGAAGTGACAGAGTAGCATGGACATATATACACTACCAAATGTAAAATAGATAGCTAGTGGGAAGCACCGCATAGCACAGGGAGATCAGCATGGTGCTTTGTGACCACCTAGAGGGGTGGGATAGGGAGGGTGTGAGGGAGATGCAAGAGGGAGGGGATATGGGGATATATGTATATGTATAGCTGATTCACTTTGTGATACAGCAGAAACTAACACATCATTGTAAAGCAATTACACTCCAATAAAAATGTTAAAAAAAAAAAAACCACAACAGCATTCTTTCTTGCTTTCCAATGGTTAGCCACCTCACTCATAAAGAAATGGAAATTAAGACTGAGCTACCTTTTCTTACCTAACAGATTATACTGACGAACTAAAATGTTAGCCAATCTATTGGCAAAGCTGTAAGTAAACAGGCAAACTCATCCATTGCAGGTGCATATAAAATGTTATAGTACCTAATCCAGCAAAATTATATGTGCTATTCACCCCAATTTAGCAATCCCTTCTCGGTTCATCTTTAATAAGTATTCTAAGCTAACAAACTCAAAAAAAAGAGAAAGAATTACAATGTCATTCTTCTGTACCATCTAATGAAATAACAGATCT
Source organism: Monodon monoceros (assembly GCF_005190385.1). Taxonomy (NCBI): domain Eukaryota; kingdom Metazoa; phylum Chordata; class Mammalia; order Artiodactyla; family Monodontidae; genus Monodon; species Monodon monoceros. The sequence goes on along the minus strand of NW_021703781.1, from coordinate 48,327,244 downwards.
AGAGGCAATGAATAAAAAAATTATCAATCTCTGCTAAAACCAGTAGGTGGAAACTGCCAGGGAATTCTACTGGATGTATCAGGTTGATAACACCGGTATCCACTGATCAGTCTTATCATAAAAAAAGATAACTATACATTTTTCCAGCTTTATTATTATTGACATATAACATGTTTAAGGTGTAGAATGTGATAATTTGATAATATATATTGAGAAATGATCACAATAAGGTTAGTTAACACTTCAATCCTCTTACATAATTACCATCTTTGTGGTGCTAACACTTAAGATCTACTCTCTTAACCTTCATTTATATAATACAGTGCTAATTATGGTCACCATATTGTACATTGATCTCTAGAACTGATTCATCTTTTAAATGGAAGTTTGTAGCCCTTGACCAACATTTCCCAATATTCTCCAACCCTCAGCCCCAAACATTCTACTATTTGAGTTTGGATATTTTAGAGTCCACATATAAGTGAGAACATACAGTATTTGTCTTTTGAGAACATACAGTATTTGTCTTTCTCTGACTTATTTCACTTAGCACAATGCCCTTAAGATCTACCCATGTTCTTACAAAAGGCAGGGTTTCCTTTTATTTTTTTAAAAAAAGGCTGAATATTCTACTGTATATATACACACATTTTCTTTATCCATTCATCCGTCGATGGACACTTAGGTTGTTTCCATGTCTTGGCTATTGTGAATAATGCTGCAGTGAACATGGGGGTGTAGGTATCTCTTCCAGACAGTGATTTCATTCCTTTGGATATCTACTCAGAAGTGGGATTGCTGGATCACATGATAGTTAAAAAACTTTTTTTGAGTAATCTCCATACAGTTTTTCATAGTGGCTGTACCAATTAACATCCCCACAAACAGTGCACACAGTACCCTTTTCTCCACAGCCTTGTTAACACTTGCTGTCTATTGTCTTTTTGTTAATAGCTATTCTAACAGATGTGAGGTAACATCTCATTGTGGTTTTGATTTCCATTTCCCCAATGATTAGTGATGTTGAGCATCTTTTCATGCATCAGTTGACCATCTGTATGCCTTCTACAGAAAATTTTCTATTCAAGATCTTAACCCATTTTTAAATCAGATTGTGTATGGTTTTTGTTCTTGGATATTGAGTTGTATAAATTCCTTATATTTTGGATATTAATCCCCTATCAGACAGATGATTTACAAGTATTTTCTCATTCCATAGGTTACCTTTTCATTTTGCTAATGGTTTCTTTTGCTGTGCAAAAGCTCTTTAGTTTGATATAGTCCAACTTATTTCTGCTTTTGTTGCTTGTGCTTTTGGTGTCATATCCAAAAAATCATTGCCAAGACCAATGTCAAGGAGACTTTCCTATGTTTTATTCTAGAACGTTTATAGTTTCTGGTCCTAAATTTAAATCTCTAATCCATTTTGAGTTAATTTTTGTGAGTGGAATAAGAAAGACAGGGGCCAATTTCAGTCTTTTGCATGTAACAATTCAGTTTTCCCAACATCACTTATTGAAGAGACTTCCCTGAGTATTCTTGGCTCCCTTGTCAAATATTAGTTGAACATATATGTGTGGGTTCAATTCTGGGCTCTCAACTCTGTTCCATTGGCCTATGTGTCCTTTTACACTAGTACCATATTGCTTTGATTATTATAGCTTTGTAATAAAGTTTAAATCAGTAAATGTGATGCCACCTGCTTTATTCTTCTTTCTCAAGATTGCTTTGGCTATTTGGGGTCTTTTGTAGTTCCACAGAATTTTAGGATTATTTTTCCTAATTCTGTAAAAAATGCCATTGGACTTCCAGGGATTACATTGAATATATAGATGGCTTTGGGCAGTATGGACATTTTAACAGTATTAATTCTGCCAATCCATGAATATGAGATACTTCCCATTTATTTGTGTCTTCTTTAATTTCTTGCATCAATGTGTTGAAATTTTGTTTTACTCCTAAGTATTTTATTGTTTCTGGTATTATAAATGGGATTATTTTATTTCTTTTTCAGATAGCTTAGTGTATATATAGAAACACAACTGATTTTTATGTTGATTTTGTATCCTGCAACTTTACTAAATTTATTTATTAGTTCTAACAGGCTTTTGGTGGAGTCTTTAGGATTTTCTCTATACAAGATCATATCATCTCCAAGCAAAGACAATTTTACTTCTTTCTTTTGGATTCAGATGTCTTTTATTTCTTTTTCTTGACTAATTGCTCTGGGTAGGACGGGAGTGGTGAGAACAGACACCCTTGTCTTGTTCTTGATCTTAGTGGGTACACTGCATATGACGTTAGCTGTGAGACTGTCATATACAGCCTTTATTACGTTGAGGTACGTCCTTCTACACCCAATTTGTTGAGAGTTTTTATCATGAAAGGATGTTGAATTCTGTCAAATGCTTTTCTGCATCCTGCAGATAATGAGATGCAGAGATAAGATTTTTATCTTTCATTCTATTAATGTGGTATATATCACACTGATTGATATGTAGATATTGAATCATCCTTGCATCCCAGGGATAAATCCCACTTGATCATGGTGTACGATGCTTTACTATGCTGTTGGATTTGTTTTGCTAATATTTTGTTGAGAATTTTTTCATCTATATTCATCAGGGATATTGGCTTGTAGTTTTCTTATAGTGTCCATATCTGGCTTTGGTATCGGGGTAATGCTGGCCTCATAAAATGCGTTTGGGAATGTTCCCTCTTCTTTAATTTTTTAAAGAGTCTGAGAAGGACTGGCATTAATTCTTCCTTAAGTGTTTGGCAGAATTCACCAGTGAAACCATCTGGTCCTGGGTTTTTCTTTGTTGGGAGCTTTATGATGTCCTTCGTTGTTATTGGTCTGTTCACATTTTTTATTTCTTCATGATTCAGCCTTTGTAGGTTTTATGTTTCTAGGAATTTATCCTTTACTTCTAGGTTATCCAATTTGTTGGCATACAACTGCTCACAGTACTTTCTTAAGATCCTTTGTATTTCTGGGACTTCCCTGGTGGCGCAGCGGTTAAGAATCCACCTGCCAATGCAGGGGACACGGGTTCGACACATGTTCGAGCCCTGGTCCGCGAAGATCCCACATGTCGCGGAGCAACTAAGCCTGTGTGCCACAACTACTGAGCCTGTGCTCTAGAGCCTGCAAGCCACAACTACTGAGCCCACGTGCCACAGCTACTGAAGCCCGTGTGCCTAGAGCCCGTGCTCCGCAACAAGAGAAGCCACGGCAATAAGAAGCCTGTGCACTGAAACAAAGAGTAGCCCCTGCTTGCTGTGAATAGAGAAATCCCGCACGCAGCAACGAAGACTCAATGCAGCCAAAAAAAAAAAAAAAAAGTACAGGGGAAAATATAGTATCAGAGGAAAAAGCATTTCAATCCAGAAGATGATCAACTAAAGGGGAAAAAAAAGAGAAAAAAGGACAAATAGAATAAATAAAATTTGACAGTAAAAACCCAACTATATGAGTATCACAGTAAGTTTACACTTATTTACAAAAGAATTCAGAAGAACTGAAAATAAAAGGGTGAGAAAAGATAAGCAAATGTAACAACATCAAAAAAAGCTGGTATAAAAAAAAAAGCTGGTATGAAAGGGGGGAAAAAGAGTAACTTTACAGTGAAAAAACCTGACAAACATAACCTTACTGAGATGATCAAGGTCAGTATCATGAGTGATAAGTAATATTCATAGTATGTGCCTGTGATGTTTTGTGATGAAAATGGCACTTCATCTCTGTGGTCTTGTACCCCAAAACTCATAACCCCAGTAGATAATGGGAAAAACATCAGACAGATCCAAATTGTGAGACATTCTGTAAAACATCTAACCAGTATTCCTCAAAACCGTCAAGGTCAACAAAAACAAGGAAAGTGAGAAGCTGTTACAGCCAAGAGGAGCATTAAGGAGACATGACTAAATGTAATATAATATCCTGAACAGGATCCTGGAACAGAATAAGGACATTAGGGAAAAATTAAGAAAACCTGAGTAGAGTATGGACTTCAGTTAATAATAATATCAGTACTGGTACAACAACTATAACAAATGTACCATACTACATAAGGTGTTAATAACAGAGGAAACTGGATATGGGATATTTGGGAACTCTCTGTACTATCTTTGAAATTTTTCTGTAAATTAAAAATTGTCCTAAAACAACAAATCTATTTTTAAAAAGCTGGTATAGCTATATTTTCATTCTACAGTTGGCCCTCCAAATTTTTGGGTTCTGCATCTGCATATTCAACCAACTGCAGAATGAAAATATCTAGGGGAAAAAAATTCCAGAAAGTTCCCCAAAGCAAAACTCAAAGTTGCTGCACACCAGCAACAACTTACCATTTACACTGTATTAGAATATTATGAGTAATCTAGAGATGATTTAAAGTATATAGTAGGGGGACTTCCCTGGTGGCGCAGTGGTTAAGAATCCACCTGCCAACGCAGGGGACACAGTTTCGATCCCTGGTCCAGGAAGATCCCACATGCTGCGGAGCAACTAAGCCCATGTGCCACAACTACTGAAGCCCGCCCCCCTACAGCCCATGTTCCGCAACAAGAGAAGCCACCGCAAGGAGAAGCCTGCGCACCGCAACGAAGAGTAGCCCCCGCTCGCCAAAACTAGAGAAAGCCTGCGTGCAGCAATGAAGACCCAATGTGGCCAAAAATAAATAAATAAAATAAAATAAAGTATATAGTAGTATGTGCATAAATTATATGAAAATACTATGCCATTTTATATAAGGGACTTGAGCATCCATGGATTTTGGTATCTGCAGGGGTCCTGGAACCAACCTCCTGCAGATACCGAGGGGCAACTGTATTCTATATTATCATGTCTATGTCTATATTATATAGAAGTTTAAGACACACACACAAAATTCTTATAGATAAAATAGTCATTACTTAATGATAAAAAGTTGAAATCACCAGGATATTTTATTTCTAAACATGAGGGATAAGTAAATGGATGATGGTTTATTAGTCATTATTCCTCATATGTAGTTATATATTCTTTCTCAACAAATGAAATTTCATAATAAAAGAAAAAACCTTAGTGAACATTCTGCTGAGCTTTGATCAATGCTAAGGCAGCAGATATAATTAGTTCTGTATATTGATAGCAGCATGTTGGTAAAGGCAATGGAAAAGCAGGCACTCCAATACACTGTTGGGAAGATTAAACAGACATAATCTCTACAAAAGCCAATTTGATGATGTCTACTAATGTTATAACTGCACATACCCTTTGACTTATAGCAATTCCACTCTAGTCATTTTGCACATGTGTAAAATTATTTTACACAGTTGTTTATGACAGCACTCTTTGTAGTAGTAAAAGATTACAAACAGCCTGGATGTCCATCATTAGGAGACTGGTTATATAACCACACATTTATGTAACAGAATACTATACAACTACAAAGAAAAAGAAAGCTCTTTATACACTAATATAAAATGGTATCTACCATATATTGCTAAGGAAAAAAAAGCAAGCATAGAACATGATGTATACTAGTCTAGAATATATTAACATATAAACTAATTGTGCTCAATATTCTGTTTGCCTCTCCAAATTTACTCCTCCTCTTTCTCCACCCTGCTTTGTGCACTGGGAGGCTGACCAAACAAAACTGCACCCTCTAGGTAACCTTCCCCTCTAGCTTCTGATGTGCTTTGGCAATTTAAAATCCTGGCTCCTTACTTGCTAGAAACCCATGGGATTCCATTAAATAAATTTGCCAAGTCTGTTTCCTTACCTGTAGAATTAGAACACTACCTATTGTGTAGAGCTTTTGAGAAGCTTAAAATAATATAGGCAAACTGATTGACATAGTGCCTGGCAAAGAGTCAGTGCCTGTAGTGATAGCTACTGATATCACTGTTAATATTATTAAAAGAAAATATTATAAAATAAAATAGTAACAACTATTAATTTTAATTGCTAGATTTTCTAGGAAAGGTTTCTCCCAGGAATCATTCCTCATCATCCCTAGTGAATATCTTTTCCTTCTAAGCTTTACACTCCACTTAACATTTGACAACCAGTTTTTGAGGGTAATTGTTAGTTATCTTGTCTCTACACAAAAGTTTGAATTAATGCTTAGTTGAGAACAAAAAAGAAAAAACAAAGCTGTAATAAAATTTAACTTGAAAATAATCTAAGAATTTACATAAAGAGTGGAAGTGGCAACACTGATATCAGTTAAAATCAACTTTAAGACAAAAAACTAGAAACAAAGAAGAACATTTTATGATGGTAAAAGGGACAATCCATCAGAAAGACATAACAATTAGAAACATTTATGCACCTAACAACAGTCCAAAATAAACGAAGCAAAAATGGGCAGAACTGGAGAAACAGACAATTCAATAGCTGTAGACTTCAATAGTCCACTTTCAATGAAGAATAGGTGAAAGAACGACAAGGAAATAGAAGACTTCAAAATTCTGAGTCAACTAGATATTTATATCACACTCTACCACCACCACCACCACCAACAGAACACACATCTTCCCAAGTACACATGGAAAATTTGCAAGTATAAAGCTTGCTAGGCTATAAAACAAGCTTTAATCATTTAAAAGAACGGATAGCAAAGTATGTTCTTTGATCACAATGGAATGAAATTAGAAATCAATAAGAGAAGGGCATTTGGGAAATTTACAAATATGTGAAAATTAAACAACACACTCTTGAATAATCAACAGGTCAAAGCAGAAATCCAGAGCTTAGAAATTTATAGCTGTAAACTACTACATTAAAAAAGAAGAAAGATCAAGAGAATGAGAATACAAGCCGCAGACTGGGAAAAAATATTTGCAAAAGATATACCTGATAAAGAACTGTTATCCAAAATACACAAAGAACATTTAAAACTCAACAATAAGAAAACTGATGTTAAAAACAATCAAGGGCTTCCCTGGTGGTGCAGTGGTTGAGAGTCCGCCTACCGATGCAGGGGACACGGATTCGTGCCCCGGTCCAGGAAGTTCCCACATGCTGCAGAGTGGCTGGGCCTGTAAGCCATGGCTGCTGAGTCTGCGTGTCTAGAGCCTGTGCTCCGCAACGGGAGAGGCCACAACAGTGACAGGCCCGCATACAGCAAAAAAAACCCCAAAAACCAAAAAACAAACAAAAAAAAACAACAATCAAAAGACTTAACAGACACCTCATCAAAGAAGACATAAGACTCTTTTTTCTTCCTTTTTTTTTTTTAACATCTTTATTGGAGTATAACTGCTTTACAACGGTGTATTAGTTTCTGCTTTATAACAAAGTGAATCAGTTATACATATATATATATCTGCATATCTCTTCCCTCTTGAGTCTCCCTCCCTCCCACCCTCCCTATCCCACCCGTCTAGGTGGTCACAAAGCACTGAGCTGATTTCCCTGTGCTATGCGGCTGCTTCTCACGAGCTATTTATTTTACATTTGGTAGTGTATATATATCCATGCCACTCTCTCATGTTGTCCCATCTCACCCTTCCCCCTCCCCGTATCCTCAAGTCCATTCCCTAGTAGGTCTGTGTCTTTATTCCTGTCTTGCCCCTAGGTTCTTCATGACCATTTTTTTGGTTGTTTTTTAGATTCCATATGTATGTGTTAGCATACAATATTTGTTTTTCTCTTTCTGACTTACTTCACTCTGTATGACAGACTCTAGGTCCATCCACCTCATTACAAATAACTCAATTTCGTTTCTTTTTACGGCTGAGTAATATTCCATTGTATATATGTGCCACATCTTCTTTATCCATTCATCTGTTGATGGACACTTAGGTTGCTTCCATGTCTTGGCTGTTGTAAATAGAGCTGCAATGAACATCGTGGTACGTGACTCTTTTTGAATTAGGGTTTTCTCTGGGTATATATATGCCCAGTAGTGGGACTGCTGGGTCATATGGTAGTTCTATTTTTAGTTATTTAAGGAACCTCCATACTGTTCTCCATAGTGGCTGTATCAATTTACATTCCCACCAACAGTGCCAGAGGGTTCCCTTTTCTCCACACCCTCTCCAGCATTTATTGTTTGTAGACTTTTTGATGATGGCCATTCTGACTGGTGTGAGGTGATACTTCATTGTAGTTTTGATTTGCATTTCTCTAACGATTAATTATGTTGAGCATTCTTTCATGTGTTTGTTGGCAATCTGTATATCTTTGGAGAAATGTCTATTTAGGTCTTCTGCCGTTTTTGGATTGGGTTGTTTGTTTTTTTGTTACTGAGCTGCATGTGCTGCTTGTAAATTTTGGAGATTAATCCTTTGTCAGTTGCTTCATTTGCAAATATTTTCTCCCATTCTGAGGGTTGTCTTTTGGTCTTGTTTATGGTTTCCTTTGCTGTGCAAAAGCTTTGAAGTTTCATTAGGTCCCATTTGTTTATTTTTGTTTTTATTTCCATTTCTCTAGGAGGTGGGTCAAAAAGGATCTTGCTGTGATTTATGTCACAGAGTGTTCTGCCTATGTTTTCCTCTAAGAGTTTGATAGTTTCTGGCCTTACATTTAGGTCTTTAATCCATTTTGAGTTTATTTTTGTGTATGGTGTTAGGGAGTGTTCTAATCTCATACTATTACATGTACCTGTCCAGTTTTCCCAGCACCGCTTATGGAAGAGGCTGTCTTTTCTCCACTGTATATTCTTGCCTCCTTTATCAAAGATAAGGTGACCATATGTGCGTGGGTTTATCTCTGGACTTTCTATCCTGTTCCATTGATCTATCTTTCTGTTTTTGTGCCAGTACCATACTGTCTTGATTACTGCAGCTTTGTAGTATAGTCTGAAGTCAGGGAGCCTGACTCCTCCAGCTCTGTTTTTCTTTCTTAAGATTGCTTTGGCTATTTGGGGTCTTTTTTGTTTCCATATAAATTGTGAATTTTTTTGTTCTAGTTCTGTGAAAAATGCCAGTGGTAGTTTGACAGGGATTGCATTGAATCTGTAGGTTGCTTTGGGTAGTAGAGTCATTTTCACAATGTTGATTCTTCCAATCCAAGAACATGGTATATCTCTCCATGTATTTGTATCATTTTTAATTTCTTTCATCAGTGTCTTGTTATTTTCTCCATACAGGTCTTTTGTCTCCTTAGGTAGGTTTATTCCTAGATATTTTATTCTTTTTGTTGCAATGGTAAATGGGAGTGTTTTCTTAATTTCATTTTCAGATTTTTTATCATTAGTGTATAGGAATGCCAGAGATTTCTGTGCATTAATTCTGTATCCTGCTACTTTACCAAATTCATTGATTAGCTCTAGTAGTTTTCTGGTAGCATCTTTGGGATTCTCTATGTATAGTATCATGTCATCTGCAAACAGTGACAGCTTTACTTCTTCTTTTCTGATTTGGATTCCTTTTATTTCTTTTTCTTCTCTGATTGCTGTGGCTAAAACTTCCAAAACTATGTTGAATAAGAGTGGTGAGAGTGGGCAACCTTGTCTTGTTCGTGATCTTAGTGGAAATGGTTTCAGTTTTTCACCATTGAGGACAGTGTTGGCTGTGGGTTTGTCATATATGGCCTTTATTATGTTGAGGAAAGTTCCCTCTATGCCTACTTTCTGCAGGGTTTTTTTTATCATAAATGGGTATTGAATTTTGTCGAGAGCTTTCTCTGCATCTATTGAGATGATCATATGGTTTTTCTCCTTCAATTTGTTAATATGGTGTATCATATTGATTGTTTTGCGTACATTGAAGAATCCTTGCATTCCTGGGTGTTTGTAGATTTTTTGATGATGGCCATTCTGACAGGTGTGAGAAGGACATAAGACTCTTAATAAGCACATGAAAAGACACTCAACATCTATGTCATTAGGGAATAGCAAATTAAAACTGGTGGCGCAGTGGTTAAGAATCCACCTGCCAAGGCAGGGGACACGGGTTCGAGCCCTGGTCCGGGAAGATCCAACATGCTACGGAGCAACTAAGCACGTGCGCCACAACTACTGAGCCTGAGCTGTAGAGCCTGTGAGCCACAACTACTGAGACCGCATGCCACAACTACTGAAGCCCTCGCACTGCAATGAAGAGTAGCCCCCGCTTGCCGCAACTAGAGAAAACACACGTGCAGCAACAAAGACCCAATGCAGCCAAAAATTAATAAATAAATTTATTAAAAAAAATAAAACAATGAGATATAAATGGCTAAATCCAAAACACTGACAAAAGCAAGTGCTGCAAGGATACAGAGCAACAGGAACTTATTGCTGGTCAGAATGCAAAATGTACAGCCACTCTGAAAGACAATTTGGTAGTTTCTTACAAAACTAAACATACTCTTACCATATGATCCAGCAATTACACTCCTTGTTATTTACCTAAATAAGTTGAAAATATATGTCTGCACAAAAACTTGCACACAGATGTGTACTGCAGCTTTATTTGTAATTGCCAAAACCTGGAAGCAACAAGATGTCCTTCAGTAGGCGAATGGATAAATAAGCTGTGGTATGTCCAGACAATGGGATATGATTCAGTATTAACAAGAAATGAACTATCAAGCCATGAAAGACACGGAGAAACTTTAAATATATTTACTAAGTGAAAGAAACCAATCTGAAAAGGCTACATACTGTATGATTCCAGCTATATGACATTCTGAAAAAGGCAAGACTATGAAGACAGTAAAAAGATCATTGGTTGCCAGGGTTTAGGGAGGAGGATGGGATAACTAGGAGGATATATTCACAATATATTCCCTATTGACAATTAAGAACACACACTTGCCACCACCCTTCCATTCTGGCTGCCACTAAGTACCAGAAAAGATGCAGACTTTGGCCAGCTAGCCAGACAGACTGAGTCTAAATCCATATGAAAACTCTTTTTTTTTTTTTTTTGCGGTACACAGGCCTCTCACTGTTGTGGCCTCTCCTGTTGCGGAGCACAGGCTCCGGACACGCAGGCTCAGCGGCCATGGCTCACGGGCCCAGCCGCTCCGCGGCATGTGGGATCTTCCCGGACCGGGGCACGTACCTGTGTCCCCTGCATCGACAGGCGGACTCTCAACCACTGCGCCACCAGGGAAGCCCGAAAAGTCTTTTTTAATACCTGCTACACAGAGATCATCTCATAGAATGTTAACCATCACCTCTTCCTCTCCATCTTTTCTCTTGTCTTCCATTCTTTCTTCTGGCCAGTGTCTCCTAACTGTCATCTGGGGACCAATGGTGGTCCCTGGGAATCAATTAACTGGTTTACTATAGACAGTTTGATTTAAAAAAAAAGTGATAAAAGCTTTGATCACAAACATTTCATAAATTGAAAAGATTAATTTTGACTTTCAAGGAAATTCCTTTAGCTTCTTAACTGTTATGTTCCAAGGGTCACACATGCTTTACAAGGATAGTTAAGAGGGGACTGTTTGTTTAAGCTAACAAACTTTGACATCATGAGTTCTTTACATTGGTTAAATATATATTTTGTTGTTGTTCCTATCAATGTGTTAAATCCCCAATTAGGAAAATGAATCAATGCCTCAAAAGTGTTCATTGAAGAGTAAAAGTGATAAAAACACATTTGACTCAGAATGTCATAAATGATAAATAGTATGATCTTGTAGAGTGAAAACAGTAGGATCTTACAATGGGCTATGACCAGTGAATTACAAGTTATTAGTTTACACTGGGGGACCTCCTTGTTCCAATCAAAGTATAATACATTTTTTTTTTTTTTTTTTTTTTGCGGTACGCGGGCCTCTCACTGTTGTGGCCTCTCCCATCGCGGAGCACAGGCTCCAGACCCGCAGGCTCAGCGGCCATGGCTCACGGGCCTAGCAGCTCCGCGGCATGTGGGATCTTCCCGGACCGGGACATGAACCCGTGTCCCCTGCATCGGTAGGCGGACTCTCAACCACTGCGCCACCAGGGAAGCCCAAAGTATAATACATTTTTAAACAGGGATTGAAACATTATATAACAGGGATAAGAAGCCACTGAAGCATTCATATAATTTTCAACCACTCTAGTAAACCAATCAATACCTGCATTATAAATTTTGTCACTGAAAGCAAAGATTAAAAACTGTGAAGGAACTTTAAGTTATTTTAACAAAAACAGGTGTAACTATGGTCAGCTGCAAAATTAATGATAAATATGCTCAGAAAGAAAACAATTTACTGGTATGTTTCTGTATCAGATGACACTACTGGACATTAATTACATAATGTTAGGTGTGGTATTCAGTGACTAAGAACAGTTACTTTCACAGATGTATGCTCTTAAATATTTTGTTTCATGGCTACAAGAAACCACTAGTATTCACAATATGAATCAACTCTTGGTATGTACATAATATGTAAATTATGAAATACAAACAGTTCTGATTATCAATGAAAATATGCTTTAGAGAAGGGATTTTCCTTTAACCAACAATTATCTTTGAACTTTGACTTGAAAATGTACACTAGGATCAATATGGCCAAAAGCACTAGTCATGTGTGTAGCAAGGAAGAGTATAGCACCTGAAAGTCAATTCACACATGGCTTCATTTACAGACAACACCTGACATTGGACAGTAAGTCTTCTGAGTCTGTTAAAAATTGCATGGAAAATTGTGAATATAATATTCAAACTGCAGTCCCTGAGCAGGTATCTTCAGAATGTTATGTCAGGAAAAAAGAAGCAAATACAACACTCTGCTTTCCTATCTTGTCAGGAAGAAAGATGCTAACAAAAACTATTTAAATGAAGTATGTACCTTTTTTTCCCCATGACACCAGTAAGGTCAGTAAAAAATGTCTATGATTATCTGTGGTTTACTCAAGTGGCAGATCTCTGTGATATTCAGTATTGTGAATAGCTTGAACCTATCATATGAGGGTGAAATAACAAATTCTTAATGATAAAATACAAAGACCAAATCATGATACACATAGCTTAAGCAAAGAGTTTGACTTTTCCAACATGTAGCCATTTTCTTTCCTTGTTGTAGAATGAAATCAGTGTCTTATTATTAGTATACTTAAAAAATGTATTCAATTACCACACTAGACCTAAAAACATGTTTCCTAGAACTGAAATACAACCAGAAGGACAGATTTATCCACTACTATCTTCCAAACTGCAATATTCAACTTCATTTCTGAGTGCCACACATTTGTCAACTCAGTGCTTCATCGGATATTGTAGGTAGTTTTCAGTGAGAACTCTTGCAATAATTTTTGTACCCATCCATTTGAATATCTAAAACATCTAAAAGAATCATTCTATACTTGCTGCTATTCCCAACAACCTATAGTTGAAAAGTGGGATTATCTGATTTAGCAGAACTAAGAAGTAGGAAAAGAAACAGTTAAACACTACTGAGTGCGTGTGCCGCAGCTACTGAAGCCCTCGCGCCTAGAGCCCGTGCTCCACAACAAGAGAAGACACCACAATGAGAAGCCTGCTCACCGCAACAAAGAGTAGCCCCCGCTCGCTGCAACTAGAGAAAGCCCGCGCGCATCAACAAAGACCCAACACAGGCAAAAATAAATAAATTAAAAACAACAACAACAACAAAAAAGACCTGTCAGTGTGGTCCACAAATTCTAAATGTCAGAAATGCTACTTTCTCTACTACACTATTTTTCTTTCAAAGAAAGCTATCACTTCTTCCTATGCATTATGTTAGAGAAATATAGACAGGTATGGAAATTCTGTTTGCCCTTATTATTAATCTTCTCACATTAGAAAAGCACTTCCTCATCTGCACTTATGTTGCCTTATTTTTTTAAAGAAAGGTCTGATTTCAATATGTATAGCACCTAGAAAAAAATAGTCTAATAATTATTTCCTGTTTCTCCTTGAACTCTATTCCTCCACAAAGTCATTTTTTCCTTGACCTTCCCAAAACCCAAACTGCTTTCATATACCTCTTGATTATAGACAAGTGTCATATTAAAAACGCTGAACAACTGGCATGGCATAAACACCAAACAAAGAGAATGACACTAGTTCATAATCACATGGATGTAATGGAACATGCTAACTAAATATCAGCCTTAGTTATAGCTTCCTTTAAACAATCTGCTACACTTGTTTCAACACTAGCCTCATTCTCAAAGACCATTGGTTATTCCTTGCCTGCCAATTCACAGAAAAAGGAAAGTAGTTTTCATGAAAAACAGCCATATAAATTGGATTCCAAACACTGTCTTTTATTAAATATTTAATTTCCCTTTTATTCCTTAATAGAAGAATTAATAAAAATAAGCATTAGAAAGAACACACTATTGTTTTCTTTCTCCCACACCAATGGTTTCCAGAGAATGAGGCTCTCTAGTCAGCCTTTTATTATAGTTTTGTTAACTTGATTTTACCCACACAATTAGATATCCAAGTTCTTTATCCACTCAACCAAATGAAAACATTGAATACATAGACAAATGGATAGATCTGGGGATATATTAAGGATAATGTAAACTGTTAGCAAAACAAATATCTGACATTTAGAGAGAAAACAACAGAAATGGAATAGAGAAATTCACAAAAAAGCAAAGACATGAGTCACTTAAAAATAAACCTAGGATCATAGAGTCATATAACATTTTATATATATATATATATATATATATATATATATATATGTATCTGTGTTGGTTTTAAGGGTCTTCTTACCCAACTTTGGAAAAACTATTAAGTATTCAGCATTGCACTGGGGACATGCCACTCTGGCTGTACTGTTTCCTCTTTGTTTTTCATCCACCCAGCGCTGCAGACAAGCCTGGTGAACCCATTTTGTAGATCCTCTGCATCTGCATGGTCTCACCCATTCAGCTGTTCTATCATCTTCATCAGTGGCAAAACACACCCAGCAACTTCTGTAAATCAAAAGAGAAAATAATGACATTATCATTAACACCCCAGCCTCCTCTTCACTGCAGCTCTCACTTAATGGGATTAGCCTAGTATGTTATATTATAGGAACTTTTAATTCTATACTAAAAGACTGAGGAGAAAAACAACCAACACATTTCCAGTAGAGTAGTTTCTTCTTTTTCTGTTTTTCCTTGTATTCTTCTGCAGAATCTTGTGTTTTCTGAATTTTGTTTTTATGTAACTTCCTCCATCTTTCTAGTAAATTAAGGTTTTTTAAAAAAATTAATTTATTTATTTTTGGCTGCACTGGTCTTTGTTTCTACGTGTGGGCTTTCTCTAGTTGCGGTGAGCGGGGCTACTCTTCATTGCGGTGCACGGGCTTCTCACTGCAGTGGCTTCTCTTGTTGCAAAGCATGGGCTCTAGGTGTGCGGGCTTCAGTAGTTGTGGCTCGTGGGCTCAGTAGTTGTGGCTTGTGGGCTCTAGAGCACAGGCTCAGTAGTTGTGGCGCATAGGCTTTAGTTGCTCCATGGCATGTGGGATCTTCCTGGACCAGGGCTTGAACCCATGTCCCCTGAATTGGCAGGCAGATTCTTAACCACTGCGCCACCAAGGAAGTCCATCTTTCTTGTAATTCTTCATCTTCTCTAATGAACCAGAATGCAAACAGACAATCCTCAAGCTGCTTTCAAGACCTAATAATTCTTCGAGGAGTGATAAATATAGGAATATGTGAAATTCAGTGTATCTGCCATTTCAACAACATTAACTTCTTAACCTCTTGAACTTGGAAAACTAAAGTATTACATAAATGATTTCACATATGGTCTCATTCAGTTTTCAACTGAGACAAAAAACCCCACTCATTTCTCTTTCTGGTAAAGTATGACTATAAGAGAGAAAGATGATTAAATTAAAAAGCACAAAGGGAAGAAGAGATGAAGATATCAGGATAAATTGTTTTAGGATAGTGATATGATAAATTTGGGCCGAAGGGCTTCCCTGGTGGCGCAGTGGTTGAGAGTCCGCCTGCTGATGCAGGGGACACGGGCTTGTGCCCTGGTCCGGGAAGATCCCACATGCTGCAGAGCAGCTGGTCCCGTGAGCCATGGCCGCTGAGCCTGCACGTCCGGAGCCTATGCTCCACAGTGGGAGGGGCCACAGCAGTGAGAGGCCTGCGTACTGCAAAAAAAAAAAAAAAATTTGGGCCTACATGTTTCTATTATAGGTATGATTGGTTTTCCTTTTTTGTGGGAATTAAATTATATTTATTATATTCAAAATCTAAAAGTCAAGTCTGGTATGCTTATATTTTAAAAAATTCTATTGAGATGGTTAATTTTTAAACACTTCCCCATTTTGCTTTTGAGGATACTTCATGAACTCTAATTTGTTCTTGTGGAATTAGGTTGCAATTCCTTATTTTTTTCCTGTCAATTAACACAAGTTTTGACACCAATTTCCATTAGCGCAAATACAATTTAACTCAATGACACCATTCACTCCCCTTTACTACGTTAAAGTTTCACTGCACAATAGGAAACTGCTAATTAAAGCTTGTCACTTACTGTGCACATTTCACTTAATTAGATAAGTGGCTCTGTCAGAACTTAACTATGCTCAGTGGGAAAGACTATATAGTCAGGTACTACATACGGGTGAGGTCTCCAGTCTGTAGAACAATACGAATTTTAATTGTGTGCTCCAATTAAAACTTCGCAATTAGAATACGGAAAAAAAAAACTGAAGTGCATACGTGGCAACAATATCCAAAATTGTGCTTTTACTCAGCTTTCAAATTCAGTCAGATTTCATTTGACCTACCTAGGTAAAAACGAGGTAGGGAGCATTTGTTTGAGCATGCCTGACCCTCTGACCCACCTCAGCCAAGCTGTCTGGGCCCTCCTGCTATCTTACAGTTATCCAGAAATGCCTCCTCCTCCACCTCCTTATTCTTTAAAATTTTATTGTGGTAAAATATACATAACATAAAATTTACTACTTTAACCATTTTTAAGATTGCAATTCAGTAGCACTAAGTCATTCACACTGGCAACCATCATCAATATCCATGATTTGAGTGGGTTTCAACCTAGTTTTTTTCATAAAATTTCAATTGACAAGTATACAGCAAATAAACCAGTTATTTGAGGTGTTAGTATATATTTTCCCCATTTAACCAAGGTAATTTTGTAAATATAATTGTATACCTCTGGGAAATGAAAACCATATTTTGGTAACAAAATATAGGCAGAATATCTAGAAACTATATTTCTAGGTTCTTGTAAGTTTTTCATATTAACAATGGAACATATATGTAGCTAAGTACATCTAGACCAGCATAATTAATCAGTATTAAGGTGAACTGAATCTTAAATTAAGCCAATTTCCAGTCATCAGGAAAAAACAAAATAAAATGTCAAGAACCTTAATACTAAGTTGAACCAAATGAAATTGCCTATATTTATGTTTTTAATTTACATAAATGGCAGCTTAATATACCAATATAATGGGAATATTTGTATAGCTATAATCCCCATAAATTCTGGATAAGTATAAGTTTATTTTTCCCCAACATTTAATAGGAAAAATTTCAAACTTTCGAAAAAAGTTGAAAAACTGGTGAACATCCATATTCTTAACACCTAGATTCTACAATTCTTATCATTTTGCTACATATGTACTTTACTACATATTCTTTCATCAATCTTATTTTTTGATGCATTTCAAAGTTTCAGACATTAGTGTACTTCACCCCTAAATAAACACTTTTACAGTTTTACTTTTTAGAAGGTACTCAACTAACACTTAAAAGAGGCACTTTCCGGATTTTTTTTCTAATTTCACAACTATGGTAGATAAGATAGTTGAATGATGATTTACAGTGAAAACTTATTAGGTGTTAAACCTAATTGGAAGTGTTAATACCCATAACCTTGTTTTTATTGTTTGATTCATAGTGACAGTGAGTATACAGCTTACAAATTTGGATTTTGAAGCTAATGCTCATTAGACATTAACTGAAATTAACTGAAATTATCCTAAAACCCTTATTGATAATAATACTCTCAAAAAGTCTGATATTCAACATCTACCAACGTACCACATCCATTTTCTATTTATTCTAATCGCTAAACAGTACATCTGATAATGGTCATCTGAGATCAAATAGTATTGCCCACAATACGTAAGCTTCTGATAACACCACCAAATTACTTCACCTAAAAATTATAATTTAGATACAAGTAAATGTTATATAAAATGAAGACTTCTAACTTAATAGTACAAAACAAACAAGCAACTGGAAATTACAGAAATTGCCAGCAACATTTACTGAGCATTCACTGATTCCATGTGGTTGCACAAACAAAATAAATGGAAGACTGTACCTATCTGGAAAACCCTATAATTTAATTGGGGCTACATCCAGTAGATACAAGAGATTTAAGGTTCCAGTGAAATTACCATAGGTACATCCATTTTAAGAAGGAAGGATCAATTTGGATAGATCAGGAAAGGTTTCAGGGAGGAGTGATAGCAGAAATTAGCAGGGGCAAGTGATTTTATTGCAGGGATTGTCAAAACAAAGGTCTCAGGACCAGTAGTTCAGGATCACTAGGGAACTTGCAAATTCTCTGGCTCTACTCCAGATCTAGTAAATAAGAAACTCTAGAGGAAGAGGGCCTACAAATCTGTGATTTAACAAGCTCTCAAGGTGATCCCAATATCCAATAAAGTTTGGGAACTGCTGGTGTAGAAAAATGGCAGGTAAAAAAAAGCAAACATATTGGAGAAAGCAGACTGTGAAAGGGATAATTACTGGATTTACTTAAGGTAGAAATAATTGCTTCTGATGACTAAATATTTTTAATATAAATAACAGCACAGAAAATGTTAGGTTCTAAAGAATTTATTAACTGATTTACTACCTTACTAGGTATATGAGTTTAATCTACATAATATGGAAAGAATATTAGTCTGTGAAATAAGGGCCAGGTACATGGGAAATTAAAGCATATAAAAATGTTCACATAAATGTTTTTAGGCAGACAGCCTGTAAGACAGTTATTAGTCTTCAGGGCTGGAAATGAGGGGAGGGAACAAAGTATGTATAGGAATCTTCTCTTCCCTCATTTAAAAAAAAAACTTCTAATAGGCTGACCAGGAATATCACCTAAGAAGGTCTTAAAATTATGCCTTCCCCCTTTGCTTCCCCATACCCTACTCCCTCCTTGATGCAATCTATTTCAGCTATTTATTCCCCAATTCCCCACCTCCTTCCATTTAGGGAGAAAAGAGGTTGTTTGAAAATGATGGGTTTAGAGTTTCTCAAGATCTTAGAATAGAGGAGAGAGTAGAAGCTTGTGGTTTAATGTACAGCACAATTTCTCTTTTTTAGGGACAAAAAGTATACCATACTTTTTAAGGAAAACCACTCTCTTCTCTCCAACATCAGCCATGTATGTGGTTTATTTAGGCAGTTAGTCCCACATCCCCAGCTCCAGGAAGAGTAATCCCTAGATTGGTTTAAGGGAGTATCCCATGTCCTAGATTACAGTTATTGAGAGGCTGGGCCCATAAAGCTAGTTTCATTAGAGTGAACTTCAGAATTTTTGCTGGGAAAGTTGGTACAAAGACTTTCTTTTCCACTGAGCCTGAAGGCAGGAAAAGTGTGAACCTAAATGAGGGTGTGAGGCTCTGCTGCCAGGAGAGCCACAATGTGGAGCCTAAAGAACCCAGAGGAAGCTGAAAGATAGAAACTGATGACTTCGTTTGAGACATGGATCAAGCTGTGCTTAAAGCTAAATATACCCTTGCACTGTTCACTTACATAAACCCACAGTTTTTTTTGTTTTTTTTTTGGTTTAACCAGTTTGGGGCAGATTCCTATCAGACACAACCCAAACAATCTTGTTACAGATTGTGAGAAACTGGATATAAGGGATAGCCCTGAACAATCATATAATGTAGACTCTTAAACAGCTTTTAAAAGGACACTATTTTTTGTCAACGGCTTTGTTTCCTACTGACCGCAACTTGAGCTGAAAAGGCTTAAATAAATCTAATTTCCACTGCAAGTACTTTGAGTCTTGCAAGTTTTTCAATTTCTCACACAGGGCAAAAATATGCTCGTGATTCTGGCTACTGGATCAGGTCATTTCTTAGATAAAAACAGCCAACAAAGATAAAATCAAACATTTTGAAATTAAAAATTCTTACTGACAATGCTATAATATTTGCATTGCAGGATCAATTTAACTATAATTCTACTTTATTACATATTTTAATGTTATAGTTTATAGGATGGCAATTTTAATACCCTTAAAAGGTGAGAACTGGCTATTTGCCATTTCAAAGGACAAAGCCAAAAACCTTTCAAGTCCACACCTAAGAAGAGGTTGTAATATCTGACAAAATTCTAATTAAGAGTTTCTCTTTGAGTCATTTCCTCCCCTTCTTCTCTTCAATCCTCCAATCTCTAAGCAGTGTTCAGTGTGATGCAGAAGCATCATCTGAGAACTTGCTAGAAATGCAGTTTCAGGTCCCACCCCAGACCGGCAGAATCAGAAACTCTGAGGATGGGACCCAACACTACATTTAAACATTTTATTTATTTTAAATTTCTTTAAAAATTCTTCTTTTTTTATTGCAGTAAAATATATAACATAAAATTTGCCATCTTAACCATTTTTAAGTGTATAGTTCAGTGGTATTAAATACATTTACACTGTTGTGCTACCATCACCACCACCCATCCCCATAACTCTTCATCTTATAAAACAAACTCTATACTTATTAAACAACTCTCCAATGTCCTCTCTCCCAAGCCCCTGACAGCCACCCTTATACCTTCTGTCTTTATAATTTTGACTACTCTAAGTACCTCATATAAGTGGAATCATCCAGTATTTGTCTTTCTATGTCTTCAAGGTTCATCCACATTGTAGCATATTGCAGAATATCCTTCCTTTTTATGAGGCTGAATACTATTCCATTGTATGTATATATACCACATTTTGCTTGTCCATTCATTGGTCTTAGATACCAAGGTTGCTTCCAAGTTTTAGCTATTGTGAATAATACTGTTACGAACATGGGTGTACAAATATCTCTTTGAGATCCTGTTTTTAATTCTTTTTGGATATATACCCAGAAGTGAAATTGCTGGGTCACATGGTAATTCTATTTTTAACTTTTTTGAGGAATCACCAACGTGGTATTTTAACAAACCCTTCAGGTGATCGTGATACCGAAGTTTGAGAACCTCTGCTCTGGCCATCCTTCTTTCCTTTTTCCCTTTGTAAGTTTCCTCAACTCACCATAATACAAAAATGAAATTTTATTTTACATTCAATGTAAACATTTTTAAGCTATTTGGTTTTTAATTTAAATAGTAAGCAAAATGCTTGAGATCCTTTTTTCTAAGGAAAAAAGCTAGCTAAATTTGGGGAAAAGATTTTGTGAGTTCAGGATATTCTAACTGGTTAAAGAACTTGGGATGCCTGAGTTCAAATTCCTGCTTACCACTTATTTTAGGTTTAATGACAATCTCTTTCAGGGTTTTTGTAATGCAGCGGTTCTTAACCTGAGGTTCATGAAAAATTTACAGGATTGGTAAATTTGGATGGGAAAAAAAGTAATTATACCTTTATTTTCACTAAACTCTAAATAAAATTCAGTTTTCCTTCAATGATGAATAAACAACTCATAGTAATATTAGCATATAGCAATTAGAAATTAGTACAGTGACCAGAAATTTTCCTATTACAGCTGTGCAGATCTCAAAATAACATTTAACCCACTGCTAATTTGAAATTAATTATCAGACCCACCAGTAATAGATCTTGTATTTGTTTTAAAGCTCATATTACCATGTCACATTTTTAATATTTTGGTAGCTGTATTTCAACGTAATTTGTCCATTTCTGACCTGTATATTTTGTTTTATTCTTTCAAAACATTCTGAGAAGGAACCCATAAGCTTAACTAAACTTCCAAAGGAGTTCTCAGCATAAAAAAGGTTTTATGTTAAAATTCCCTATTGTAGAACCCTCCTACACTGTTGGTGGAATTGTAAATTGGTACAGCCACTATGGAAAACAGTATAGGGGTTCCTCAAAAAACGAAAAATAGAGTTGTCATATTATCCAGCAATCCCACTCTTGGGCACATATCCAGACAAAACCATAATTCAAAAAGATGCATGCACCCCTGAGTTCACAGCAGCACTATTCACCATAGCCAAGACATGGAAACAACCTAATGTCTACCGACAGATGAATGGATAAAGATGTGGTGTGTACACACACACACACACACAAAAATACTCCTCAGCCATAAAAAAATGAAATAATGCCATTTGCAGCAACATGGATGGACATAGAGATTATCATACTTAGTGAAGTAAGTCAGAAAGTGAAAGACAAATACCATATGATATCACTTACACGTGGAACCTAAAATAGAACACAGGGCTTCCCTGGTGGCGCAGTGGTTGAGAGTCCGCCTGCCGATGCAGGGGACGCAGGTTCGTGCCCCGGTCCGGGAAGATCCCACATGCCGCGGAGCAGCTGGGCCCATGAGCCATGGCCGCTGAGCCTGCGCGTCTGGAGCCTGTGCTCCTCAACAGGAGAGGCCACAACAGTGAGAGGCCCACGTACCACAAATCAATCAATCAATCAATCAATCAATCAAACAGGACACAAATGAACTTATCTATGAAACAGAAACAGACTCATAGACAAAGAGAACAGACTTGTGGTTGCCAAGAGGGAGGGATGGATTGGGAGTTTGGGATGAGCAGATGCAAACATATATATATAGAATGGATAAACAACAAGGTCCTACTGTATACCACAGGGAACTATGTTCAGTGTCCTGTGATCAGCCACAGAGAAGAAGAATACGAAGGAGAATGTATGTAGGTGTGTGGCTGAGTCACTTTGCTGTACAGCAGAAATTAACACAACATTGTAAATCAACTATACTTCAGTAAAATAAATTTTAAAAAAAAGATTCTCTATTGTAAAGGATTAAACAAGTGATCATGAAACTGCTTAAGAACTGTCTGGCACATACATAACCACCAAATGAACAGTAGCAATAATGGCACCAATAGAGATGAGAAAGATGGTGTCAACTTTACATCTATGCCTAGATTTTTATGGATGCATTTTCTTACCTAAATTAGCACATACAGCAGTCCTGCCTGGCACCCTGGTATTCAGTGGAAAAGGTCCTGGATTCTTGATCATCCCCAATTGTTCAATAGGCCAACACCACTGCTTAAGATATTTATTCAAATCCTCAATTCATTTTCTCCCACCCCTCTTTTCCTTCCACTAGGTTGTCTAAATGCTGCCTGCTTGCTGATAATACACACTCACAATTTACTTCCACACCATTCCACCAGCCAAGTTAGTGCTCATTAGGTTACATAGTAAGGGGAGATCTGGGAATTATCATGATTGGTTCAGAGATCAAAGAACAAATCACTATTATAATATGAAGACATGAAAAAAGAACTAGACAATTCTAAAGAATATTACTTATTCCTTAAAATAAATGTATGGCCTTACTGGTACTGGTAATGTCACTAATCTGTATGTATGACATGCCACTCTTTATAAAAAAAATCATTTACTTCTATGTAATTTTAAAGTAAAATTATAACTTTTTTCCAATTATTGATATAAATCCTTCTCAACAGTAAAATTTATAAAGTTATAGGAATATACATCTAATTCGCCTTAAATCAAAGAGTATTCAAGATCTCCCCCTAAATTAACTTGAACATACTTAGTATGCTCACTATTTGATGCCAGAAGAAATACATTTAAGAAACTTACAATCTAGTTAAGGAACAAATATATGCATAGAAGGATCACATAAAAAAAACCACACAAAACACTGAGTGCCAAGAAATGATGCTGGTGACCAAAGGTAATACAGAAATGTGATGATGACCGTAAGAAACACAGGATGAAATAGCTGAGAAGGTTTCATGAAAAGGAAGAACTACAAATGAGATGACAATTGGGGAATGAAAAGAATAAGGGTATCTGAAGTAAGAATAACAGCATAAACAACCTTAGACATAGACATGAGCATATGATCATGGACAATGATAAAACCAATGTGGTTGGAGCAGAAAGGTTTTTAAATAAAGCTAGGTATTACAAACCAGTTGGCAAAGGATGGATGACAAAGGTAACCTCACTTCACAGGGTTCATTTGTGACTAAACTAGTTTATATGATTAAGTTAATTATTTTAAAAGTATATGGGGAAAAAAGGGGAGGAAACATCAATAGAATAGTTTCTCACTGGCACATAAATTAACGAAGCAAGATAGGTATGGTTATCTAATAAAACAGTTGGCAGTAAAGTCTACCTTTGTAGACTCAGACTGTAGGTGTTTATAGTGGATTATTAGAAAGATCTGGAAAATCATAGGCTCCTGCCTATGATCACTTTGATGAAAACTGGAGGGAAACAGAATAGAAGAGTTCCAGAATACAGGAGTGAGAGCAATGAAACAAGCTTTATATTGCTGTTGTTGTTATTATATATGGTGCCTTACCAAAGTATTTCCATGACTGTTTTAAGGAAAGAGAGTATGTCCTTAATTCAGAAGATGCTTAGAGGGGGCTTCCCTGGTGGCGCAGTGGTTGAGAATCTGCCTGCCAATGCAGGGACACGGGTTCGGGCCCTGGTCTGGGAAGATCCCGCATGCCGTGGAGCAACTAAGCCCATGAGCCACAACAACTGAGCCTGCGCGTCTGGAGCTTGCGCTCTGCAACAAGGGAGGCCCACACACTGCAATGAAGAGTGGCCCCCGCTCGCCACAACTAGAGAAAGCCCTCGCACAGAAACAAAGACCCAACACAGCCAAAAATAAAAAAAAATAAAATAAATTAAAAAAAAGAAGATGCTTAGAGAACCATGCTCTGGTTAATGCAAGGAACGCCTAAATTTAACAATGGAAAAAACTGCAAACTGCTTGCTTTGTCTCAGGATTAAAAGTGTCACATCCCATGTATTCTTAAACAGGAACTATACCATAAAGAAGACTAAAAATCTGGGATTTCCCTGGTGGCACAGTGGTTAAGAATCTGCCTGCCAGTGCAGGGGACACGGGTTCCAGCCCTGTTTCGGGAAGATCCCACATGCCACGGAGCAACGAAGCCCGTGTGCCACAACTACTGAGCCTGCGCTCTAGAGCCTGCAAGCCACAACTACTGAGCCCGAGTGCCACAACTACTGAAGCCCGCGTGCCTAGAGCCCGTGCTCTGCAACAAGAGAAGCCACCCAATGAGCAGCCCGGGAACTGTAACGAAGAGTAGTCCCCGCTCGCCGCAACTAGAGAAAAGCCTGCAACAAAGACCCAAGGCAGCCAAAAATAAAAATAAAAAATAAATAATAAATTTTTAAAATTAAAAAAAAAAGACTAAATATCCCTTTATATGTCTGTCCAGCCAAGTGGAATAGAAGTTAAAGTATTTGGATTTATCAAAGAGCTACCACAATTATGACACATTACAAAAAAGGGAAAGGGAAATACCCCACAATGAAAGCGATCATTTACTAAGCATATATTCATGCCATGCGCTTTGTCTCTGATCTTCACAAACTCTGCAAACATAATTATTTCTGTCTTAAATAAATAAGGAAACAAAAGCCCAGAACGGTTAAACAGTCTGCCCAAGGCCTCATGGTTAAGTAGAAAGGCATGGATGCAACCTAGGCCTCAACTCTAAAATATGAGATTTTGTAAATTATATCCCAATAAAAAAAAAAATTAAATTAAAAAATTAAAAAAAAAACACCAAAAACATCAGCTTTTATCACTGCACCATGCTGCCATATGGATAGTGTATTCTGAGAAAATTTTCCATTTCTCATTTCTAAGGAAATTATAGCCAGTACAAGTAATTATGTGTTTCATTTTTTTTTTTTTTATGTCTGATCTTATTTATTTGTTACTCTTAGAACATCTCATTTTTGACTGGACTCAGACTCAGAAGTAGAAGCTCTCAGAGAGGACAGCCTCCGTCTCTTGGCAATCTGTTCATGGCGTTTTTCTTTGGCCTCCTTCATTCTCTTGGCCAAAAGTTTAGCATATTCTGCAGCCTCTTCCTTATTTTTCTTAGTACACTGTGTCTTCAGAGCAATTCGCCGACGTTTGTGTTGCAGAACACGTGGAGTAACAAGACGCTGAATCTTGGGTGCTTTGGTCCTAGGTTTCTTACCTTCTTTGTTTAGGGGCTTTCTCACAACATACTGACGGACATCATCTTCTTTAGAGAGACTGAAAAGTTTGTGGATTCTGCTAGCTCTTTTGGGCCCCAGGCGACGAGGCACAGTAGTATCAGTGAGTCCAGGAATATCCTTCTCCCTTTTACAATGACCAAATTGAGAACGCTCAGATTGGCATCCACAATGCAACCCCGTACAGATTTGTGCTTTCTTTCTCCAGTCCTCCTTGGTCTGTCACAGGAACGCCCCTTACTCAGTAGCAGGTGAACTCGGCCATGGGTCAAGACACCCTGCTTCATGGGGAAACCCTGTTTGTCGTTCCCACCACTGATTTGGACCACATAACCCTTCCATTCTTCACCCAGAGGGTCAGCAGCAACTTCTGTGGCCATATGCTTCTCATAAAAGGTACGAAGTTTTTGTTCATCGTCCACTTCAAAGAGTTTCTGGCAGCCAGTGGTTGGGAAAGAAATGTTCAGCTTTATTCTGAAGCGGCTGACCGCCTCCGGGGCGCCACAAAAAAGAGCTATGTGTTTCGTTTTTGCTAGGGTACTTTTAAGCAGCCATAAGGAGCTTTCACTAGAGATCTAAACCCCTGCCAGTGTAGTCCAAGGTGCCATATAAATGTTACCATCTCTCATCTTATGAACTATGGCATGTAAAGAGTTGGGAGGCATGTATGTACATGTGGCCTGTAAAGAACTGCTACATGAATCTGGAGAAGGGGGGAAATATTTCTGGCTGAAATGGTCAGAAAAGCTTTATAAATGAGGCAGAAACTAAACTGGGTCTTGAAGAGTGGGTAGAATTTTGAAAGACAAGATGCTGAAAAGAACACAGGACAGTGAGTGAATCAGTTTGGCCTGGGCAAAACATATATACTTTATGAACTCATTCTTTTTTTTTTTTTTTTGCGGTACGCGGGCCTCTCACTGTTGTGGCCTCTCTCGTTGTAGAGCATAGGCTCCGAATGCGCAGGCTCAGCGGCCATGGCTCACGGGCCCAGCTGCTCCGCGGCATGTGGGATCTTCCCAGACTGGGACACGAATCCGTGTCCCCTGCATCGGCAGGTGGACTCTCAACCACTGCGCCACCAGGGAAGCCCTGAACTCATTCTTAAACAGAAGCAAAGCTTTAAAAAGGTAGCTGGTGCCAGCCATATACTCACTGTCTTAAACATAATAGAGAGCACAATAAATATGATTATGGAGGGTCTTGAAGGCCAGGTTAAAGAATTTGAACTTAAGCTTAATAAGCAATTAAGAAAATACAGAAGGTTTTGAGCAAATAAATATTTGGTGCTTCAGCAAGATTATTCTAGGCACTGATATGTCATAAATAGTGAAAAGACAGACACCATGATTCAACAGTGTCTCCAATGTACCTTCCCCTTCTGGGGAAATGGGATAGGGAACAGTTTCTGTTCTCAGTGAACTTCCACTTGAATGTGCATGGTGGTGGTGGTAAAGGGTATGTGTGGAAGGCTCTGAGACCTGGGATAGGTGCATTAAAAAAAATATTACCAGGGCTTCCCTGGTGGCGCAGTGGTTGAGAGTCTACCTGCCGATGCAGGGGACACGGGTTCGTGCCCCGGTCCAGGAAGATCCCACATGCCGTGGAGCGGCTGGGTCCATGAGCCATGGCCGCTGGGTCTGCGCGTCCGAAGCCTGTGCTCCACAACAGGAGAGGCCAAAACGGTGAGACGCCCACGAACCGCAAAAAAAAAAAAAAAAAAAAAAATTACCATACTGTGTGATATACTAAAATGAATGCATAAAGGTTCTATGGAAAAACAGGAAGAAGTAACTCACTCTGCCTGAAGGAGCTGTGTAATGCTTCAAGGTGATACTTGAGCTGAATTCTAAGATGGGTCAGAATTAGCCAGGTGTCAAAAGGGAGGAAGTCATCTAAAGCAAAAATAAGAAGATGTACAGCAGGATATATCCAGAGGACAATGAAGTGCAGTGCAGAAGAGTATGGTTAAGGAAGGTTGGGGCTGGACTGGATAATTAATAGAGCTAAACCTCTTTACCAGGGCCTTGAAAGTTTAGAATTTATCCTATAGGTGATGTAGAGACTGACAGGTTTTAAAGTATGGAAACGCCATGATAATTGTGCCTTGGCCAATTCTGGTACCACTCTATTAAGTCAAACTGGGAAATTCTGGTACCACTCTGCAAGTCAAACTGGTAGAGAAAAACTGGAGTCAGAGAAAGAAGAATCTATAGTATCTGATAAGCAAGTGGATTTGGAGGAAAAAAGCAAAAAAGAAAAAAAAGATGTAGGTCTTATGCTGGTAGACTAGAAGAATGGTCCTATCAAAGGCCAAAATTGGGAAGTCAAGATAAGTAAACACCAGGGAAATAGCAGTAGTTTAGTTTTAGATACGTTAAGGCGCTAGTAATACTCTGTATACACAAATGGAAATGTCTACTGGGCAGCTAGAATGCAGACACTAAAATGTGGGAAAGAGGTCAGGAATAAAGACATAAATCTGGGAGTCACTCAAATAAAGGTGATAGTGAGATAGTAAGCAGGTATACTTTTAAGAGAAGAATGATAAGTGCTGAGGATTGAACCATACTTAATTGACTGAAGAGAGTAAGGGTAAGGTGATATATAAGAGGCGAAAAAAGTAAAAGACAAATAGTGTGGTAGACTAGAACACAGTTTCAAGAAGTTAGGGGGTGGTGGTCACCAGTTTCATCTCCACTACATATATGTCAAGGACATGAGGACCAAGAAAAGAAGTCATTAGGTTTACCGATTAAGAAATTATTTGTATAGGGAGAGTGGGAGGGAGGGAGACGCAAGAGGGAAGACATATGGGAACATATGTATATGTATAGCTGATTCACTTTGTTATAAAGCAGAAACTAACACACCATTGTAAAGCAATTGTACCCCAATAAAGATGTTAAAAAAAAAAAAGAAATTATTGGTAATCTTTAGTATACTTTTAGTAGAGCTACGGACAAGAAAGGTGGATGAAAATCAAATTACAACAAGAGATAATAAGGAGAAAATAAGAATATAAATGTCACAAACAGGGAAACGGATTTAGAAAGAAAAAGAGTGATAAGTAAATACAATGGATTATATATATATATTCTCTTTAATTGCTGTATATCACAGAACTCAGTATTTTAAAAAGTCAATTGTAGATTGATATATTTAAATTTTAGAAACAAGAATAAAACTATGAATTACATATGGTATATATAAAAGCATTAAACAAAGACTGGAAGAACATAAACCCATTTATGATAGTGGAGTGGGGATGGGGAGAAGATATGGGACTGGGGATAGTGGCCAAAGGGGACTTTATCTGTAATGTTTCCACTTTTTACATAGAGATGGAAGCAAATACAACTAATTGCTAATGTTTTTAAATTCTAGGTATTGCTCTGTAAATGTCAAAATGGGATAGTGATACGATTGGAGTAAATATGCTTCAGAGAATGAGAAGTCGCTTTAATGGAAACTAGAGGTGGTTATATAAATAAGAATATAGTACGTTCCTATCAGAACACTCTACAGCCTCTAAAAGGATGTACATGTGTGGCTGACAACATCCTGAGAGTGGGGATTCTAATTCACTTTGCCACTGCAGGAGGCTCGTGGGGAGCAGATGATTCTCCCTGCTTTTCTTCCCATTTGACTGTTCTGGGGACACTGGCTACATGCCTTACCTACTCACCAGGTGCAAGTAAGTGATGCAAACAACCTCAACAAATTCCTGAGTGTTAAATGTGAAAGGGGTACACAAAAGTCAAGTTTCCAGAAGCATCTCTCACCAGGCTTTAAACCTGAGGTTCATTCCTGCAGTTTGTTACAGTATTCTTTGTATTCTCTATACATTTAATCCTAATTTTGAGAAATAAAAGAGAAAACGAGAAAGTTTAATGGTGATAGAATAATATATAACAGACCTCTCCTTAAAAAAGTATGGCAATGAAGGGAAGGAAGAGAAACTGACCGAGATTCAGAGAGCCTGACGTAAAAGGTTTGAGTTTATGAATGGTTATAATTTCAGGGCAATGATTTGTGATCCCAAATCATTCATGACACTAGAAAACCACCCACTTTCCCACCCCCCTTCTCAAACAATTTAAAAGGTTCAAATGATAAATTTATTTAAAACAGTTGCTTACTGTTTATAAAAATGAAAGGCAATCAAAATATATATCTATATATACTCTTTCTACCTACAAATACTGCAATAATAAAATTTATCAAGATAAACAATTGCTAAACTAAATTTAGTTATTCACAAAGGACCAGGCAATTGAACTTCAGTTATTAATAAGTTGCTATTAATTAAAAAACCTTGAAAGACTAAGTGTATAAACTGAACATACCATCCATGTTATGTAAATATAATCTTCATTTTATTTGACAGTTTATGGAACACAAACCTCACTAGAATTAAAGCTCCATATGAGCATTTTTGCTTATGTTCACTACCACCATATATCGAGGACCTAGAATGGTAACAGGCAAATGCATCGATATTTATTAAGTCAATTCATTAAATACAAATGTTTAATAAGCCCTAAAATATACCTAATTTTAACCTAGAAGCAGAAGAACAATATATGTTATACACATTTCCTAATCTTCTCAAGGACAGAACTTGCACTGAAGAAATAAAAATAAGGGCAAGTTTCTGAGCTAAATTCTATCCCTCAAAAATTGCCACCCAAAGACCAATCTGGGGGGAAGCCAAATTCAAAGCAAGAATTCTAGGTCCTAACAGGTTGACATATTTTAGTCTGTTGGGCCTGTCAGTATTCCTCAAATGAACCCATCAAGTATCTTTGTGTTCAATTTGCATGTAGGGCCAGCCCAGATTAAGATGATACTGTAAATATGGAGATGGGTGTGTGTGTGGTGGGGAGAGAATTGCTACATTAGTTGGTTACACTAGAATCTTAAATACCTTCTGCGTGCCTAACATATGAATAGCATTTTATTGTTTTATAAAGTGCTTACACGTGTTCTCATTTATACAATCCTGTGAGGTAGGATATTGCCATTTTATAAATGAGGATGTAGAACCTCAGAATATAAGTCCAAAGTCACATAGCTAGTAAGTGGCAAAATGAGAATTTTAAGATTTCTGGCCAAGCTTACATCACTAAAATGTACTCTTATCATGAAATAATCCCTTGGGATTTAGGGTAGTGGGAATTCCCTGGTGGTCCAGTGGTTAGGACTCCACACTTCCACTGCAGGGGGCCCGGATTCAATCCCTGGTCCTGGTTGGGGAACTAAGATCCCCCAGCAAGCTCTGCCGCGTGACCAAAAAAAAAAGTGATTTTCAACTACAATAAACACTGGAAAACTTTTGAAAATATACATGCTCAGGCCCCATTCTCCAGAAATCTGTGAATTAATTGGTTGTGGGCAGAGCCAGGCATCCATCCATATTTTAAAATGTTCCCCCGGTTGATTCCAACGTGGGGCCACGTTGCAAAACACTGACTTAGATAATAAAGATCTTTGAACGTCATCTTAAGAATCTACCTTGAGGTATGTCAAAAAGGTGCCGAAGATGAGGGAAGCCAGTATTATAGTCACCTGTTTCAGTACATGCAGCCAGAATTTCCATGTTTCTATTAGATGTTTTAAATGCCTGGCTAGCACTCCTTGGCTTTTTTACTTTTATGGAAATCTCCAAAGAGTGTATGAAAGCCAGATCAGCTTTTGGACACAAAAACTTTTCTAAAAGTCACCTACATAAAAGTGAAAGCAGCAGGCCCTCAGAGGGGAAAAAAAAATTAATTGCAAAATACCCAGCACCAGAATAGGGTCTCATTTGATTGGAATTGGCAGTGGCAGAAAGTGGTCTCCTGTGGGCATATTTCAGTAGTCCTATATAATTTGTCAGTATGGTAAATTATAATTTACCTCGTAAAACCTGGTAAATTATCAAACCCCTAGACCACTGGGGAAAATGACAAAAAAGTTCATGCATTTATTCATTAAAGAAATATTTACTGATGACCTGCTTAGTGCCAGGCTCTGCTGTAGGTTTCAAAATAAATAATGATGTGTAAGTTTCTGCCTTCCAGGAGCTTGTAAACTACTTACATAAAAAGGGGTTAGTCAATACAACTTGACCTGAATGCTCCCCTCAAACAAGGGCTGGATTAATCACTGGGTCACCCCAACTGGAAAAAGTCAGTACATGATTTCTATCAACTTAGATGTCTCAAAATTCTAAGCTCCAAAGGAAATGTCTGCCACTGTGGAAGAAGATGTACTCTTGAGTGACTTGTGTTCTGGGTGTGATCCAAACAGCATTTAACTGGGTATAATCTCATTTAAGGTTGGCCTTTCATTGCCAACCTTGAAGTTGGACTTTTCCTCAGTAGGAAGACCTGTATCACACGCTGAACTGGGTGGCAAATGGTCTACTGAGAGTTGTAGGCAACCAAACATGCATTAACTGGCTAGGCCAGGAAGTTATGTCGTGGCTTAGGGGAAAATGTGGAGTAAGGGTCTCCAAAAACTCATGGTAGAACCCATGGCCTAGAATTTCAACAGCAGAGGGCGGTGCAGCCGATTTCACAGAAAGAGTTTTACTGACAAGCCCCCCCCAGGAACTTGCCCCATGATAAGATGAAACTTTATCAGTGAACTCAACGAATAGTAAAATACGCTAAGTGTTCAGGGTTGGACTTACTGCTGTTTTCCATAACCTCTACTCTGGTCTGATCGTTAAAGTCCCTTGCGGGTACTCGTGACCTTATAGTTTGGGGTGGGGTGGGATGGGGGAGGAAGGAGGAATGAAGTCAGTCTATCAGGCTTTCCAAAAGAATGCTTATCCTTGGTTTTTGGAAAGAGTGTACAAATTGGAGGGGGATCACTCCCCAGAGAATTAGTTTGGTCCTTCTTGCCAGTGACAGCGCTGACAAACACGTTACAACACAGTTTGGGGGGAGGGGAAGAGGACAGTAAGAAAAACTAATTCTCTGGGTTCACAAGTACCCCTCTCACTTCGCAACGGCGTTCGGACAAAACCAGACGCCAATCCGTAACTAAGTTTCGCTTTAAGTCTACGCACCCAGGCCGCCCGCTCCGTCCTCCCCCAAGTACAGACTCCAAACTTTCTGCCCCTCACTCGGCCCCCAGGCCGTGGAACTCCTCCCGGCAGGCTAGGCTCCGCTCCGAAGAGCCCCGAGGCCCGGCCCGCGTCCTCCCCCAAGGCTGCCCGTACCTGTCCAGCATCTGCTGTAGGGCTTGGTCCGGCATCTTCGTCGGAGGCGGCGCACTCGCCTCCCCAGTGGGCCCGGTCAGGGCCGGGCCCAGGGACAATAGCACTGAGAGGCGGCGGAGTAGGCCTCAGTCCGGCGGCAGCCGCGAACCCCCCACCCAGCCTCCCGGGGCGGCTCCGCGAGCCCTGCGGTGGCGGTGCGCGGCCCGCGGGCTTCGGGAGGAGGCGGTGGGGAGCGAGGAGGAGGAGCCTGGGGCGGGGAGGCGGCGATCGCGGCCCGGGTTCCTGCCCGTCGGCCCAGGGTTCCGGTCCATGGACCGCGGGCGCCGAGTTGCTGCCGGCGGAGGAGCTACCTCTGTGAGGTAAGAGTCACCACTTCAGTGCGCGCCGGGGTCACGACGCAAGGCGGCCCAGAGCAGCCTGGGAGATGTAGTCCTCGGACCGTCCCCGCAAGAGGCTGCACAGCCCGCCCCGACCACCGCCGTCGCGCCCGCCGCCGCCCGGCCGGCGCCCTCCCGTTTCCTTCCTCCAGGGGGAAAAATGTCCTGCGGGCCGCTTTCCAGGAAGCAGCGGGATGTGCCACTCCACCGTCAGTAGCATCAAGGTCAGGCCTCCCTGTCTGTTTCTTTTCTCTCAGCTCTCGTGCTCAGGTGGGACCGAGCCAGGTGAGGGGGGGGGGCGGGCCAAAGGGCCATTTCTCGGCAGGGTCCCCAGTCGCGGCCGCGGCGTCGGGGCGGGCCGTGGCGGGGGTGGGGGTGGCAGAAGTGCCTTCTGAAGCCCTCAGCGCTGGGGCCAGCGTCTGCCGCGTCTGAACCCATTTTGGGGAGTTACGCAACCCCCGTGAGGGGTCGGATGCTCTAGTACGTGAGGTTATTCCTGAGGGGTCGGAAGGGCAGTGGCTGCCTAGACGAGGTGGTTCCCACCAGAACCTCTCGGTGTATGTTTGCCCGACAAGGGGTGGGGTGGGGGAGAGGGGCGGGGTAATGGGGGGAGTTTATTCCCTCCCTCTCTAGGAACCTTCTAAAATGTGCCTGGGCTTTCAAGGACTCGTCACTAGTCTCCAAACGGAACGTGTTCATGAATAAACAGCTCTTGCTTACTCAGCTGTGGGTCGTCAGGGGTGTTTGTTTCTCTCTCTGCTGCTGGTCGCTGTTAACCATTTCTAGTCGCCTTGACACGTCCAAGCAGGTGGATGTGTGTGTGGGGAGGGGAGGGGATCAAAAGGGAAAAATCATGAATCGCTCGTTGATTTATTCTCTGACGCTCTAGGGA
The DNA here is from genome assembly GCF_005190385.1 of Monodon monoceros. Classification (NCBI taxonomy): domain Eukaryota; kingdom Metazoa; phylum Chordata; class Mammalia; order Artiodactyla; family Monodontidae; genus Monodon; species Monodon monoceros. The sequence continues at coordinate 48,292,683 of NW_021703781.1, read as the reverse complement.
CAGCTTTGGCGGGAGGAAAAGAGCTGTTGGCTAACAGGAATGCGTCTTTTGGATGACCTGTGACGTTCTCTAGTGCAGCGATTGGTAGGATGTCTGGTAGTTTTCCCCTGATTATGCCTAATTTCTGCCGCAAGAGGTTTGATTTTTCTTTAAATTAAAATGTGTTGCTTAAGCTCTTTATTTTTTTTTTACGTAGAATTTTATAATCCGCTCTTAATTCTCTGCTCAAAGTCTGCTTCCTGAATATATTTGAACTAGAGTGTACATCACCAGGAAGAAAAACAAAAATAACATGTGACCAGAAGTTTATTTGGCCTCCGATTTCTGAAAGATGCTTTTATGAAAAGCTTTGGGAATTTACATGACTAATTATAATTAATGCTTCACCTTTTTCTCATGAAATGAGAAGCAGGCCCCTGACAGGGGAGGGAAATAAGTAATTTAATCAGGGTGTTTGATATTTTAAATTCCTATTTATCGCTACTCCTACTGGGTAAGTCTTCCCTTACTGCGTATTTATCTCTTAAGCAATTGTCAGCCACAAGGAGATTGATACATACATGCCGCTCAAAAAATAGAATTTGATCTTAGCATATTGAAAAAAAAGAATTTATAGTAGTATTTTCATGAAAATTGTTTCCTGGCTGTGTCAAAAATCCTTTGAAATAGGAAAAAAAATTTCTGTTATTCATCTTAAGAGTGATTAGCAAAAGAAAAAAAAAAAGCGATAAGCACCTGACCTAGTAATTCCACTCCTTGGTATCTGCCTAAGAGAAATAAAAACATGTCTACGCAAAGACTTGTATGCCGACATTCACAGCAGCATTATTCCTAATAGCCAAAAAGTGGAAACAACCCAAATACCCATCAACTGATGAATGGATAAGCCAAGTGTGGTATAGTCATACAACAGAATGTGATTAGGTTATAACAAGGAATGAAGTTCTGATACATGTGACAATATGGATGAACCTTGAAAACATTATGCTAAGTGAAAGGAGCCAGTTACAAAAACAACATATTGTATGATTCCATTTATATTAAATGTTAAGAATAAATTCATAGAGACAAAGTAGATTAGTGGTTGCCTAGAGCTGGAAGAGTTGGGGAGTAATGGGGAGAGATTGCTGATGGGTATGAGGTTTCTTTTGGGGTTGATGAAAATTTCCAGAATTAGACTGGTGATGGTTACACAACATTGTGAATTATATTGCAATTAAAAAAATAAGATAAAACAAAATTAGATTCTCGTGATGGTGGCACAGCTCTGTAAATATACTTAAAAAACTGAATTGTATGCTTAATATGAGTTAATTTTCTACTATGTAAATTACATCTCAGTAAAGCTGTTAAAAAATTAGCTCCATAGAAAATGTTCATAAGGACATCTAAAGAGAAACAGATCAACAGATAACTGATAATTCTTTAACTTTTTATATTTTTTAATTAGTATGGACAAAAATCATGATTGATAGAACTCATAAAATAAATTCCTTCAGATAAATTTGAAATGGGTGACACACATAGCTTGAATTTCAGTATTGTTTGTCAACTTTGTTTTCCTTGGCTCTTGTGTTTTCAGATAAGACTTGGAATAATTGGAATTATAATTTACTTTCTGATTTTGAAGGAAAAAACTTCTTACTTACTTAGATCTTAGTCTGACCCCCCTCAAAATAAAAAGTTGAAATGCACTTATGCATTAATAATTTTATAATGGATTTAGAAATACCTGAGTATGGAACTGTTCTAAATATGTTAGGAAATTTAAAGTAGTATATTACTTTTATGTTCTCCCATGACACTTGTTTTGAACTGTCTGCCAAAAGGGACCCTGGAGATATTCCAAAGAGATATATAAAGTATCCAGGTGCCTTCCAAGGAGAATTGTCAATTGCCAAATTTGGTGATAAACTGCAGGCTGAGTCCACATTGCAGGCCACAGAATATTCTTCATTAATTTATTCAGCAGACATTTCCAGAGGATTTATGATGTGCCTGGGTACTCTAGTCACAAATTAAACAATAACTACCCTTTAAGAACATACAAACTACCTACCAACACTTACATTAAAAAAAATTAAAACAAGGCATTTACATATGAAATACTACATAATGATACATGGAAGCATATGATGAAGTGCCAAATGAACTGGCCTAGAAATACAAAGTGAGGTAGAAGTTTAGAGACTGTTATGGGCTGGTGTGTTAGAGAACTTTGTGAAACAAGGGGAATTTAGGCTCTACCTTGTAGCATAAGAATTATGTAGGTAAAGAGGTGGAGAAGGATCTTGGGTCTGGATAAGGATGAAAAGATGTAGAGAGAGGAGTTAACCTCTGTAACTGGAACTGTGTCTCTGTTGAGTAAGAGTGAAAAATATGATTGGTTAGTTAAGTAGGGAATAGTTAAAAGGCCTTGAAGCTATTAATTCTTTTGTTAAGTATTTATTGAACAAGCAATATTTATGTGACAGGCACTAAGCTAGGTACTGGAGACACAATAATGAGAAAAACAAGCATGGTCCCTACTTTTGTGGAGTTTACCGTTTATAGTGGGAGAGAATCACATGAATACATTTTTTAGGTTGCAAATGTAGTACATGGTGTTATGAGAGATAATAACTAGGGTTTTTACCTAGACAGGGAGGTCAGAAGAGTTTCTCAGGAAGTGTCCATTATGCTGAGAACTGAGGAAGAGCAACAGTTAATTGGACAAAGGGAGGAGGGAAGAGCATCCCAGGCCAAAGGACAGCATGTGCAAATACCCTGAGAAGGAAAGCCCCTTGGTGAAGAGGAGAAATCAAAACAAAGAGAGGACTTGGGGTAAAATGGGACCACAAAGTCAGTCAATTGACAGACTCTGAAGAGCTTTGTAAGCCAATTTGAGGAATTTTGCCTTTATCCTAGAATCCTGCTGGGAGGAGGACATAAGAAATGGACTCCATTATGTAGGAAATGGAGTGTTAACTTGTAGTGGTTCCCAAACCTGCTGTGAGTCAGAGAATTACCCTGGAAATTCTGATCCATGTGCCTGTAGTTGTGCCCAATTAGCTGTTTTTTTAAAAAACAAATTTCCTAAGTGATTATTAGACCAATGGTATCTCTGCAGAAATACCGCAGTGGTTGAGAGCTTCAACTCAAACCTACATTTGAGTCTTAGCATTGCCACTCAGGGGCTCAGCAATTTGGGGTGGGTTATTGAATCTTTTTAAACCAAAGTTTCCTCATCTTCAGGAGGAGAATTACAGAACCTACCTCACTGGGTTACTGGGAGGATTAAATGAGAAAATTCATTTAAATTGTTCAGGACAATGCTGGGTACATGGTTAAGAGCTCCATTGGTGTTAGCTCTTAATTATTACTAAAAGTTCTTGAGTCAAGGTGAGAGTGATTTAGGGGAATTAATTTCGCGGTGGTATGCAGGGTGGGTTGGGCACAAAGACAAGTTAGGACTGGCCTAGGTCTCAGTAACTTAGCCATGGTCTGTAACTATTTCAGAAGTTTGCTTTAACACAGCTATAAGTCCTTGAAGAGCCTTAGATTGGCTAAGTAGTTTTCAAATAGATAATGTTCCTGGGTCTCTTAAAGGACTTTTATAGGGAGACCTTGGTCCCCAGAATACATTTTACTGGCTTAGCATCTATAATGTTACTTTTTTATATATATATGTTTATTTATTTTATTTATTTTTGGCTACATTGGTCTTCGTTCCTTTCTCTAGTTGCAGTGAGCGAGGGCTACTCTTCATTGCCGTGCGAGGGCTTCTCATTGTGGTGGCTTCTCTTGATGCAGAGCACGGGCTCTAGGCGCACGGGCTTCAGTAGTTGTGGCACGTGGGCTCAGTAGTTGTGGCTCGCAGGCTCTAGAGCGCAGGCTCAGTAGTTGTGGTGCACGGGCTTAGTTGCTTCTCGGCATGTGGGATCTTCCTGGACCAGGTCTTGAACCCCTGTCCCCTGCATTGGCAGGCGGATTCTTAACCACTGCACCACCAGGTAAGCCCTTTAAGATTACTTTGAGTTGACCTTTTCTTAATTCTGGACAGAGGCTTCACTGGCCACTTATAGAAGACAGTCTAAAACCTGTCTCTTTATCTTCATTTGCTATGCAGAGAATAGAATTTTAACAGCTTATGTCAACTCTAACGGAAAAGATATTTACAAAGGGTAAATAATTTTACAAAAAAAAACATCATCTACTAATTAGTCTTCTTTTCCTCATAAATATTGTGGAAGACTCATTACTTTTCATTGTCCTTGGTTAAATTCCTCTCTCCGGGTTAGGTGTCCCTGGGATAAGGCAGTGGTGTGTCAAGAGTAGGTAAAAATCACAGGATAAGATGCCACATCTTCCTTCTTGTATCTTGTTTCAGGAGTATCAATTTTATGCGAAAATGTATACATAAAGAATTATTTTCTTTTTTAAACAAGCGTGGATGTCAGAGCAGCAGTTCTCAAAAAGTCGTCTAACAGACTCCTAGGGCTACCTGAGAACCTTTCCAGGAGGTATGTGAGGTCAAAGCTATTTTTATAATAATACTAAAACATTATTTGCCTCTTTCACTGCATTGGCATTTACACTGATAGCACAAGCAATGGTGGATGTAACTGCTTGTATCTTAGCACCGTTAAAGGCACTGACACCAAACTGTACTAATGGTTATATAGTCTTCACTACCACACACATAGAATAAAAACAAAAGTTCACTTAAGAATGTCCTTGATTAAGCCGTAAAAAATATTCATTTATTAAATTTTGACCATTGGATATGCATATTTTAAATATTCTGTGTAATGAGATGGGAAATATGCACACTTCTGCTGCATCCAAAGTATGATAGTTGTCTCAGAGCAAAACACTTTACATGATTGAGCTACAAGCTGAACTATCTACTCATCTGACACTATCTTACCTGAAAGACTGACAAACATTTTAAACTTTTGTGCTGTTAAGAAAGTGAAAAGACTTTCACTCGTTTCAGAATGGGAGAAAATTTTTGGAAATAATATATCGGAAAAATGACCTGAGTCTAGAATATATAAAGATATGTTGCAACTCAATAATAGAAAGGCAAAGAACCCAATTAAAAAATGGACAAAGGATCTGAATAGACATTTCTCCAAAGATATACAAATGGCCAGTAAGCACCTGAAGAGATGCTCACCAACGTTAGCCATCAGGGAAATGCAAATCGAAACCAGGATGAAATACCACTTCGCTCTCCCTAGGGTGGCTATAATAAAAAAGATGAATAATAAGTGATAAGTGATAATAAGTGTTGGTGAGAATGTGAGGAAGTTAGAGCTCTAGTACACTGCTGATGGGAAGGTAAAATGGTGGGGCCATTTTGGAAAACAGTCTGGCACTTCCTCAAAATGTTAAACATAAAGTTTCCGTATGACCCAGCAGTTCTACCTCCAGATATATACCCAAGAGAAATGAAAACCTGTCTACACAAAAACTTGTACATGAATGTTCATAGCAGCATTATTCATAACAGCCACAAAGTGGAGCAACCCAAATGCTTATCAACTGATATATGGGTAGATAAAATGTGTCCATACAATGGAATATTATTCAACCATAAGGGATGAAGTACTGTTAAATGCTATAGCATGGCCGAACCTTGAAAACCTTGTGCTAAGTGAAGTAAGCCAGTACGAAAGAGAACATATTCTATGATTCCATTTATATGAAGTGTTCAGAATATGTAGGTCTACAGAGACAGAAAGTAGACTAGTGGTTGCCTAGGGTTGAGGGAGATCGAGTTTTGAGGAGAGACAACTAAGGTGTGCAGGGATGTGCACCTCTTTTTGAGGTAATGAAAACATTCTAAAATTGATTGTAGTGATGACTGCACAACTCTGTGAATATACTAAAAATCACTGAAGTGTACACTTTAAATAGGTGAATTATTTGGTGTTTGACTTGTATCTCCATAAAGCTGTTGCTTAAAATAACACCAGATAAAGCCTTAAAATCCATTGTTAATTGATGTATTAACTTATGACATATCAATATAACATAGTATTATATAGCTGAGCTATTGAAACAAATGAGATATTTCTATATAGGCCATAATGAAAAGTTGCTAAAGATGTAGTGGTCATCAGTTAGGTTTTTTTTTGTTCCACAGAAATCAACTCTAGCTAATTCAGTCCCACTAGGGGACATTTGTTAATGTCTGGAAACTTTTTTGATAGTTACACTAGCATCTGGTGGGTTGAGACCAGGGATGCTGCTAAACATACTATAATGCACAGAACAGCCCCTCACAACAAAGATGTTGTAGCTCAAGATGTCAATAGCGCTGAGGTTGAGAAACACTGAGCTAACTTAAACAAAAGGAAATTTATTGGAAGGAATTGGGTGAGCTCGCAGGATTGAAAGTAAGGCAGGAGAACCAGGCTGGAAGCAGCCAGATAGGCTACCACAGAGAATCATCTTGCAGCAACATTCCATGCTCTCATATGGGTTCAGCACTGGAATGGATAAACTCCCTCCAACTGTTTGTATTCTGCTCACTGTTCAAAATATAAGGAGAGAGCATCTAATCAATCTTCCTTGCCACTTGGCTAAAGGAAGGCAATGTACCTTGAATGAAGGCAGTTGCTCAAAAGGAAGTACATTCATTAGCAAGCACTTTTGACTATATAGTTATGATTCATTTACTATCTAGGTGCTGAGGATAGATGAGAGCAAAAGAGACAAAAATGCTCTTGTGGAGCTTATATTCTTTTTTTTTTTTGCGGTACGCGGGCCTCTCACTGCCGTGGCCTCTCCCGCTGCGGAGCACAGCCTTCGGACGCGCAGGCTCAGCGGCCATGGCGCACGGGCCTAGCCACTCCGCGGCATGTGAGATCTTCCCGGACTGGGGCACGAACCCGTGTCCCCTGCATCGGCAGGCGGACTTTCAACCACTGTGCCACCAGTGAAGCTCCCGGAGCTTATATTCTTATGCTGCTAAATCAGGGCAGATCTTTAATAACTTAAAGAAGGTTGAATAGTTGCCAAACTCCAAAACCAATAAATACTACCCATATGTTAAGTGAAAAAAGCAGGGAGTAGATAGTATCTATAGTGTTATCCAAATCATTATTTTTTTAACTTAGCATGTGTATGTAAGGAGATTTCTAGAAAGACACATAGGAAATGTTTTTTTTTTTTTTTTTTAATATTACGTGTGGATGGTGAAACTGAATATGGGGAGAGAAGCCTACTTTTCATTTTATTCCCTTATGATGTTTTCATTTTCACCATGAGCATGTATTTCACAGTTAAATTTTTTAAATTAAATTTAAAAAAATCATTGGTGCAAGTGAAGGTTGATTAAAGGCTTTTAAAAAGTCACAATATTGGGAGTTCCCTGGTGGTCTAGTGGTTAGGATTCCGGGCTTTCACTGCCGTGGCCTGGGTTCAATCCCTGGTCGGGAACTGAGATCCCACAAACCGTGTGGCCAAAAAAAAAAGTCACAACATTATGGTGGTTCTGCTTATTATGGAAAAATAGAAAGAAAGAAAGAAAGAAGAACACCTGACTGGAAAGTGTGGCCTGTAATCATTTAACATATTTGTTGAACACCTACCTGCCTTAGGTCCTTTTTGGACAAGGTGGAATATAAGTAAGTAAAATATAAAGCAGCAACCATGTGTGAGGCACTCTGTGAGGTGCTGTAGCTGGGAGGGGATTGACATTTGAAAAAGACCTGACAGCTGCCCTTAACGACTGCCTGTTGGCATCTAGTTATTGAACACCTAATATGTGGCATGGGCTGGGCCCTGTACACACATTATCTCAAACCCTAACAATGACCTTATCAGATGGATGGCTGTGTCTCTCATATCACAGATAAGAACTTGAACACTGGAGAGATGAAGTCATAGCAAATAAGTGGCATAGCTGACCTTTGAATCCAGGTGTATCTGACTTCACTGGAGAACAGTGTATGAATATGTGATAGTTAAATAACAAGTAAAGAAGAAAGTGATTTATTGCAAGAGCAATCACAGAACTACCCATGATTAATTTCTGAAGAATTTTACAGATAGGTACCCCAGGAGCTCAGAGAAGGGAAGAGAAGTTGCTGCATATTGGAGTGGTCTGGGCAGGCTTCCTAGTGGAGGAGTGGTTTGAATTGGGTCTCAAAGGAGGAGTATATGGATATGTAAAGAGAAAGGCAGTGTCAATCTTTACTAAATGCCTGCTTGAGTCTAAAAACACTTCACCTAATCCACGTAGCCTCATTTGGGAGGTGAGGAAACAGAGGCCTCCGCTTACACCCACCCCCTGCCAGGAATAGGCTCTTAATAGGCCTTAATTTTTGGCAATCTGATAGGCGTGAAGTGAAATTTCATTGTCATAGTCAAATGTTTACCTCTATTTTATAGCTTCTGGGTTTTACCTCTTGGGTAAGATGAATTAATGATAGAAGAGAAAGTGTATGTAATAAACTAAAAGACCAGGATATAGTCTTTTGGGAGAATAGATATTCAGTATAAGTCATTTTCCTCTACTAAAAGAGTTTTAGGCTTTTATGAAGGTATTATAACTAATATGATACCCTACAGCTGAAACCTCAACTCGGTAAGTCTGAGAAAGATCACCTATTTGTTTATTCAACACAAATTCTTAAGCTCCAACTATGTACCAGACACTGTGGGAATACTGGGGATACAAATATATGAATAATACATTGTTAGTCTGTTCTTGTCATCAGGTTGTTTACCATTTAATGGAAAAGACATATTGTCATATATTTACAATATATGGAAATCTGAGCCAATATATCTGCACACACTCCCTGAAACCTAGGAGTCCTCCTTGAGTCATCCTTCTCCCTCATCCCCCTACCCTTCAGTCAGTCACCAAGTGTGGTCCATTTATCTCCTAAATATCTCTCAAATCCATTTATTTTTTTTCCATTGCCCCCTCCCTTCACCCTAGTCCAGTTGCCTGTCATCTCTTACCTGGGACTACTTACTAGTCTCATAATTGGTCTCCCCACCTTTGCTTTCATCCCTTTTCAACTGGTTTGACAATTGGCCTCTCCAGTTTACTCTTTCTTCCTTCGATTCATGAGTAGAATGACTTGTTAAGAAATGTAGAACTGCTCGTGTTGCCTGCTTGAAGTCCTTCTGTGGCCTGTTTAAATCCTGGTGAGAAGGAGCCAGCAGAAAGCATAAATTTAGCAATTTGGGGAAAAGGGGAATAATCCATGAATTATGCCTTCTAAGCTTCATGAGGCCAGGCCAGGACCATACCTGTTTTGTTCACTATTGTATCCCCTGTGCCTTGCACAGAGCCTGGCCCTTGGCAGGTGTTCAGTAAATATTTAGCGAATTTTTAAAAGGGAGAGACACTTCTAAGGAGAGAATGAACCCTGAGATGTTTGGAATTGGAAGTATTGATACAAACTAATGATTTTATAGATATACATACATAGATAAACACACACAGATGTGTGCATACATATGCTTTTGGCTCTATCTGCTGAGAGGAGCTAGGGCAGTTATACCCCAGAACCAATGAGTATACCTAGTGCTATCTCCAATAGAGGGAACAAAGGCTCTTTGGAGAAACTGCTAATCCTAGACTAGTAGGAAAGGACAAGTACTTGAACCTGGAACATCTGCAGTGCCAGAAAGTAGGGATGTGATAAAAAACTGATGGGGCCATGTCAAAAGGGCCTAGGAGTCAACTTGAAGGGACCCCAATGGCCAAATCAGGGACATTTTGAGTAACATAATAAATAATTATAATGAATTGTAACCTGTAGAATAAAATATGAATCTGTGAGTCTATGCTATTAAAAATAAATGAATAAATCAGGGGATAAGGAAAAACTCTTCCTTATAGTGGCATTCCAATTAATTAGAAGCGTTGATGAAAATAGCAAATCACCACTTGCAAACACCACAGGAATAATTGATATAGGCAAGAATCATTGATGGATGCTAAAATTAGTGGGTGAAAGTATGTTGATAAACAGGATGTTCACATAGTCAGAAAGTATCTTCCCAAAGATATTTAAGTAGAAAGGGGAAAATAGTAGCTTTACAGTGGAGAAATCTGGCAGACACTACCTTAACCAAGTGATCAAAGTTATCATTACCACAATGGGGCATATCCACATCATGTTCCTTTTGGAATGATGCACTAAGAAGGACACAACATGACTTCTGTGGTATTATTGCCAAAAATGCATGACCTGAATTTGATCATGAGGAAACATCAGAGACACCAAAATTGAGGGACATTCTACCAGATAGCTGGCCTGTGTTCTTCAAAAGTTTCAAGGTCAGGGGACTTCCCTGCTGGTCCAGTGGTTAACACTCCACGCTTCCAATTCAGGGGGTGTGGGTTCGATCCCTGGTCGGGGAATTAAGATCCTGCATGCTATGCCGCGTGGCCAAAAAAAAAAAATAAAGTGTCAGGGTCATGAAAGACAAATACTGAGGAATTGTCCCATATTAAAGGAGACTAAGGAGACATGACAACTAAATGCAATGTGTGATTCTTGGTTGGATTCTTAGAAGGGGCATTAGTTGGCCAGTTGGTAAAATAAGGTCTGTAAATTAGATAATAGTACTGAATCAATGTTAATTTTCTGATTTTGATAATTGCACTGCGGTCATTTAAGATGTGAACATTTGGAGAATGTGGGTGAAATGTGGAGGGAAATTATTTTTTGTAACTTTTTTTTTTTTTGCGGTACGCGGGCCCCTCACTGTTGTGGACTCTCCCGTTGCGGAGCACAGGCTCCGGACGCGCAGGCTCAGCGGCCATGGCTCACGGGCCCAGCCGCTCCGCGGCATGTGAGATCTTCCTGGACCGGGGCACGAACCTGTGTGCCCTGCATCGGCAGGCGGACTCTCAACCACTGCGCCACCAGGGAAGCCCTTTGTAACATTTTTGTAATTCTGAAATGATTTCAAAGTGAAACATTAAAAGTAAAATAAAACCCCTTTTTTTTTGAATTTTATTTTATTTACTTTTTTATACAGCACGTTCTTTTTAGTTATCCATTTTATACATATTAGTGTATGTATGTCAATTCCACTCTCCCAATTCATCCCACCACCACCACCACCCTGCCTGCCGCTTTCCCCCCTTGGTGTGCAGACGTAAAACTCCATTTTTAATGGCTTTGTATTGCCCTCACTTACTTTATCTTGCTTTACTTTACTCCCCACCTCCTTCCAGCTTCCCAAATGAACCCTGAACTCTAGCATGCTAGCTAGTGGCTTTCTTCTTTAGTTCCTTGAATACACCATGCTTCCTCCTCTTCAGATCCTGACGGTAAGAAGCAGCATGGTATTCTCTTTGCATGGAGCATACTTCCTTTGAAATTTATCCTTTTGTTCTTTAAGGCTCATTTTACTTACTCTAGAAAACCCCTCCCTGACTCCCTAATGCAGGTCCCAACATTGTATGGTTTCATAACATCTGGTACTTTTTCATAGCATTTTTATCACAACTGCCATGAAATTATCATGGAGTTTACTGTTTAAAGTCCCTCTCATTCACTAGAAATGAATGTTCATAAAAGATGGAGGGATTGTCTTTTTTTGCTCAATATTATTTCCCTGGAACCTTGCACAGATTTTCAATGACTATTTGAGTAATTAATGCAAGTCATGCAATGGAACATCCCCCCTGCCAAAAAAAAACCCAACACAACTTGGATGAAACTGGACACAGGAGACGTTTTAAGTTTGAGGAGATGAAGGCGGGGACCAGAATTGGTGGCAGTGACAGAGAAGGATAGATGGAGGAGTCTTATCATGGAGCCATAGGACTTGATAAGGGAGGAGGAAGAGTCAAAAATGACTCAGGTTTAGTCATGAGCTGCAGAAAGGTACACAGCTGAAATGGCACTTGAGTCACTTTTCCAGCAGTATTTTTTGAGAGTATGTTCCTAAACATTTGAAAATGGTCTCTATTTATTTTTCATAAAAATGCTTTAAGTGGTAAAATACTGTATTATGTGGTAAATACCAATTGTCATGCCGATTGGTATGTTTGGCATACTAAAAAGTACTAGAGTATTTTAATAAAAATACTATAAACCCATGGTAAAATACTGCCTTGATTCATATTAAACAATAAAAATGACTATATGAGAACACCTGAGTATCCCTCTGTAGTGGGTACTGTGGTGCTCCAATCCACATCCTCTCATCATGGGTAATGTACTCCTCCCTCAGCTGCTGGGAATTTTAGTTCCTGATGGTGAAAAGCTTTGTTTTTGCTGGGTGTTGCCTTAGGTTGCAGGGAACTGCCTCACTTTAGGTTATCCTCCCAGGTTATGCCTCACTGGCCCACAGCCAGTGACTGGCTGATTTAAGATGCAAAGACCCAGCTTCCTTGCCTTATTTGAAGGCAAGTCTGAGGGACCTGTCTCAGCTACCACAGGTGTTGGCCAAGTTGCAACCACTCTGGGGTCAGTGGCTCCCTCTGACTCTCCTGGTCTTCCTCATTGCCTTGCAGATGTATTTACCAGTTGCGTCCTGCCTCAGTACATCTCTTGCTTGAAATTGGTCTCAGAATCTGTCTCCAAGGAACCTAACCTATGACACTATCTAATCTGCCTACTCTCTAAAGGTTGCCATCATTGGAACCTCTGTGTTTGTGTGTGTCTGGGTTTTGTTTTTGTTTTCTCCCCCAAATATACCCCAAAAGTGCCCAAATTAAATGTACACCTTGATGAATTTTCAAAAACTCAGCTTCATTTTTATCAAAGAAAGAATAAGAACATGAGTTTGGGTAGAGTGAGAACCACCTACATTTACAACTTCCTCATGGTGAAAACTTTGAGGGAAGGGCGGGTTGCCAAGGGAAGTTGGAAGTTTCTCTGATTTTAAAAGAGCAAACAGTTTTGCTCTTTTGGTTGACTGCAGTGAGCTCTGAAATGAGAGGAACAATCTCAGTATACTTCATAATACATGTAAATGAAATGGGGAAAACAATGAATGTCAGGGACTAGAGGAGAAACTGAACCATTTCACTAGAGGAAATGATTCAGAGAGAGGAAAAGATGATCTTCCTGAAGGTCAAATATCTATAAATCAAACATGTCAAAATATTGCTAAAATTTTGAGTAACGAAGATTTTTCTGTTAGTCAAGCTCTTTATAGTACTCTTTTGATTTTAAAGTAAAATTTCAAGAATTCTTCTGTGTTTTTGTTTCTCAGTGATAGAGCTTTCATCGAGAGTGTTTAGTTCCCCTCTGTTCAATTCTTTCTGTCTCTAACATCACCCTCCTCGTTCACTCCTGCCTGGATGATACAATAGCTGGCCTCCTAATCAACTATCTCTCTCTTTCCACTTTTATCCCCACCACAGTCTGTTCTTCACACAGAACCACGATGGCCTTTTTAAAGCATAAATCAGATCATGTCACTGCCCTGCTTAAAACTCTCCAGGGGATTCCCATCACACTTAGAAAAAAACCCCAAAATCTTAATTTAACCTAAAAGGCACTATACCATATGGCTCCTGACTGCCTCTCAGACCTCATCTTGTACCACTTTCTCCTTGTTTACTCTAGCTACAATAGATTAGATGTTCCTCTAAAGCAGGGGTCAGAAAACTAAGAGGGGCCAAATTGTGCTAGAGGCCTATTTTTATACTGCCATTTTTAAAGGATTGTGAAACAACTACAACAACAGGAACAAAAAGAAGAATATGGAACAAGAGACCTTGTGTGACTTGCAAAGCCTGAAACATTTACTATGTGGCTCTTTTACAGAAAAAGTTTGCCAACTTCTGCTTCAGAGGCTTATCCCTCCTGCATTAGGATCTTCACATTAGCTGTTCCCTTTGCGTCCTCCACTACCAGTCTTCACATGGATGGGTCCTTTTAATTCAGGTGTGAACTTGATTCAGGTGTCACTTCATCATTGAGGCCTTCAATGACTACCTAATGTAAATATCTTACCAGATTCTCTCAATCACATCAACTTTTTTGTTCTTTACAGCACTTATCTGATATTTACTTATTTTAATTTTTCAATAACCATTCCCCCTCTCCCCCACGTAGAAAGATCTTTTCTTTCTTGTATACTACTTTTGAGTATTCTTGATCTTGCATTTAGATGGAAGAGAGCAATAGTAAATGTTTGGAGCCTACTGCATAGTTGGTGCTCAATAAATGTGCTGAATGAGTGAATTTCCAGATTATTTCTGCATATGAAGTTTAGGTCTTCTGCTTTCTTTTTGTCCTCTCTGAGAGGACCTACAGTGCAAACTGCAATAAAGAGCTACTTGAGAATGGAGACACCAAACAATGCCTCTCCCTTAAGAGAACAGATAAACTTCTCTTTTCCTTTTCCTTGCTTTCTCTGGGAGAGCCCATTGATAGAAGAGTGGGATGTTTCAAAGGGATGTCTCAAGGACAACTTATATAAAAAAAAAAAAAGAAAAGAGGAAAAAAACCGTTTCTTTTCATCTTTTTCTTTCGTGAGAGGAATTTTTTAGGGTGGTAAGATTGGTCGAGGTCACATTTTCTACGAGGCTCTGAGGCTTTTGGGTGAAGAGTTTAGGTGGAGGCCTCTGCTTGGGAGATGGATTTAACACTAAGAGGAACCAGGCCTGAGCTCAAAAGAGAAGCCAAGAACGATGTGAATAGGGCTTGTTCTAGGTGGTCAGGTATGAGGGAGGAAGGTAAAAGCCCAATAAGCACAGGTCCTGGATTTTTCTAGAGTTTAATTATTTCACATGGTCAGGCCACATGTTTTGACTTTTGGTAGGAAAAATATGGTTACTAAAGCAATGGGAGGCATTGCCTGCTGCAGCTAAGACCGGTGCAACCAAATAAATTAATTAATTAAAAAAATAAAAATAAAGCAATGGGAGGCAGTGATTGTAAAAAAATGTGGGCACTGTCCTCTGGGTGTGGCAAGATGTGAGGGATAAGAGTTAAGCTATAGAGCTTGAGTTTTGGAGTCAAAATAGACCTGAGCTTATTCATCCACTGGTTATGTCACCTTGGGCAAATTATTTAGCCTTTCTAAACCTTGGTTTCCTTATCTGAAAAATGAGAAGAATGATAGCTTCTATATTTTAGGATTATTTTGAGGATTAACTGATAAGGCATGTAAAATACTTATTTAGATGCCTACATAAATAAGTGATCAGTTAGTATAAATATCATTATCATCATTGCCAGGTGGTGAAGAAATTTTCTAAAGCTACAGATGTTGAAACTAATGAACAATAAAATCTGTACCCTCTAGCAGTTTAAGGATATGTCCCACTGTATTTTGCTTCCATGAGTAGGAACACAGGATATGGAAAGAGGTGAGGTAAGAAATGTGTGGGAGCAAGATAATTGTTGTTCGAAGAAGCATGGTCTTAACACAACTCATTTGACTCCTAATGTTAAGTGGAAAGGAGACAAGGAAATCTGTACTTGTGTAGACCTTCCAGATAAACCCATCTGCATGTCAGTGTTAGCTTTGGATTTCATACCTCTACTGCTTTACAGTTTATTGAAAATGCCCTTGTACATGCTAATATAATTCTGATTATTTGGGTAGGGTAGCTGTTATTATTATCTCTGTTTTATTCTAGAGGAAACAAAGACTAAGAAATTGAGAACATGGGTTTTAGAGTCATATTGCTAGGGTTTGAAACCTGGCTTCTCCACTTCCCAACAGTGTAACCTAGGGTAAGTTACTTGAACTTTCCAGAGCCTCAATATCTTCATCTGTGAAATGGGAGTAATGAAGATACATACCTCTTAGGATTGTGTGAAATTATTCATGTAAACAAAGTACATGGTATGGCAAATAGTATGTGTTCAATGAATATTTGTTATTGTTATCTCCCAGGGCCAGGCAGCTAATAAGTGGTAATGCTAGTATCTAAATTTAGATAATTGGATTTCATACCTTATGGCCTTTCCACACACCACCACCTCCCATAATATTAATAATGTTGACTCACTGCCACTGTGATGATGTATGATCCATAACATTAGGACAGGTGGTCTAATTTGTTTTTCCAAAAGTGGTAGGAGATCCATCTAAAGTATCCCTTTTGGTACAGTTGGCACACATATCTCTTTCTCAGCTTCCTCAGTAAGAGGACAGCTGTGGCTTCAGGACAGAACTACAACAAAAAGCTCTGGACTTTGTTTCTACTGGTTGGAGCAAAGTGCTGAGGATACCAGTCTGCCACATGAGAAGACAGAGATAGCCTACATTAAACTGAACCAATGGGAGACTTGTAGTATAGTTGAAAAAGCATGCAAACTCTAACTAGTAAGTTGGAAGACTTGAATTCTAATCTTGGATCCACCTGTTATTAACTATATCTTGTAACATCTCTGAGCCTGGGTTTCAACATCTTTATTCTTTATTTTTCTAGCTTTATTGAGGTATAACTGATACCCACATATTTACCGTAGGGATCCCAATAGTCATCCTTGTTGCTGTCACCTATTCATACAGTCCCTTTGTGGAAATTAGGAAAGGATGCCTTTTCCTCCAGGCAGAAGCAGCTTTGCCACTAAGGTTCATGAGCTTGGTGACCAGAGCATGTAGATTTCAGTCTCTACTAGCCTCCTTGGCCAGCCTTCTGGTGCACTGCAGAAGCAAACGCGAGGGCCCTGTCTGTGCCGTCTTTCCACTGCACAGGGCTGTTAATATCAAGTGAGATAATAAGTTGAAGGAGTTTGGTAAAGTCTAATTCCCTCTGTGAATGTAAAGCACTGATATCACACAAACACTACCTGATTTCAAATACCAGGATCCAAGGATGACTTGGGTAGACATTCTGACCATTGTCCTTCCCTTTGGTTCTGATGATCTTGGTGACTCGTTCACTTGTACAACACCTATTGTGTACGTCTGTAGAGATTGTGGCCAGGAAAGATTTTCTCCATCATTTTCAGGCCTGGACCAGCCTTACTCTCTAGATATAAGACTAAAATCAGTTCTTTTGATGATTCATCCTCTTGGAAACAATCATGTTGTTTTTAGAGCACCCTGGAGTGGGACTGGGTCTTCCCCATAGGTGGAATTTGGTTAGAATTTATCTTTGGTTTTCAGGCGAAGGTCATTGTATAAAAGCTTTGCGTCAAGGGGAGAAAGAAAATTTTCTGAACCATAATTTGCCCTCTTTTCTCACCTCTGAAGCCCAAGCTATCTGCTGGGCTGTTTAGATGAAGTAGGACAAGAGGACCTGCTTGTATGGACAGGTAAATCACCTTTCTAAGTTTCCATTTTGTTATCTCGAATTAGGGACGATAACAGTACTTACCTCATAGGTTTATTACATGGATTAAATGAACTAATAAGTAGAAAGCACTTGGCACACAGTATATGCGCAATAAATGTTAGCTCTAATTACTAGGCTCCCTGCAGGATACTCTACCTGACTTTGAGGAAGAACAAAAGCATAAATTCCAGTGCCTTCCCTCAAGAAGCTTAGAGTTCTAGCTGGGGAATTAACAGAATTATACCAGAAAAGGTAAATAGAAATGCAAAGCTATAAATGTGTGGTACAGATAGATGCTGTTTTTAGGAACTGGTGTTTGAACTAGGCCCTGAAGAAAGGTGAGATTAGGATAAGTAGAGAGGATGAAGAGGGTATGCCAAATGGGATCGGTAACATTAGCGAGGTTCAGGACCACAAGTAGACCAATTTGCCTGGAGAAGTGGGGCCAGTGCTATCTGAGAATATAGGTTGGGATTAGAAGGAGAGAACCCTAAATACTAGGGTAAATGTTTGCTCTTGTCCCATAGAGAACGATGAGTGACACGGTAAAACTTGAATATGGAAATGTCCAGCAGGCAGTTGGAATGCTCTTGGGAAAATGCTCAAAACTGTAGCTAAAACTTTGGGGATGGAAGTTGAAATTGTGGAAGCTGGTGATACTTCTAAGGCAGCTCCTTGAGAGGTGCCTGTTGATTCCAATTTAATGAGGGCAACCTGTGAACAGCATTTAAAGTGAAATGGTGAAACTGTCAGGAGATTTGAAGAACAACTTAAAACATTAACTAGGTAGGGTTTGCTTCTCTGAAGTCTTTGCTTCCCAGGGGGAAGCTGTATCTAGTGACCAAGAGACTGAGAAGAAACTTCAGAAGTGAAGAACCAGGAGAGCAGTGTCTTCAAAGACAGTGGAGTACTGTTGTGTTAGTTTTCTCTTGATCTGTAACAAATTACCCCAAGCTTAATGGCTTAAAAAAAAAAAAAAAACCCACTCATTTACTAACTTAGGGTTCTGTAGTCAGCATGACTGTGGGTTCTCTGTTTAGGGTGTCCAATCCACTTTCAGGTTCATTCTTATTGTTGGCAGAATTGCCTTTATAGGACTAAGGTTCCTGTTTTCCTTCTAGCTTGGAATCTTGGAGGGCCGTCTTAGAATTCTGCCTAATGCAAGTGTTTTATGAAGGATAAATGGCAAATAAAATAAGAATTGAAAAGGTGTCAGTTGGTCATTGGTGATTTGAGTAAGATCAGTAGCAAGAGCAATTTTGGCAGGATTGTAGGGGCAGAAGCCAGATGCAGTAAGTTTGTGGAGTCAACTGGAAGTGAGAAAGAAGTAAAGCTTGGATTTAGTGGTTTCTCTCAAATGGCCAGGCTGGAATGGGAAGGAGGAAGTTGGACATAATTAACTAATGAACTAGGTCTCAAGGAAACTAGATGGAATGAACTCTAGGCTATAGATGGAGGGATTAGTGTGGACTTGTAGGGGAACTCAGCTTCCTCTGAGGTAGGAGGAAAGCAAGTATGGGTGGGGATGCAGATAAGTTTGTAAAGAGAGGGTGGGCAGCTGAGAAATTGAGGAAATTACTGCCTAATATCCTGTTTTCTCTTAGAGACAAGGTCAGTAAAAAAGCAGGTGAAGTTTTGGAATTTCTACTTTGTGGCTAGGAGGTTTTTCATAAAATTGCTGAATGAAATCAAAACTAATGGACAGAGAGTCAAGAAACATAAAGAACCCCAGGTGCTCTTCAGAGTGCCCACCAAACCATACCTGACTCACCTGGCTCCCCTTTTGCTCCCTTTCTTTTGTTCCGTTCTCAAACAGTCTGATCTAGAATTGCTTAACAGGTCCTTACTCAGAGGAGGTGGACTTCCTGCTAGTAAATTGCCTTAGGCTTTAAGATCTTAAAAGCTTTCTAGATTACTTAGGGGATATCTAATTTACCATCCTTGACCATAATGATTTTTCCTTCCTTAGGCTGTGAGGTCTTTGAAGTCAAGGGATTTAGGCTTTTTTTCATCTTTGCACTTAGTGCCTCTAATACAAGTCTGGCACATAGGAACTCCCCAGTTTATTTCTCTAGCTTAGATGACCCAGACTTAAGGCTCCCCTCCCTATTTGGCCAGATTGTGCTATTTTTTCCTCTTTCCTTTAGAGAAGATAGTTAACCTTTACAAATACATGTATATGTTTTATAAATTTAAAGAAAGTATAACAAAAATGTAGAAAAGTGCAAAAATCATGTGGTCCGTTTTCAGAATTTTTAAAGTAAATACACTTGTGTAACAGTGTCCAGTTCAAGAAACAGAGTAGGGACTTCCCTGGTGGTCCAGTGGTTAAGACTCTGCGCTCCCAATGCAGGCGGCCCGGGTTCGATCCTTGATAAGGGAACTAGAACTAGAACTAAGAACCTTCATGCCACAATTTAAGACCCGGTGCAGCCAAATTAAAAAAAAGAAAAAAAAAAAAAGTATCACCAGCATCCCTGCAGCCCCCCCCCCTTTTTTTAACATCTTTATTGGAGTATAATTGCTTTACAATAGTGTGTTAGTTTCTGCTTTATAACAAAGGGAATCAGCTATACATATACATGCATCCCCATATCTCCTCCTTCTTGCGTCTCCCTCCCACCCTCCCTATCCCACCCCTCTAGGTGGACACAAAGCACCAAGCTGATCTCCCTGTGCTGTGCGGCTGCTTCCCACTGGCTATCTGTTTTACATTTGGTAGTGTATATATGTCCATGCCACTCTCTTACTTTGTCCCAGCTTCCTCTTCCCCTTCCCCGTGTCCTCAAGCCCATTCTCTACATCTGCGTCTTTATTCCTGTCCCCTGCAGCCCCCTTTTATATCCCCCGTCAATCATTATTGCTCTGCAGAAGTTACCAGCATGCTGCCTTCTAGCCCCATAAATTAGTTTTATTAGAACTTTATATAAATTGAATCATATAGTATATATTCTTAGGTGTCAGGCTTCTTTCACTCAGTGTTGTATTTATGCAGTTCATCTAGGTTGTTTTATAGAGTTGGCATCTATTCATTGTCTTTGCCTTATGATATTCCATTATGTGACTCTATCACAGATTTACTTATTCAGTCTATTGTAGATGGATATTTGGGTTGTTACCAAGTTTGGGCTATTATCAATAATGTTGTTTTGAACATGTCTTTTGGTGAACATATGTTTGCGTCTTTATTGGGCATATATCTAGATGCAGTATTGCTGGGTCATAAGGTGTGTGAATGTTTGCTTTAATAGATCCTACTAAATAGTTTTGCAATGTGGTTGTATAGTTATACTTCCATCAGCAGTATTTGAGAATGAGTTGCCCCACATCCTTGTGAATGTGTGGTATTGTCTGCCTTTTCCAATTTTAGCCATTCTGGTTGTATTTTATATTTCTTTGATTATTAGTGATGTAGAGCACCTTTTCGTGTGCTTTTTGGCCATTTGAATATCTTTTGTTAGAGTCTCTTGCCCATTTTTCTTTGGGATGTTCACTGTTATTAATTTGTAACGGTCTTTTATATATTTGAATTACAAGTCTTTTGTTGAAAAAAATATATATAGCATATATTTCTCCCATTCTGTGATTTTTCACTCTGACTTTTGGTAAACAGATGTTCTTAATTTAATTAGTTTAGTTTATTAAATTTTTCCTTTATAGTTATTGCTTTTGTGACCTGTTGAAGAAATTGTTGCCTGCTCTAATGTCATGAAAATATTCTTTTAAAGGCTTTATTGTTTACCTTTTACATTTAGACTCACAGTCCATCTGGAATTGATTTTTGTGTATGGTGGGATAAGGATGAAGGTCTCTTTTTTGCCATATGGTTATTCAGTTTACTCCAATATCCTTTATTGAAAAGACCATCCTTTCTTTACTGCAATGTTACTGGGGTTTTTTTGTTTTTTGTTTTTTGTTTTTTTTGCGGTACGCGGGCCTCTCACTGTCATGGCCTCTCCCGTTGCGGAGCACAGGCTCTGGACGCGCAGGGTCCGCGGCCATGGCTCACGGGGCCAGCCCCTCCGCGGCATGTGGGATCCTCCCAGACCGGAACACGATCCCGCGTCCCCTGCATCGGCAGGCGGACCCCCAACCACTGCACCACCAGGGAAGCCCTGTTACTGTTTTTATAAATCTGGTCACCATGTTACAGGAAGGGCGACCCCTTCCAGGGCCTGAAAGTGGGCTCTTGTCTAACGCTCAGAAATGAATTGTCCAAGGAAACACATGCGCTGACAAAGCAAGACACTTTATTGGAAAGGGGAACCCAGACGGAGAGCAGCAGGGTAAGGCAGCCTAGGAGAACTGCTCTGCCACGTGGCTCGAAGTCTTAGGTTTTATGGTAATGGAGTTAGTTTCTGGGTTGTCTCTGGCCAATCATCTCTGGCCCACAGTTTGACTCAGGGCCCTTCCTGGTGGCGCGTGCATCTCAGCCAAGATGGATTCCAGCGTGAAGGAGTCTGGGAGGTGGGTCGTCTCCTCCCTCTTTTGGCCCCTCCCGAATTCTCCCGGTTAGTTTTCAGAGGCAGCACCATGTTCCTTATCGGGACCTCTTGTGAGACAACTCAGGCAAGCGGTTATCATCGTGCCTGGCCAAGGTGGGTGGTTTTGGTCCACAGTTCCTTAACAACTATACATATGTGGATCTGTGTCTGGACTTTTTGGTCCATTTGTCTATTTGCTTATCCTGTGCCAATACCCACACAATCTAATTATTATAGCTTTATAATAGGTCTTGATATCTGGTGGTGTAAATCCCTCTAGGTTTATTTATTTTTTGCCACCTAGAGTGTGTTGGCATCCTTGCCCGTTGCATACAAATGTAAGTTTAATTCAACAGATATTTCCGGAATACCTATTTATTATGTGCTAGGCACAGTGATAGATGTTGGGAATATAGCTGTCAATAAAAATAGGCCTGGTCCTTTCCTTTTAGTTGGGAAAGCCATTCAAATGAAGTGAGATGAGAAGAGGGCCTAGGACAGAGTGCTGAGGAACTCAATATTTAAAGTCAGTTAGCAAAGAAGACAGACAGAGAGCGTGTGTGTGCACATGTGGGCAAGCGAGTAAAACCCCAAATGTAAGAAAACCAAGAAAGGACAACTTGAAGGAAGCCAAGGGAAGAAGGTATATCTAGAAAGTGTGGTCAGTTATGTCAATGTTGCTGCAAGGTCAAGCAAGATAAGACTAACAAAACATCCTTTAGACTTAGCTCTGAATGGCTATTGTGAACTTAATGAAGCAGTTTTTGTGGAGGGGTAGGGTGTGTGTCTTTATTAGATTGTAAACTCTTAGATGGGAACAAAGTTCCTTGTTCACTTAGTGCTTAATGAATCTTATTTCATGATAATAATCCAATGATCTGCATACTGCTGAGCATCATAAAGGTCCAAAATTGTGCTCTATTTTATAACACTTCTGATTTTTGCAGCTGATGAAAAAGTAATTCCTCTTGTAAATGGAGGATAATTTAATACTCAAACCTTGGCTGTTTTATTTATTTTTATTTTTTAAATGAACTTTATTTATTTGTTTATTTTGGCCGCTCTGCGCAGCATGTGGGATCTTAGTTCCCTGACCAGGGATCGAACCCTCGCCCCTGCAGTGGAAGCACTGAGTCCCAACCATTGGGCTGCCGGGGAAGTCCCAAACCTTGGCTGTTTTAGATAATCAAAAACTATGCTTCATCCATCCATTCATTTACCCATTTATTCACTTATCAGCAAGGGTACATGGAGCAACCACCAACTACCTGGGACTCATAAGCATTGTGCTGGAGATGTAAGTAGGGAAAGAAAGGAAAGAAGGAAGCCTCGAAAAATGTATTTGACCCATGTATATCTCAATGAATTAACTTTGCAAGTGCAATCTCTATTTTTACAGCCTTCCATGACTATTCAAAAGGGGTCTATTGTTAAGCTTTGTGACCTAAAGACAAAATTTCAGAAAATGCTTCCTTTTTGGTTAAATAAAAACAAGATTTCAGTAGAGAAGTTCTTTGTCTTTGTTAGGGGTCCTCCTATAATTTATTGTTTGCTTGGTATTTACTTATACCTTGGTATATATGTATGAGTCATTTTCTTTTAAATTTGAGGGCTCATTTTAGGAACGGAAGAGCAGAGATAGTTCATTTTCAAATACAATAAAATTATGTTAAGTATGGGCTGTGCTAATTATTTATTGTCATTTATCAAAGAGTCAGAGGCCAAAGTTTATTTTTCTTCATTGTGAGAATTATTAGTAGACCTGTACTTGGGGTCAAGCGGATTGATAAATGCCCAGGTAAACCATTTTCAAGCAACCTGCATAACTTAAGAATTTCTACTTTACCAGTAGTCTTGACATATTAATTTCAAATAATTAAAAAAAATCTATTTCTTAAAACAAGTCTTTATAAGAGTTTTATGAGGGAACTTTTTTCTTTTAACTTAATTGAAGTACTTGAAAATGTAGAAGTTTGGTAGGTTAGGGAAGTATTCAGGAATAAGATTAGCCATGACTCGATCTTTACAGACTCTGTAAGGAATATGGTTAGTATAGCACATTGGCAGAGGTAAAGCTTTCTTTAGGAAGGTAAAGGAAGAAAAGAAAAAAGGGGAATATACGCTGAGTTCACGGTAGGAATAAGAAGATAATTTATTTAGTTCTTTTAAAAAGAGCTTTTGGCAGATTCATTCAAAATGATTTTTTCCTCTTAAATTGTTAGTTTTGGTTTTTTCCATAGAAATAACTAGAAACAAAGACTACTAACTGCTGCAAATTGGTAGTCTCTGGTCATACTACTTTAGTTGTAATTGGTGAAGAGGGGAAATAGAGAAATAAGACAGTTTTAAATGGTGCTTAACATTGTTAGTTCTAAGTCCAATCAGCATAATCATCAACTGACATTTACTCTGAACCTCTTGGGTGAATGGCACTGAACCAGATCCCACAAGAAATAATATCTTCTGCCTATGTGAGCATAGTGGTAATTGAACTATTGCTCTCAGAAGCTATAGATAATACCAGTTGATAAGATGTTATGAGATTCCAGCCTTGGAGTTATGAGGTTAAGATAGGAAAAATGTACACTGGAAAAAAAAATTTTAGATAGAAACTGTATCTACTTTCTGTCTTGAATAAAGAAGTCACTGCCCTATACAGTGAAACTCTAAACATGTCAAATATTTTTTTAATGTTTAACCAAACACTATTTTAGCTTAAAAGAGTTGAATTTTATTTGATTGATCATTGTATGAATAATGCAAGGTAAACTTTCATTTTGACAAGTAAAATAAGGAGGTGAGTTGATTTCGAGCATATGAAGTAGAATCTTGAAGTAAGTGATTTGTGCCTTCATTTCAAATACAAAGAAATCTTGGTGGATAGATAAGATGTCAAAAATTTGTGACTGAAACCTATTTTTAACCTGACCTCCAAGGTTTATATCATATTTAATATTAAGGTACTTTTCATTTTATAATATTAAGCATGTGTCTTTTAAGTATGGTCAGATTTTAAGTATCTTTCCCTAGTAGTCGGCCTCCTCCCTTCCTTATTCCTCCCCACCCCATCTCTTTTGCTGTGGTAGGGTTCCTATTGCTGGCTACCCAGTCATTACCATTCTAATACCATTTAAGGTAGCTCTGCTGGGTTTCTTTATTTTGTGTCCTAGAATCCAGTTTCTCTTTTAACCTGGCCTCCTAAATCAGTTGACAAATCGGTTTATTTTCCCCCGTGTTCATCTTAACAACTCGTGATTTAGATTGGTTAGGAAGATACAATGTAATCGGCACAACCTCTTTCCCGTGGAATCAGTATTTTGGAGACTTCCTCCTTTCCTAGCGGAACATTCTTCAGTCGGGCAGCGGACCTAGCTAAGGACTTCAGCCCCCACAGTTCCCTGTGTGCGCATGCCCTCTCTTCTTACAGTTGTCAAAGTGCTCTTGCCAGAGCGGTCACATAATCAACCTGAAAGAAGAAAATAAATACTGTACACTTTTTAATTTTATCGATCCTTAAAAACTGGACCCTCAAAGGTAACTGCTGCTAAGAATTTGTTACTTGAGATTGGGTGATTGCATGTAGAGGAAGATCTATTGTGTGTGGGGTGGGGGGAGGGGAAGGAGGTATCTATTTCTCGGACTCTGCTGTAAATAAGAAAAAAGAAAAAAAAAAACCCAACAAACAAAAAACCCACCCAAAGGAACAGACTGTACAAGCAGTTACTGACATTGCATATTAACTTTGTAAATGTTATTTTCATCTATTGCTTATCTTTTGTTTAAAAGGGTCTTATTTATTAAAGATGGGTCTTGACCTTGACAGAGTGAATTTATGCAGGCAGTGAAATTCATGTCTTTAAGAAATGTTGAAAAGAGAAATGGGTGTTCCTGGTATGATAAAAAAATTTTAATTTAATAAATATATTAATATTACTTATAGCCTTAAAATATTCTGAGTCTAGCTTACTTTTTGGCTTTTTTGCTATAGTACAGCATTAATTTTTCCACCACAGATATATAGTTTAAACTGAAGGCATTAACAGAAAGCATTGATACAAGCATTGGAAAAGCTGAGTGATATTAAAATTCTAATCGAATGCATATTTCAGCCATGATGATATGGCTGTTGTAAAGACAATTCTAGCACACTGGAAGAGACTCAAATCCCAGATTATAATGGTTTACTGCAGCACTGCTTAAACCAAGGATGAAAATGTCTCTTTCTGTGTCCATTTCCTTTGGCAGCAATAGAACTTTGTGCTGTTGTGAATCCAAGCTCTGCTTGCTTCTTTGTCATATTTTACAATACTGATCAAAGCCATTATTTTAGACGAAGGGAACTGAGGAACACAAAGTCAATCTTAAGTAGGTTTTATTGGTAGTAGCTGGCAATTTGTGATGTGTATTATATTGGGTTGGGTTTTTTGGGAGTGGGGGTCAGGGAGGGAGGAGTAGAAAGGAGAATAAGGTGGCTGTGAAGCTTTTCCTCGAGCCCACTATTTTGTCTATGTATTAAACTTTGAAATGAAAGATTAACCATTTTAAAGATACTCTTTAATAAAACAGTAGAACTACTTTTAATCCCATTTCTTAGTCTGACATATGTTGCTTAATAGTTGGGAGGGGAAGCACAGACATTTTCTAACACATTTATTTTACAACATTTATTATCGTGAGAATGTCCAAAGACAGAACTTCTGTGTGTATCTGAATGCCCTTTACAAGTGTCCTGAGAAAGATGCTTTTCCAAGTTAATTAACTTGAGTTAATTAACTACATTAAACATATTAATAACTTTGTTGCAATTATACTGAATCATCATCTAAAAATAATTGTATATTTGGTCATATGCTCCTTGAACACTTCAAAATACTTGTTTTCAGGGTCTTAGCACTGTAATATTCATATATTTAAAACAATTAATGTGCTCTAAGGGACAAGCTAACTCAGTGATAACTACGTATATGGAAATCTCCTGGTTTTGAGCGATGACTATTTTCATCCTTGAATGATAAAACATGCTGTATGGCAGAGGTGAATATAGCCCTTCTGTGCGAAATGGAAAATACCATACTCTCCTTATATGGCTAAATGAAGCAGTGATGGCAATGCACTATAATTACAATGTATGAGAATTGGGGACTTTGTACTATGCTATTTTTAACACGTTAGCTAGCATTTGGTAATTCAGGGTCTTCAAACCATAATCTTTCACTTCTAATACTAGTGATAAGAGAATGGATTCTAAATTTGCCAAAGTCTTGTGACCAAGGCAGTAGCAGGAGGCTTCAAAAATGAAAAATCTGGCAACCCCAGAATTATCTTGACTTTCTACCTAAATCTCAGAGGGATTTTTTAAAAGCCCCGCCCCCACCCCATCTCATAGTCACAGTCCCCCGCCCCCTCCCTCCGTCCCTCCCTCCTCCCTCCCTCCGCGTCTCTTTCTCTCTCTCTCTCTCTCTCTCTGACCTTAAATCCAACCAGAACATTTCTTCACTCTGCGGAGAAATTCTCAGGCTCCTGTTGAGACCTGAACCACTGAGATGCCAAAAAATCTCTTGTGAGGCAGAATTGGAGACGAGAAAATTGGAGAATAAGCAGAAAAACCCTAATCCTTAGAGTAACAAGAAGCAAGCACTTGAAAATGTTTCAGCAGATTTTTACCTCTTTAAGAACAATGTGTTTTTTTTTGTTGTTGTTTGTTTTAATGTCTCCTAACAAAATGGAGTAGCTGCAGCTCCTGGGAGGCCAGAGAATGATTGTGCAGCTGAGTCCTCCTCCTAACAAATGCCAAGGATTTCCTCCCTCGTGGTTCGCTGCTGCTAAATGAAACAATTATCGAGGCAAGAAGGCAGTTTGCTAATCAAGGGGGATAAGACTTCTGTTTCTTTAAAGTGCCGGAGCGGGGGGTAGAAAGGGCCGTGTGCGGTGTCTTTTTAACCTTGCTGAAGGACGCAGCAGTATTTATTGACGTATGCAAATAGCTAGGGGAGGGTGGTGCTTGGGAAAAAACAGGAACCAGAATCGGTTTCTCATTGCAGGGTGAACGCTTTGAGTTCCGGTGAAGGGAAAAGAGACGTGGCGAAATTGCCGTCTTTCTGTCTTATAAGCACATCTCTCACTAATACAGAAAAGGAACCTAGACATCAGAAAGGGTGAAGACGCTCTCAGAGTATTTTTAGAGACCTTGCATGAGCTCTCCCCCCCCGCACCCCCCCTCGCTCCCCCAGCCCGACCTGTTCTTCTAAATGGGAGATTATGGATTTGCATTGCAATTGGCTAATAGCGGTGGCACTGGATTTTCGCAAGTAAAACACCCGCCCGCTTCAGCAAGGGGCATTAACGAACACATTGACAATAACGCGTCTCTTTTTTCCCGTTTCAGCTGCGCAAACCATGCAGGATGATTTACTGATGGACAAAAGCAAAACCCAGCCCCAGACCCAGCAGCAGCGGCAGCAGCAGCAGCAGCCCCAGCCCGAGCCCGGCACAGCCGAAGCCCCGTCCACGCCCCTGTCCTCAGAGACCCCCAAGCCGGAGGACAGCAGCGCAGTGCCGGCCCTCAGCCCCGCCGCTGCCCCGCCGGCCCCCAACGGCCCCGACAAGATGCAGATGGAATCGCCGCTCCTGCCGGGCTTGGGTTTCCACCAGCCCCCTCAGCAGCCGCCGCCGCCGCAGGAGCCCGCGGCGCCGGGCGCGTCGCTGTCGCCGTCCTTCGGCAGCACCTGGTCCACGGGCACCACGAACGCGGTAGAGGACAGCTTCTTCCAGGGGATCACGCCAGTCAACGGGACCATGCTCTTCCAGAACTTCCCTCACCACGTCAACCCAGTCTTCGGAGGCACCTTCTCCCCGCAGATCAGCCTGGCGCAGACCCAGCACCACCAGCAGCCGCCGCCGCCGCCCGCACCGCAGCCCGCGCAGCCCGCGCAGCCCCAGCAGGCGCAGCCCTCGCAGCAGCGCCGGTCGCCCGCCAGCCCCAGCCAGGCGCCCTATGCGCAGAGGGGCGCTGCCGCGGCGTACGGTCACCAGCCCATCATGACTAGCAAGCCGTCCTCGTCCTCGGCTGCCGCGGCCGCCGCGGCCGCTGCGGCCGCCGCCTCGTCCGCGTCGTCCAGCTGGAACACGCACCAGAGCGTGAACGCGGCCTGGAGCGCGCCGTCCAACCCGTGGGGCGGCCTGCAGGCGGGCCGGGACCCTCGCCGGGCGGTCGGCGTGGGCGTGGGCGTGGGCGTCGGGGTACCTTCACCGCTCAACCCCATCTCGCCGCTCAAAAAGCCCTTCTCCAGCAACGTGATCGCGCCGCCCAAGTTCCCCCGCGCGGCCCCGCTCACCTCCAAGTCCTGGATGGAGGATAACGCTTTCCGGACGGACAATGGTAACAATCTGTTGCCATTTCAGGTAATGCTCCAGTGCATCTGCACACGCCTTCCTTCTCTGCTCCCTTTGCCTTGTCTTCCCTGCCATTTAATAGGCCGTTGATTTTTGTTCTTTAAAAAAGGCAGCGATGTTCAACTGCTCTGCCCTTTTCCAGACCCTTCAGTTCACTGGGGCTGTTCCACGACCGGGGACAAGGGTGGGGGAACGCTGTGACTGCTGGAGGAATCGTATATATGCACCCTGACAAGATAGAAAAGAGCCTTTTTCTTTTAGCTTATTTTTTCCTTCATTGTGCTTGTGCCTCTTCTTTTCACCTTCGACAAGAAAAGCTGCAAGTGTATGGCAGGGTGCCGTCATAGTCCCAGGATGAGTAGGCTGAGATTTCTGTCGTTTTAAGTAGCTACACATTTCACGTTATGCAATCCCGGGCTCAGGGTGCCTCCTGAAAGCCGTCCACTCCCAAACAACTCTGGCCCCACTCTTAAAGGGGTTAACAGCCCTTGAGTGTTGCTATTTCAGACAGTTGCATATGCTCAATTAAACTAATGTGAACACATGTGTTTATGTCTCGCGAAGGTGCTGGCATCATTAATAGCAATCAGCATATTGCCCCTGCCGGGAAAATTATGAGTGTGAGATTCCAATAAACACTGGAACTCTATCAGGGACCAGGATGGAAGAGTGGGAATTCTAGGGATAACCCTTCCTATGTTACCTAGAAGGAGGACTTAGAAATTGTTTTTTTCCAGAGGAAAGAGACAATAGGACGCGACCTTCAGAGCCATATTGCAATGGAGACTATTTGCTAGCTAGCGCTGAAATATTTAAAGCTGCAGTGTCCTTCAATTGGGTTATTTAAGAAGACAATGCAGATCAATTACACCATCTGAAACTGGGCAAAGTGAAAGTCTTGCAACTTTAATGAAAAATGAGCCTTGTGTCTTGGTGTTAAATGCCAATGAAAAACCCAGGAAGTGCCCCAGACAAAAAGGTTGAATGGAGTGTCCTTATTCTGTTCTCGCTTTCTGATCCAGTGTATGGCCACATCGGTTGGCAGTGTCCTGGACATCTTGAGTTGGAAAGGGGTGGTAAGGGGGAGTGTTCACTGGAGGGCTTTGTTCTCAGGTAAACATTAACCCTTCACTTACAAATTGATTTGGCCATACGCTGCGAGGCTCAGTTAAAAAAGAAAAGGAAGGAGAGAGGAGGGCTTTGGATAAGACCCAGTTTGGATCTTTGGATCCAAGGAAATGAAACAGAAATCCTTTGAGCATTGCTGAAAAATGGCAGAACCGACATTTGACGGAGTTAGTTTAAAGCATCAGGTGCAATTGGAGGCTTCATTTTATTGCTCTTTACATTTCAGATGTGATGTTTGGCATGGCTCCCATCCATGAAGGAGGAGATAGGGTTATTAAGAAGCACATGATTCTCTAAACTAAAGCAAGGATTTTTAACCTCAACAGTTCAAGGGGGGGGGTCCCTGAAACTCATAAATTATGTGTATGAGAGTTTTTAATGAGACAGTCTTAACACATTTTTACAGGGGCCCTTCAGTAATGGAAGAGTTTAATATTAAGGTATATTTCTCCCCATTATTCTAAAGTTTGTTTTAATAAAATGAAGAGACTGCACGCTGGGATTAGATCCCTAGAGAAAAGGAGGACTCTGCTTTCTGGAATTTCTTTATATGTGTGTGTGTGTGTGTGTGTGTGTGGTGGGGGGGCTGGACAGGGAGGCTGCATTTGGTAGGAGAGCCCCTCTTTTTCTAATAGTCCCTCGTATTATTCTGATGATCTCTACCCAAATCCATTCTTAGAGGATAACCTAAAATCTAACAGGGAGGTTTTGGGCCTGGAAGCTGATAGTGTAGACATCAATTATCTTTTTCTAAGAGTAGAATCTGAATACAACTAGCTTTTGATTATCTCCAGAAATGGGAACTGGGGAGAGATTAAATCCATAAAATTTCCCCCAAACTGATATTGACAAGTTATGTGGGGATTGCCAGTTGTTTCTCAGCAAACCATTTACCAGCCATGCTAATGAGAGCCAGATGGACTGGATTGAGTTTGGATTCTTGTTTTTCATCCCTGGTAGTGCTATTGAGTAGGGAAAGATGGCCAAAAGATTTGTAGGAGGAGAGATTTAATTGAAAATTGAGCTTTATAAATTTGGCCTCAGGAAGAATTACATGGACTTTATGTCTCATTTCTTTTTCTTACTTAAAATGGAGCTTCAGGGTTTTGAAGCAATATTAGAACCAGAGTAGGAGTAACCTGGCTGTGTTTTGGCTTGGAAAATTATCAGACTTGGTTTGTGTTGATAAGCATATTAAGTTTGAAAAAACAAAAACATCTTGAGTCTTGTGTGCAGAATTTTACATGTTTATATATTTATTTAAATCATTTTTCTACAAAAGAGAAAATAACTTAAGTAACTCCTAATGACTTTTTAAAAAATTATTTTGACAAATAAGATTTTTTTCTTTAAATCTAGGACTGTATTTCATAGAATACCAACTTAATTTTTTTATTTCAGACTCTTTGAGCTAAAAGGGGCTCTCAACAGTAGTAGTGATCTACTCTAATGTATCATAATATTAAAAAAAAATCCATTACCCACCCCCAGCAGTGCTGCTTCACTCTCTTTTGCCAACCCACATAATAGAATATTTGGAGCTTTACTTCTGTGGTTTATATTGTGAAAGCAATAACTGTATTTGAATGTGATTTTTCAAACTGCACTGTGCTTTTTTATGCCCTTCCCTTAATTCTAACAAAGTTGATTGGTTTCTCTGGGTTGGGGTGGCTGCTTCCTTAGGGATTACTTGTATCTAAAAGCCACCTCATTTCTATAAATAAGGAAACTGAGGTCCTGAGAGAAAATGGCATAACTTGGGTAATAGGGCTTTGGCTAGTTTTGTTGATGTGTGTCCTTAACTTCCTCGTAGCTCTAGTGCTGTCAGGTAGACTTCATTTATGTCAGGTTCTCTTTGGGCTCCATTCAAAGGGGCTTACTTATGGAATTATCTCATGAGATTCTGTATCTGGCTCTTAGTGATGTACCATCCACCAACTCAAAAGCAGTGCGGGGGCTTCCCTGGTGGCACAGTGGTTAAGAATCCGCCTGCCAGTGCAGGGGACACGGATTCGAGCCCTGGTCCGGGAAGATCCCACATGCTGTGGAGCAGCTAAGCCCGTGCGCCACAACTACTGAGCCTGCACTCTAGAGCCCGTGAGCTACAACTACTGAGCCCGTGCCCCACAACTACTGAAGCCTGCGCGCCTAGAGGCCGTGCTCCACAACAGAAGCCACCGCAATGAGAAGCCTGCGCACCACAACGAAGAGTAGCCCCCGCTCGCTGCAACTAGAGAAAGCCCGCGCAGCAACGAAGACCCAAGACAGCCAAAAATAAATAAATTTATATTTAAAAAATAATTTTTTTTAAATCAGTGAGGTACCCCACCTGGGGTATCATACATATGCTTCATTCTCTATTTATGTAAGACAGAGAAGCTTAGTTAGGTTTGTAAAAGGACTAGAACAGAGGTGTTTTCTGTATGTCGCGAATTTCGGTTTAAATAGTGTTGTTGTCCAGAGAAGTTTAGAAGGGACTTTTGAGAGCACCTATTCCACTACTCTGCTCATTTTCCAGAAGAGGAAATCAAAGTCCAAATATGTGAAATGACTTGCTCAAGTTCAGGTGGGTAGTTTCTATCAGAAGCAGACTTTGGAGGCAGATTGCCTAGGTTCACATCTCAACGCTGCCAGTTCCTGGGTTTGTAATCTTGCGCAAATTATGTATATACGTTGACCCTCAATTTTGTCATCTGTAAAATGGGAATAATAATAATTACTTGGTTCATAGGAGTTCAGATAAGAAACTGCATGTAAAGTGCTTAGCACAGTACTTGGCCCATAGTAAAGTACCATATAAATGTTGAGTTATGATTATTGTTATTTTAATGGTGGCCAGAGGCTCTGCGTGATCTTATCTTAGTATGGATTACTGCTTTTTCATCCCATGCAATCTGAAAGACCCCAAACTTCTATGTAATGTTATTTAGTCTTTTTTTTCTGTCTGAAGGTACCCCCTGGTTACTATAACAACGTGATAATCCACCATTTACCTATGACCTGGGCCCTTTGCTAAGCACTTTACATGTAGTTTCTTATTGGAACTCCTTTAAGGTATAGGACTATTATTACCCTCATTATCCTGACAAAGAAATTGAGGGTTAGTGCATTTACATTATTTCCTCATCATCACACAGCCAGTAACTGGCAGAGTTGGGATTTGAACCCAGGAGATCTGCCTCCAGAGCCAGTGGACATCAGTTAACAGTGCAGTGTAGAAGGAGGAGACTGGGCAGCATCCGTACTTGACCTTATGATATACCCTGGAGATTGTGTTGTTAAAATATATTTTATTGAGAGGAACAGAGGAAGAAAAATATAGTGCCCATACGTATACTAGATTCAACAGTAGTCAATATATTCCCCTATTTATTTACTTATCTATGTATTTTTGAATTTGTATTTTTGGAAAAAAATTCAAATTATGTTCTGCTTTCTCTCTGCGTTTCTGCCTTTATCCCGCCCCTCTTTTCCTACCCCAAATTGAAAGCCACTGTATAGATTTTATATTTTCTGGCATAAGTCTGCTTAAATGTAATTTAGTGTTGATTGTGCTGGTGGGTTATCTATAACAGAGAAAAATTCCTTACATGAATTCCTGGGAGTATAAATTATTTTGAAAAATAAATATGCCTATTCATAATAAATTTTGAAGAAACATCAGTGTTTTCAACCAGCCTAGGCTACTTCTTTTGGAACCATCTTTTCAGGAAGTAATATAAATTGTCTAGTTTATGCTTGCTTTTGAATAAGGATACTATGACCTGGATTTAAAACTAGAGACTCTTCTGTAGTTGGTTTCTTAACTACTGCTCCAATGCAAAATCACTTAAAGTCCACCCAACTCTACAAACTGTTTCAGAACTTACTGTAGCGTGGTTAATATGTATGCCAGCAAAGCCACATTATCTATATTCTATTTAAAAGAGATATTGGTTAGGAAATATTAGAAAGTTTTCTGTGCTACTGAAAACATTTATCTAATATAAACTGTTTACTTTAAAATTGCATGTTGAAAAGTACTTAGCTTTAAACTCTTCATGACCTTGCAGCAAGTTGATATAAAAATATGCTCTCAGAAATGTAATGTGTTTAGGTATCCTCTAAGACACAAATTTCTGCTTAAATAGCTTTCTCCACTGGTTGGCCTATGTTGCTCTCTTTCAAGGGCTGCACAAGGTGTAATGCTCGTCCATTTGGAAGGTGTCATTGCTCAGGTGGTTTTTGGAGTGTTTTGATCTGCAAGTGTCAAAAGATTATGGCTTCGTTACTACAATATGAAAAATCTGATGCAGCCATGTGGATTTTACTGAGGAAAGGAATGGAGGGGAATATAGAGTAGTGGACAGCCCATGAAGCTTGGAACGAGGAAGACACTGGTTGAAGCCTCAGCTCTGTCACTGGTGATTGGAGTCAAGTCATTTATTCCATGTTTCTTTTTCCAAGAAGTCTGCGAAAATGGAGAGAGAGAG
This sequence comes from Monodon monoceros, assembly GCF_005190385.1. Lineage (NCBI taxonomy): Eukaryota > Metazoa > Chordata > Mammalia > Artiodactyla > Monodontidae > Monodon > Monodon monoceros. The sequence goes on along the minus strand of NW_021703781.1, from coordinate 48,257,986 downwards.
AGCCTATCTTCTGGGTTTGCTTTGAGAATGTATACAAAATGTTCAAAAAATTAGATACTGTTATGACTCTTAAATGCCTGCCTAACCACCAGTAATTAGACACAGTTCGAGTTTAATAGAGGAAATATTTATTGATAGCTAGTAGTCCAGGATTAAATGCTAGTTGATGACATCTGGAAATGGAGAAGGCCTAGAAAGATGTGTCCAGCAGGGATGGAAGAGCAACGAAGGGCTCTTTGTATGTTATGGTGACTGCCTGTCCTAGAAAGCCAGTCATAGTGCTCTGAAAGTTAGGGAGTATAGAGTTAGTCACAAGGATGGTGTATGTTTGTAACTACCTGCTTCTGCCATGGCTGACTCACCAATGCAAATGTGAGATTTTGGTAATTCTGGAGCTCCAAAGGCTCTGATTTGAAGTTCCTTTTCACCACTTCCCTGAAGACCATGCCTGACTCTCTGTAGAGGCCAGCATGGTTGTCAGAGATAGAATTCAGTATAGAGGCCCAAGTTTGGATCTTGAGAGTTGAGGAATGTAACATAGCCACAGCTTCAAAGGTGCTTTCCTGGGGAGATTGCTGTGCTTGCAGTAGTAGCCAGCCTTAACAAGGAATTTTCCGCAACTGGTCCTTATACCTTGTACATGGCTTGTTCTCTGGGGGTTCTGTTATGCTTCAGTTCTTTTACATTTAGTTTTCATATCTTTCAGTGTTCATTACAGGTGCTAGGCATGTAAACTTATGTGAAGCCATTGTAATATTTTGACTTAACTTGATGTGGAAAAGTACTAGTGAATTAAAATAATTCAATAAATTAGCATCTTAGAATCAACACCACTTTTCTTTCCCCAGAAGCACTATTATATAATTCTCAAAAATAATGACTATATGATATGAATCCTTGTTGGCAGTCTTCAGAGGAGAGGGACAGAAATGGGTACCAAACAGCCTTTGTATCATTTGAAGTGATCATAGAATAAATGTACACAGAGGGAAGGAAACTTTGTGTACTGATATTGTTGTGTGGTTAAGACTGTTGTACAGCCAAATATCTTTGTTCTTCAAGTGTTCAAACTTATTTCAAAGGCAAGATCAAATTCAAGAGAAAAAAATGTAACTCCCTATCTTTAGTAATTCAGTGCAACGAATTAAATGGACAGTGCTACCAACTGAACCAGTGTCTAGAAGTTCATGAGCACTTGGCACTTAGTAGGTGCTCATTACATGAATGACTAAACATTTAAATACAAGTTGCTATAGTTTTGTCCTTTCTACAATACAGTATATTTAACATTTTCAAGACAGATTCTCCACTATAGCATTTCTTTACAAGATGTTCACAGAATATGGAAACATAGGTGAATGTATAGAATGTTATAAAGGACATTTTCAATTTGTAAAAATAGAAAATATCTGGCTTTTCAGACTTTATGGACATCCCATAGTTTCTAGGCTGTGAATCTGTTTGTACTTTGGTATGCTAAGAAGTAAGCAGGGTTCTTGCTTTGACATTAGAGATTTTGGCAACCAATAGATGGGAATATTAACTTGTATCCTATGAGTTAAATTTTTCTTTACCTCTTCACTGTTCATCATCTCATTCTTGTGGAGTTAACTTACCCTGTCATGGTGGTCTATTTTATTCCTTTCTTCCCAAATCAAGTTATTAATACTGGAAGTGATCAGAATGAGGGTCAGAATAATTCTGACAATAATACTTAGAAATATTAAGGTGACAATTCTTTGGTCTAAGAGGTTGACAAAGAGTAGGTTATAGTGGGCCCATTCAGCTAGTCATTCATTTGAAGATTGTGAGATTGGAAAGCAGAGATGTAAAGGGCAAAAGACTTTCTATCTTAAATATATGGTAGAGTTTTGGGACTAGCTAGGGATTTAAATAATTCAGAGGAAACATTTGAGTGATCTGACACTCTAACCCCCTACTCAAAGTCCAGGAGACCCAGTTCTTAGGTTTCAGATAGGCAGCAATGAAAAAGGACAAGAAGTGAGTGTGCCCAGAAGCACCTCTCTTTTGCAGTCTGCCGTGGAAAATTTCCTTTCCTCTTTTGGACTAGAGAAATATAAACTAGATATGCAGGGGATTAAAAATAGTGAAGACCAGTGAGGTTTATGAATAAAGTTTGTGGGGAAAGGCTGAGAGACAGTTTTTGGAGCATGAATCTTTTTTTTTTAATGTGTTTGCATTTGATTTTATGGGTAAGCTAGTCAACTTTTTGCCACATTGTTGTTTAAAGTGGTTGTAATCAATAGTAGAATCCTGAGTTCAGATACACAGTTAAGAAGGATAGCGTAAGCGGTATTTTTGTTAAGCACATATCTATTACAGGATTCCCTGATCAAAGGGATAGGATTTACATTAAGTATCTTTTGGCATCGTCATTCACAGTCATAATCCATGTACTCCAGCTTTTGGGTATTGTATTATTTTTGATGTCTTCTCCAAATAGATTCAGCTAACAAATACATGGGACTCTGCATGTCAAGCACTGGCCTCACCCTTTGCACATAAATTATCTTATTTAATCCTTACACGTTCTTGTGAATTAGGAATTATCATCCTACTTGAGACTCAGAGAATATCACCTGACTAGTAAGGTGACAGGAGGAGTGGAAATGTAGGTCTTTAGACTCGATGTCCAGTTCTCTCATTTTATTATACCCGCTTGCCTCTTATCACTTATCATCTTTCAGTGTGTCTTTGATGTTGCACTCTTTCCCCAGATCTTCCCTGATTCCCCTCATCCCCCATTGTCTTTATAGCACTCGTTACTGTCTGAAGTGAGCTGGGTTTGTTTGTTTGTTTCTCCACACTAGAATGTAAGTTCCACAAGGGCAAGGACCTTTTTCACTGTAGTGTTTTCAGGGGTTGTGACAGTACCTGGGATATTTTAGGCACATGGGAAATGTTTGTTGAATGTGTTAATGATTTACATTTACAAATGATTGATAAGACACATATTGGTCATTTAGATGTAGCTAGCAATGTAAGAGCAATTTCATTTTATAAACATTTACCTGGCTGCTACCAGAGGTCAGGCACTAGGGATTAAAGCTGAACCATATCTGGTCCTCAGACAGCTCCCTGAGAAACATAAATTAAAATACAGGATGATGTTTTATACTTGTGTGTGATATGCACAACAAAGAGAATGTGTACTTGCAGAGGAAGGAATAATTAAATTTGTGTGTGGGGGGAGGGAGGGTTGGGAAGTCTCCAGGAAAGTCTTTTGTAATTTAAAATACTTTCGAAGTTTTTCTGATTTTGCAAGTAATGCATATTCACTGTCTAAAACTTGAGGGAAAAAAAATTGCCTGTAATTCTGTTACCCAGAGATAAGTACTCTTAATGTGTTGGTGCATTTTCTGCCAGTTCTCTTTTTTTTATGTATATGTATAGTGTACTTTATATGGTTGAGATGATTCTGTGTAAACAATTTTATCGCCATATTTTTTAGCTTTTCATATCATTAATTTTTAAACATTTTTTATTATTGCATAATAGTCCATCACAGGAATCCACTGTAATTTAACAAATTATTTCTGTATTTGGAGGATTTAGCTTTTCAGTTTTTAACTGTTAAACATAATGCTGTCATGAACATCTTTGGGCATTTTAAATCTTTATTCAGAAGTGAATGGGTAGGGTTCCATAGACAGACCAGGGCATGGGGATAGAGGTTGCAGCAAATATTTATTTTAAGCAGAGGAAAAAACAGGGACACAGGTAAAAAACAGCATGGTGTGTTGAGGGAGCAGAAGATTCAGCATAGGGGTGAGGCAAGTGAGAGATGAGACTAGAGATGTAGGTAGGGGCCACATCACAAAGGACATTCCAGCATTTCTGTGCCTTCAACTTTGTCCAGTAGGGACACTGAAGGATTTTTTAAAAATTTAATTTATTAATTTACTTCTGGCTGCGTTGGGTCTTCGTTGCTGCATGCGGGCTTTCTCATTGCGGTGAGCGGGAGCTACTCTTCGTTGCGGTGCACAGGCTTCTCGCTGCAGCGGCTTCTCTTGTTGCGGAGCATGGGCTCTAGGCGTGCAGGCTTCAGTAGTTGTGGTACGTGGGCTCGGTAGTTGTGGCATGTGGGTTCAGTGGTTGTGGCACGCAGGCTCAGTAGTTGTGGCTCGCAGGCTGTAGAGCACAGGCTCAGTAGTTGTAGCGCACGGGCTTAGTTGCTCCGTGGCATGTGGGATCTTCCCGGACCAGGGCTCAAACCCATGTCCCCTGCATTGGCAGGCAGATTCTTAACCACTGCACCACCACGGAAGCCCACATTGAAGGATTTTTAAGCTGAGAGCCATTGTAAGGCTTTAATTTGGTGAATGAAGTGATCACATCTTTGTTCTGGAAAGATTATTCTGGGATATGGATTGTCAGGAACCAAACACAGACAGGGAAACCAGTTAACACGTAAGGACCTAAATTGATTGAGAGGAAGGGACAGACTTGAGAAATGAATTAAGGGACCAACTGGAGAACTAGTGATTGCTTGGATGTGGGTAATAAAGGAGAAGGAGGAGTTTAGAATGACTGTTCAAGTTTTGGTTTAGGCAGCTGGGAAAAATGATTTAGAGGTGAACAGGCTTAATAGTGGCAGATTAGAATTTTCATGACTCATAAGCCCAGGTGGGTTTAGACTGGAGGAACTTCAGAAGAGAAAGCTATGTGTTGGGAATACTCGAGCAAGTGATTTGACATCTCTTATCCACCCATGCTTTTATATGACTCTTAATGTGTGGGAAGGAAAACCTTATTAAGATAGATTACTTTGTGGACTACTTATTAAAAGACTAAATCTGAGAGAAGAAATAACTACCATTCTAAGTCAAGAGCTTTTTCTGATTCTAGCCTTACTTATTTATTAAAAATTTTTTTTATTGTACCCTGAGAATTAGAGTATGTGTTCGCTTGTTAGTCATCTTGTTTATGGGTTACAGCTAGGCATTGCAGAGAACCGTAAGGAATTGCTAACCAATCAATCATATGGGAGGATCACAGGAATTAAGAGAAATGAGACCTGGCATCCTTTATTATTTAAGTTGAATAAACTCACTTGAGAGGTCAGTGTATGTTATTAGAAGGTCTGAAATATCGCTAATAAGGTCTTACCAAAGTTGAGATTAGACCTTATGGAATTTAGTTCTGCTGTACTAATAAAATGCTTAGTTTTTTAATGGGTGTAAACAGGATGAAATGTTTTGAAGCTTAAGATCCGTAGAGCCACAGGGAGATGAGCTTTCATGGAGCATGAAGGAGAAATGGGGACAGGATATAATATCCACCAGAACTGTGTGTTTATTCATTTGTATTTCTAGGGAGAGAAGTGGGCTGTAACCTTCATTAAATTTCCTGAGGAATCCATAACTTGAAAATGGTTAAGAATTACAGATGCTGCTACATGGCACCCAATAAATCTTAAAAAGATTTTTAAAACTTAGGCATCTCATAAAATTTGTCTTTCTCCCTCTTCATAACTCACAGGAATTTTGCCTAACTTTAATTTGAGAGCTTTCTAAAGAGAAGGGACCCAGGACTTCCCTGGCAGTCCAGTGGTTAAGACTCTGTGCTCCCAATGTACAAGGCACAGGTTCAATCCCTGGTGGGGGAACTAAGATCTCGCATGCCATGTGGCGCGGCCAAAACATAAATAAATACATAAATAAATAAAATAAAAACAAATAGAAGGGACCCAACTCCTCTTTCATCTAGCTTTTTCTAGAGCATTCAAATTACCTTTTTTTTTTTTTTTTTTTTGCTGTGTTGGGTTTCATTGCTGCTAGTGGGCCTTCTCTAGTTGTGGCGAGCGGGGGCTACTCTTTGTTGCGGTGCGCGGGCTTCTCATTGCGGTGGCTTCTCTTGTGTGGAGCACGGGCTCTAGGCTCACGGGCTTCAGTAGTTTTGGCACGTGGGCTCAGTAGTTGTGGCTTGTGGTCTCTAGAGGACAGGCTTAGTAGTTGTAGCACATGGGCTTAGTTGCTCCGCGGCATGTGGGATCTTCCTGGACCAGGGCTCGAACCTGCGTCCCCTGCATTGGCAGGAGGATTCTTGGCCACCAGGGAAGTCCTCAAATTAGCTTTTCATCATAATTTTTTGGCATTCATTTCACTGGCTTGCATATATTAAATCACATACTTATAATAACACTAGCATTACAAAGATTAGGGAAAAACCCATCATTTCTAGATTGACTTGTACCTAATCTGGTAGGACAGAAATTTATAGGCTTATCGGTCACAGGTGTTGAATGTACTATGGGCATTTTTTTATTGGGAAGGTGGAACTCATGGGTTAATGTGGAAAGTAAATTAAGTAAAGCTTCAACTATAGTAGATGCTTATGTAGTCTAATGAATAAATGGACTAGAAAGTTTTGATTAAAGAGAGGGATGTTATTCCATTTCTGGTATAGGAGGTACAGTTAGAAATACTGACTTTCAGAAATTGCAGATATATTTGACCTCCTTTCCTCAAGAGGAACATGTCCACTCTCCCATTCATGTCTTTGTTGTTGCTTTTCCTACCATTGTAACCTAATGAAGAGAGTAGAGAGTAGAACTGGGGGAGAGGGTAGAAATTGGGGGTTTGGGGGGTAGAGGAGCAGTTGTTCTAGATCTCAATGATGGACCTGCAACACACCAAGAGAAGTGAAACAGATCTTAAGTTTTTCAAATAGAAACAGTGTTGCCTATATGATTTAGGGTTTTTTTTTGTTTAGCTTTGTAACCAATTAACTACTTCTAGGCTAGTGTAGAAACCTAACTATCGTCTATTACTTAGTTTCTATTGGTAAAGAGCCATTTTAACAATAGAGCATTTTGGAATACAGTGTCTTTAAGAAGTTACGACATCAAGGCCTGGTAAGAAAAACTGACCAAACTTTTGCCAGTTCTGAACTCTTTTGCAGCATCATATTCTGTATATGCCTCAATTAAAACAGAAAGACTTCTGTTAGTTTGCTCATTTTGGGAGGGAGTTGGCTGGTTTTTTTTTAAGATGACAGTTTAAGTTGAAGCTTTACCAGGCACCTTATTGCCATCATGCTCATTCGAAGGTCAGAAGGTATCTGGGGGTGGGGAAAAAGCTTTAAAATAGTTGGCTCTTAAGCTGCAAAAACACAATCTATCAATAAATACTTTGAATCATTTTACAATGCTGATGAAACATTATTTTGCAATGTTTGTCAAATTAAACTTTGAGTTGATTTTAAGCAGAATAAAGGCAGACTAATGGTGCTAATGTTTCAGGATGCTGCAAAGCAAAACTTGGTGAATGGAAAATTTTAAACTCTACTTTCAAAGGCATTATAAGTTTAGAAAATTTGGGACTGGGTGGGGAGATTGATTTTTTTCATTTTGACCTTGAATTCCTCAATATTCCAAAGACATGAGCTCATCTGAAAGTAACAAAATTATTCGGTTAACGTTTTAGAGCTTACTGCCTACTTCCTACATTTTTGCCAGGGTAGATGACTCCATTTGACCTATCAACTTTGGTGTGATCTAGCATATGAAATGTTATTCCCGAACAGCTGTTTTAAAGTTGGTGAATCATCCAGGTATAACAGAAGATTTTCATTTTAAAATACAGTGGGATATTTGATATTCTAATTCTAATTTAGGGCTAGATTCTGTTAAATGTGAAACATAGAAGGAGACTTAAAGGAAATTATAGTTTAATGTCAAAAATATAAGACCTGGAGTGAGGAGGAAAGGGAGAAAAATCTCTTGGTAGTGAATATATTCCTTCACACTTGAGGGATGAGGGCTGAAACAGACAAGGGAGTTGAAATGACACATTCTGTTAGAGGGACATAAATAATAGAGAATGTATTGAATACTGAGACATCAAAGGACATTGAAAGACAGTGAAGAAGATTTCAACGAAGAGGACAAAGCAAGGTAAAAGGATGCTTCAGCTTTTGTTACAATAATTAAATATTCAAAAAGGCAGCCACTTTATCCTATCCAGGAAGTTAAGCAATTGCCCATTTTATATTCCAGTTTTATGCAAGCAAGCCATAGGCAAGTAAGCTGACATCAGGGATTTATATTAAAAAGTTTCTTCTAGGGAATGTCAGAAGCAAGTTCAAAACCCAATCTTTTAATCTCCTGTAGCATGATCATAATATTCATGATGCCTCTAAGATACTTCGTTTGTTCTAAACCATCAAAGAAAGATAGACTGTGTATTTAGCATAATTTGCATTGTGTGTATTATTGATTTAGTCTAATGACTTCGCACAATAGTCAGAATTGTAAAAAGACAACCTATGTAGAAAAGATGTGTTCTGTAGATCTGTGTTCTATAGAAAAAGCAGTAGATACTATCTATACTGTGAAAAATTCTTATATACTCTTTTATGTATTTTCTCTTTATTATAAATCTAGAAATTCATGTATATGTGGCAGTGCTGTTAACTGGAGTTTGAATTCAGTATTTACAAAGTACATACTATGTTCTTGGACTGGTGTTAGGTATTGTGAAATATCTGAATCCTATCTTTAGAAACTAACATACGTGCAACGGGGCATAATAAGAAAGCAAGGACTAGATTGTGTGATGTGTTATTTGCCATGAATGGCCAAGTAGGGTCAAGAATAATTTGTCCTAGAATGCTTTTTTGAAAAAAGTGATAGGCAGTTCCCCGTGGTCCGGTGGCTGAGACTCTGCACTTTCACTGCCGAGGGTGCGGGTTCAAACCCTGATCTGGGAACTAAAATCCGCAAGCTGTGCGACGCGGCCAAAAAAGAAAAAAATAAAATTAAAAAATTTAAAAAGTGATAGTGTCCCGTAGTTACATTTTGAAGGATAGATAGAATTTGATTGGATAGAATGGGAATCCAAAATAAGGAAAGAAAAATGAGCCATAAGTGGGATTATCGAGCAGACTTTCCTGACTAGAGCTGGGGATTTTTCATCTTACTGGGAGATTGAGGATGGATTGGTTGTTCCTTAGGATTAAAAATAAACAAACAAACAAATATTTTATTTACTAGATTCCACTTGGTTTTAAAAAGCATTTAACATGTCTTTGTACATTCTACACTATAAGAGAACTTAGATTAGAAGTAGGTGAGATAAAGGTAACAAGGATGCAAAATGGAGCTGAGAATTAGACTAATACTGATGAGACTTATCATGATAGTGACAGTCTTGAATGTCTGGCTTAGGAATGTGGGTTCTCCAGACAATGGAGAGCCCTGAAGAACTAAGATCAGAGCAGTGATACAATAAAAATATATGTTTAGAAAGACAAGGCAGGTGGATTGGAGAAGTGTGTGTGCCTGCCACAGTGCAGCCTGGGGGCAAGGAGACTGGTGAGAAGGCTTGATAGTAATCTTGGGTTTAGCACAAATCTAGGGAGGTGTACCTGTGAGAAACCTTACAAAGGAGAATATGTCGCGAGTGCGGATGGAGGGAGTAGAGGATGTGAAGGAGTACAAGATTGTTCTGAGCTGTTATGCTTAAAACAGTATCAACTTAAGGCTACATATATATATATATATTTTTTTAATTTAATTTAATTTTATTTTTCCATCTTTCTCTTTCCCTACATGGCTTTGCCCCAGCTAAAATGTGGTGACACTGTGTTTCCCACAACATTCTACATGGAGGTCCCCATCCATTAAAAGGATTGAGGGAGAGGAGAAGAGGATGGTCTTTCCCCTTTCTCACTTCGGCACTTACAGAATTTTTCTGCCTTCTCTCTGAATTTTATCATTTGAAGCTCAAGAAGTCAAAACTGCTGTTGCCTATTTTCATCTTAAACTACTGATAGGGATATTTTGACTTCTTGAATCCCTGTGCCCACAATGGGTTGAGTGTTATGCTGCCGGAGGGCTATTCAAGTAAAGATGAGCAGCAGGCACGCAATTAAAAGTGAAGATGTAGAATCGATGTAAGGTCAGGCCCTGGCAGTGAACAAGAGTGTCTTTTTATGCTATAATGTTCCCTGTAAGACCTTCTGTTGCTCTTCCTCCACAGAATTCACAAAAGGGTCGTCTTAGCTGTTCAGCGATTTATATTGGCTCACTATGGGTAGTATATTTGAAGGCAGGCTGGAGAACAGGGTCTCTCCTTGTAATTCTTTGTATTAAAACACATCTCTCCCTTTTACATATGTATGCACATATATATACATACACCCTGTAGAGACATCTTGAATAGACCATTTAATTGTGAAGTGGTATTAATGATATAAAAGTCAAAATGTCTCTTTGATTTTGGAATACTGTTTTGTCAGTGGTCATTCTTAATCATTCTTAATTTTGTTAATATGGACTTGACTGAGTATTCATCAAGAGTGGAGAAATACTTGAGAAACTTGCTGAAAATCAAAGTAAAGCTGTCAGAGTTGCAAAATTGATTGTGGTTCATCATATTGATAAATCAAGTAAATGTGTTTTTGTCATAAATGAATGATTCTCAAGTTAAGGTTTTTATTCTGATGTTCTATAGTTAGGTTGTCATAGTGTATCTGATGTCTGTCTATTAAGAAAGTCTTTTAACTTACTGATGTGGAGAACACTAACGAAGTTGAAAGAAAATGGTTAAAATAAACTTAGGTGGGATGGGTGACTATTTTGGGGTAAGCGAAAGTGTGTATTACTTGAGATTAATATGTGTACAATGGTGAAAAGTTGAAAATTGAGTCTTATGTATGGTTTTCTGTTTAGTGATTTGAGGATGTATTTAGCTTTTCATAAATATGGCCTATTTAGGTGGCTGTAATTCTGGAGTTTAAATGTCGCCATTGAAGGGAATCAAAATGGCAGGGTGTAATTCACTCTGTACTGGAAAAACTTGGTGGACTTCAGCTAACTTGCCACATTATAATCAACTCTAGACTAGGGGGTTTACCCTGGCTCCTGGGCTTTAAAATGGTATTCTACTGAGTCCTGAGACTGAAAGGAAAGTAGTAAAGATGGCTACATTTGTTTTGTGTCTCCCTTAAAACCCCACCCATTTCTACTCTAAAGACTCAGTCAGGAGTTGGGTACAAATCACAAAAACAATAAGGATTCTAAAAAGTCTAAAAATTTAGATCATGTTTTCAGCCTATCTGTAACACTCAGAAACCTCAGTGAAACTGATATATTATTCCTGTTGTCTAATTTAGTGTTACGTACTCCTGCTCTGTCATAGCAGGAACCTTAGTGCCCATATGATTTGCTCTTTCACTTTTCCAAAATAAGGTAGATTGCTGCAAGTGTGGATTTTAATTTAGGTAATTTAAATAACTAGACAGAACAACCTATATATAATTACTTTTTTCTAACCGTTCTTGTTATGCCTCCTCAATACAACTTATTGCATTTTACAATTCTTATTCATTGACTTTGTCAAAGCCCTGTACAAAGACCACCAGGGAAACCTGCTGATCATAAAAAGCTGGGTTTCCTGAACTTGCTGAGCCAGCACCACCTTGACAGCCTCAGGAGTGCCTTAAAAGTGGGGAAGTTGGGCTTCCCTGGTGGCGCAGTGGTTGAGAGTCCGCCTGCCGATGCAGGGGACACGGGCTTGTGCCCCAGTCTGGGAAGATCCCACATGCCGCGGAGCGGCTGGGCCCGTGAGCCATGGCCGCTGAGCCTGTGCGTCCGGAGCCTGTGCTCCGCAACGGGAGAGGCCACAGCAGTGAGAGGCCCGCGTACCGCAAAAAAAAAAAAAAAAAAAAATGGTGGGGAAGTTAGAGTACATAAATAAATTTTGGAGGCTGAGGTTAGTCGTAGGGTGGTTTTAGGTCAGAAATTAGCACAGTTTGGGCAGGGATTGGTTAAGTTTGTAAACTAGTCTAGTTGCTGGAATAGTCAGTGATCTTAACTTTGGAACACAGGAATTCAAGCTGAGTTACCATTAAATCTATTTGTCTGTAGCTGCGCTGACCAATAGAAATAGACTGCAACGCACAGTCTATTTCTGTTATCCTGCAAGGATAATGTAAAATTTTCTAGTGGCATATTTAAAAAGTGAAAAGAAACAGGTAAAATTAATTTTAATAATATATTGTTTTTAATCTGCTATATCCAAAATATTTCAACCTGTGATCAATATAAAACTTAATAATGAGGTATTTTACATTGTTCTTTTCATACTATGTCTTCAAAATCCAGGATGTATTTTATGCCTACAGCACATCTCAATTTGTTCTAGCAACGTTTCAATTGCTCTATAGCCACATGTGGGTAGAGGCTACCATATTGGACAGTGCAGATATATTGTCTTAGAACAAATGGATCTGAATGTACTGATGTTTAAAACAATTTTGTCTTAAATAGTTTGTACTTTATGTCATGATTTGGCACAGTATATCTGTACTGCAAGTCATAGTATAGTTTTATAACTTGTGGTTTCTGTTTCATTTCTCATTTTTATGCATAAATCTATGGTTTTCCATTAGCATGCCATCATTAAAGCAACATATATATAGAGAGAGATACAATATATAATTTACACGGATAATGTAAGGTTTTTCTTGTATGCTTGACAGACCGTCTACTAGGCTAAGCCTTTGCTTCCAGTAGGTAGAATGTTTCCTCAAATTTTCTAAAGCTAGTGAGCGTTTTGAACAACAACAAATATTGCCCAGAAATGGCTAAATCTTACATATATTGTACGGACACTGTTTCTATTAATTTTATGTGGTGCTTTCTTTACAGTTGACAAAAGCATTTTACATTCATTCTCATTTGTTATCACTAAAGATATTCCTAGATATTATCTTTGAGCTTTTATTTTGAATTTTATTTATTTTTTATACAGCAGGTTCTTATTAGTCATCTGTTTTATACATATTAGTGTATATATGTCAATCGAAATCTCCCAATTCATCCCACCACCACCTACCCTTCCGCCACTTTCCCACCTTGGTGTCCGTACGTTTGTTCTCTACATCTGTGTCTCTATATCTGCCCTGCAAACTGGTTCATCTGTACAATTTTTCTAGGTTCCACATATATGTGTTAATATACGATATTTGTTTTTCTCTTTCTGACTTACTTCACTCTGTATGATAGTCTCTAGGTCTATCCACATCTCTACAAATGACCCAATTTCGTTCCTTTCTATGGCTAAGTAATATTCCATTGTATATATGTACCACATCTTTCTTATCCATTTGTCTGTCAGTGGGCATTTAGGTTGTTTCCATGACCTGGCTATTGTAAATAGTGCTGCAGTGAACATTGAGGTGCATGAGTCTTTTTGAATTATGGTTTTCTCTGGGTATATGCCCAGTAGTGGGATTGCTGGGTCATATGGTAATACTATATTTAGTTTTTTAAGGAACCTCCATACAGTTCTCAATAGTGATTCTATCAATTTACATTCCCACCAGCAGTGCAAGAGGGTTCCTTTTTCTCCACACCCTCTCCAGCATTTGTTATTTGTAGATTTTCTGATAATGCCCATTCTAACTGGTGTGAGGTGATACCTCATTGTATTTTTGATTTGCATTTCTCTAATAATTAGTGATGCTGAGGAGCTTTTCATGTGCTTCATGGCCATCTGTATGTCTTCTTTGGAGAAATGTCTATTTAGCTCTTCTGCCCATTTTTGGATTGGGTTGTTTGTTTTTTTAATATTGAGCTGTATGAGCTGTTTATATATTTTGGAGATTAATCCTATGTCCGTTGATTCGTTTGCAAATACTTTCTCCCATTCTGAGGGTTGTCTTTTCGTCTTGTTTGTAGTTTCCTTTGCTTTGCAAAATCTTTTAAGTTTCATTAGATCCCATTTGTTTATTTCTGTTTTTATTTCCATTACTCTAGGAGGTGAGTCAAAAAAAATCTTGCTGTGATTTATGTTAGAGTGTTCTTCCTATGTTTTCCTCTAAGAGTTTTATAGTGTCCGGTCTTACATTTAGGTCTCTAATCCATTTTGAGTTTATTTTTGTGTATGGTGTTAGGGAGTGTTCTAATTTCATTCTTTTACATGTAGCTGTCCAGTTTTCCCAGCACCACTTATTGAAGAGACTGTCTTTTCTCCATTTTATATCCTTCCCTCCTTTGTCATAGATTAGTTGACCGTAGGTGCGTGGGTTTATCTCTGGGCTTTCTGTCCTGTTTCACTGACCTATATTTTTGTTTTTGTGCCAGTACCATGTTGTCTTGATTACTGTAGCTTTGTAGTATAGTCTGAATTCAGGGAGTCTGATTCCTCCAGCTCTGTTTTTTTCCCTCAAGACTGCTTTGGCTATTCAGGGTCTTTTGTGTCTCCATACAAATTTTAATATTTTTTTGTTCTAGTTCTGTAAAAACTGCCACTGGTAATTTGATAGGGATTGCATTGAATCTGTAGATTGCTTTGGGTAGTATAGTCATTTTCACAATATTGATTCTTCCAATCCAAGAGCATGGTATATCTCTCCATCTGTTTGTGTCACCTTTGCTTTCTTTCATCAGTGTCTTATAGTTTTCTGAGTACAGGTTTTTTACCTCCTTAGGTAGGTTTATTCTTAGGTATTTTATTCTTTTTGTTGCAATGGTGAATGGGATTGTTTCCTTAATTTCTTTCTGATCTTCAGTTGTTAGTGTATGCAAGAGATTTCTGTGCATTAATTTTGTATCCGCAACTTTACCAAATTCATTGATCAGCTCTAGTAGTTTTCCGGTGGCATCTTTAGGATTCTCTATGTATAGTATCATGACATCTGTAAACAGTGACAGTTTTACTTCTTCTTTTACAATTTGTATTCCTTTTATTTCTTTTTCTTCCCTCATTGCCATGGCTAGGAATTCCAAAACTATGTTGAATAATAAGTGGCGAGAGTGGACATCCTTCTCTTGTTCCTGATCTTAGAGGAAATGCTTTCAGTTTTTCACCATTGAGAATGATGTTTGCTGTGGGTTTGTCATATATGGCCTTTATTATGTTGAGGTAGGTTCCCTCTATGCCCACTTTCTGGAGAGTTTTTATCATAATTGGGTGTTGAATTTTGTCAAAAGCTTTTTCTGCATCTATCAAGATGATCATATGGTTTTTCTTCTTCAGTTTGTTAATATGGTGTATCACATTGATTGATTTGCGTATATTGAAGAATCCTTGCATCCCTGGGATAAATCCCACTCGATCATGGTGTATGATCCATTTAATGTGTTGTTGGATTCTGTTTGCTAGTACTTTGTTGAGGATTTTTGCATCTATGTTCATCAGTGGTATTGGTCTGTAATTTTCTTTTTTTGTAGTATCTGGTTTTGGTATCAGGGTGATGGTGGCCTCATAGAATGAGTTTGGGAGTGTTCCTTCCTCTGCAATTTTTTGGAAGAGTTTGAGAGGGATGGGTGTTAGCTCTTCTCTAAATGTTTGATAGAATTCACCTATGAAGCCATCTGGTCCTGGACGTTTGTTTGTTGGAAGATTTTAAATCACAGTTCCAATTTCATTACTTGTGATTGCTCTGTTCATATTTTCTGTTTCTTCCTGGTTCAGTCTTGGAAGGTTATATCTTTCTAAGAATTTGTCCATTTCTTCCAGGTTGTCCATTTTATTGGCATAGAGTTGCTTGTAGTAGTCTCTTAGGATGCTTTGTATTTCTGCGGTGTCCATTGTAACTTCTCCTTTTTCATTTCTAATTTTATTGATTTGAGTCCTCTCCCTCTTTTTCTTGATGAGTCTGGCTAAAGGTTTATCAATTTTGTTTACCTTCTCAAAGAACCAGCTTTTAGTTTTATTGATCTTTGCTATTGTTTTCTTTGTTTCTATCTCATTTATTTCTGCTCTGCTCTTTATGAGTTTTTTTCCTTCTACTAACTTTGGGTTTTGTTTGTTCTTCTTTCTCTAGTTCCTTTAGGTGTAAGGTTAGGTTGCTTATTTGAGATTTTTCTTGTTTCTTGAGTAGGCTCGTATTGCTATAAACTTCCCTCTTAGAACTGCTTTTACTGCATCCCATAGGTTTTGGATCGTCGTGTTTTCGTTGTCATTTGCCTCTAGATATTTTTTGATTTCCTCTTTGATTTCTTCAGTGATCTCTTGGTTATTTAGTAACATATTGTTTAGCCTCCATTTGTTTGTGTTTTTTACATTTCTTCCCCTGTAATTGATTTCTAATCTCATAGCGTTATGGTCGGAAAAGATGCTTGATATGATTTCAATTTTCTTAAATTTACTGAGGCTTGGTTTGTGACCCAAGATGTGATCTATACTGGAGAGTGATCCGTGTGCACTTGAGAAGAAAGTGTAATCTGCTGTTTTTGGATGGAATGTCCTATAAATATCAATTAAATCCATCTGGTGTATTGTGTCATGTAAAGCTTGTGTTTCCTTATTAATTTTATCTGGATGATATGTCCATTGGTGTAAGTGAGGTGTTAAAATCCCCCACTATTATTGTGTTACTGTCAGTTTCCTCTTTTATAGCTGTTAGCAGTTGCCTTGTATTGAGGTGCTCCTGTGTTGGGTGCATATATATTTATAATTGTTATATCTTCTTGGATTAATCCTTTGATCATTATGTAGTATCGTTCCTTGTCTCTTGTAACATTATTTATTTTAAAGTCTATTTTATCTGATACGAGTATTGCTACTCCAGCTTTCTTTTGATTTCCATTTGCATGGAATATCTTTTTCCATCCCCTCACTTTCAGTCTGTGTGTGTCCCCAGGTCTGAAGTGGGTCTCTTGTAGACAGCATATATATGGGTTTTGTTTTTGTATCCATTCAGGGAGCCTGTGTCTTTTGGTTGGAGCATTTAATCCATTCACATTTAAGCTAATTATCGGTATGTATGTTCCTATTACCATTTTATTAATTGTTATGGGTTTGTTTTTGTAGGTCCTTTTCTTCTCTTGTGTTCCCCACTTAGAGAAGTTCCTTTAGCATTTGTTGTAGAGCTGGTTTGGTGGTGCTGAATTCTCTTAGCTTTTGCTTGTCTGTAAAGCTGTTGATTTCTCCGTTGAATCTGAATGAGATCTTTGCTGGGTAGAGTAATCTTGGTTGTAGGTTCTTCCCTTTCATCAGTTTAACTATATCGTGCCAGTCCCTTCTGGCTTGTAGAGTTTCTGCTGAGAAATCAGCTGTTAACGTTACGGGAGTTCCCTTGTATGTTATTTGTCATTTTTCCCTTGTTGCTTTCAATAATTTTTCTTTGTCTTTAATTTTTGCCAATTTGATTACTGTGTGTCTTGGTATGTTTCTCCTTGGGTTTATCCTGCCTGGGACTGCCTGTGCTTCCTGGACTTGGGTGGCTATTTCCTTTCCCATGTTGGGGAAGTTTTCAACTATAATCTCTTCAAATATTTTCTCGAGTCCTTTCTTTCTCTCTTCTCCTTCTGGGACCCCTGTAATGCAAATGTTTTTGTGTTTAATGTTGTCCCAGAGCTCTCTTAGGGTGTCTTCACTTCTTTTCATTCTTTTTTCTTTATTCTGTTCCACAGCAGTGAATTCCACCATTCTGTCTTCCAGGTCACTTATGTGTTCTTTTTCCTCAGTTATTCTGCTATGGATTCCTTCTAGTGTATTTTTCATTTCAGTTATTGTATTGTTCGTCTCTGTTTGTTTGTTCTTTAATTCTTCTATGTGTTTGTTCTTTAATTCTTTTAGGTCTTTGTTAAACATTTCTTGCATCTTCTCGATCTTTGCCTCCAGTCTTTTTCTGAGGTCCTGGATCATCTTTACTATCATTATGCTGAATTCTTTTTTTGGAAGGTTGCCTATCTCCAGTTCTTTTCTTTGTTTTTCTGGGGTTTTATCTTGTTCCTTCATCTGGTACAAAGTCCTCTGCCTTTTCATTTTGTCTGTGTTTCTGTGAATGTGGTTTTCCTTCCACAGGCTGCAGACTTGCTTTTGCTGTCTTCCCTCTCTTATGTTTTTTTTTTTAAATTCATTAATTTATTTATTTTTGGCTGTGTTGGGTCTTCATTGCTGCATGCAGGCTTTATCTAATTGTGGCGAGCAGGCGCTACTCTTTTTTGTGACATGTGGGCTTCTCATTGCAGTGGCTTCTCTTACTGCGGAGCATGGGCTCTAGGTGCGCGGCCTTCAGTAGTTGTGGCACGTGGGCTTAGTAGTTGTGGCTTGCGGGCTCTAGAGTGCAAGCTCAGTAGTTGTGGCACACGGGCTTAGTTGCTCCGTGGCGTGTGGGATCTTCTTGGACCAGGGCTTGAACCTGTGTCCCCTGCATTGGCAGGCGGATTCTTAACCACAGCGCCACCAGGGAAGTCCCCCCTCTCTTATGTTTACATTTTCAATGAAATTGTTTTTATAAAGGGTAGATGAGTTGTCAACAAAATCATAAAATTATTGAAATGAAAAGTATTTTTAAAAGCACTGTATATCTATTGAAGTTTTGTTCATACCTACAGTTTTGCCAAGTGACTACAGATTGTTCAGTAGTTTAGGTATTACTCCTTAAAGTCTATATGTGAGGGGAGGGGTGTGTGTGGGTACATATATATAATATTTTCCCTCCTTTCTTTTGTTCTCCAACAACTTTCCTGTCTTCTATTATTTCAAGATAATTGCTGTAGATTTTTCATGTGCATTCAGTTCCACTTGAATGCAATTTATTTGCCATTTGCCTCTTTCATAATTCTGTAGTTTGCAACTTGTAAATCATGCCTTACTTTTACTTCATCATTAGTTCATGAAAAAGAAATTGAGGTTCATTCAGAACTTCCATACTGTGGTATATCACCACCTTCACTTCCCTGCATGATGACAGGGACGAATGGTATTCATTTATTTTATTTATTTCACACTTACTTGGTGCTACATTATGCTGCATAGCCTACTAAGTGCTTTCCAAATATCTTCATAGCATCCATGTAAGGTGGGTATTAGTGTTATCACCATTTTTCATATGAGGAAACCGATTCACAGGGAGGTTAAGTAGCTTGTCCATTTCTATTGAAATGTGAGTGCTTATCAATGTGCTGTGATTTACGAATTTTTACTTCTGTCCAACTTCAGAGCAGCAGTGTTTTTCTGGCTGCCACTGGTCATCCCAGTGAAAAGAGTTTTTTTTTTTTGGCTGCACTGCATGGCTTGCGGGATCTTAATTCCCTGACCAGGGATTGAACCTGGGCCTTGGCAGTGAAAGCACTGAGTCCTAACCACTGGATTGCCAGGGAATTCCCAAGACTGATTATCTTGTGTATACCATTGTAAGAATAGTGAGTTCTATCTGCTTTTTCCTTTTTATTTCTTCTTAGCTTTTCTCTCCTTTTTCCTTTCTCAAATTGTGCCTTGAAATCCCTCTTTTGAGTCTTTGCTTTTGGAATATTGTTTGTGCCCCATAGTCTCATTGAATGAGGATAATCAGATCATAGCCAGTCCACTTGCTTGCTCTTTTTTCTGTCTCTAGAAGCCATGACATATTCTAGTGACAGTAAAGGTTTATGGAAGAATAATATATGTGTTTTCATACGTAAACATGTATTTATGGTTATATATTTATGTTCGTATGTAAGTTTTTTTACATCGATACCTCACTTTTTATGAAGTAAAATTCCCACAAGATTTTGGGAATAAAATTAATTTTTGTAAATTGAGCCAGTTTAAGAACCTCCAAATAGCTATACCTTAAAAGGAGGTCCTACTTTAATTACTTTTCAAAAGCAGATTAAGTGAAATTTTTTCACTTAAGTAAACAGTTTCCTCAAAACAGTGTTTGAAACACAAATTGAAGTAAAATGTTAGGGTTTTTTCAGCCCTCTATTAGATATGGGAGAGAGATTTAAAATTACAGACAGAAAAAAAATCCACTTCAGAATTATTCATGATTTTGCTTTCCCTTTGTTCCTATGGGGTTCAGCTTAATGAATAAGAAACAGTAATATATCAATAAGAAGTTACCATACAACTCTTTTTCACACACACACCCCCCACACCAGGAATGGTAGAAAAATAATGGTTAGATAATAACAGAAATGAGAATTATTAACTAGGAATGATTATCCACCTTGATGCAGAAGAGCGCAATGGTTTTAAGGTCCAGAATTGCCTGGGTTTGACTCCTGTCTCAGATACTTTCTGTTTGTTATCTTTTTGCCTCAGTTTTTTCCTAAAATGAGATAATAATAGTATTTACCACCACAGACTCTTATGAGGAAGAAACGAGTTGAAACATGTAAAGTGTTTAAAACTGTACTGGGCACATAGCCAGTAGCAATCAGTTCTGCTATTATTTAATTACAGGAGTTTTTGTTAGCCCTGTTGCTGGTTTAATAAGAAGAGAAAGTTTCTGGGATATGTTGAAGTGGAATCGGGCATGCTAAGTAAGGCTCAAAAGAACACCCTAGGGCTTCCCTGGTGGTGCAGTGGTTAAGAATCTGCCTGCCAATGCACGGGACACGGGTTCCAGCCCTGGTCCCGGGCCATCCCACATGCCGCGGAGCAGCTAAGCCCGTGTGCCACAACTACTGAGCCTGCTCTCTAGAGCCTTTGTGCCTCAACTACTGAAGCCCACGCGCCTAGAGCCCATGCTCTGCAACAAGAGAAGCCACCACAATGAGAAGCCCACGCACTGCAACGAAGAGTAGCCCCTGCTCGACGCAACTAAAGGAAGCCCGTGTGCAGCAATGAAGACCCAAAGCAGCGCCCCCCCCCCCAAAAAAACCAAAAGACCCTAATGAGGTTCAGATGAGCAAAGGTGTATGAAAATGCTTTCGGAGATGTAAAGTGCTCTATAAATAAAAGGTAATAAGAGGAAATCAGATTATTTGTTGCCTTAGTATGCTAGAGAATGAATATTTGCAGATCTAACTTAACAGATAATGGTAATATTCCCCTCCAGATCCCCAAATTTGACTACCAGGGAAAAGATTTAAGGCCACAAAAAAAAAGTCTTTAAAATAAACTTGGACTCTTTTGTGGTAGAATATTATTCTGAAATTGGGCACATTCACCCACAGATTAACCTGATACGGTCCTGGAGAAATGGTTTCCTAAGCTACATTGTTAATGTTAATAGTATTTACAAACAAGTCTTATCTCGTTATAGCCTATAGCATATATTTCCTTTGAAGAATCTCTTCTAGGGTCCTTCCAAATTTCTTGAGGAAGTTGGACCCAGGTGTTTGTGAAAGTCTCTGTGCCTCTGGCCTTCCTTTTCTGGAAGCATATTTGATCTCTCTGTCATTTGTGCTCCCATAATTCCAAGCGCATAGCTCTGTCACTGCATTTACCTCATTATATAGTAAGTATCTGTAAACTAGACAGCTGGCTTATGGACAGACTATGTATGCCTCACTTAACCTTTTAATCTTTAATGCTTGGCATATTAAAGTTTTCAATAAATATATGTGGAATAAATGAAGAAAGAGTAAAACAGCCCTCAGCACACTTGGCAAAATCTTGTTAGCACTAACATTTGAAAGTGATAAAGAAAGCTGTTCTTCTAAGAAATATTCTGTGATGTAGATATTTTAGAAATTCTGATTGAACTTCCCTTAATCTAAATTATTGCATTTTACTGTATAATCTCTAAAGTACCTTAAACTAGCGTGACTAGAATGATACAGGCTTCATTTTGAACTAAATTTTTTTAACCTTCCAAATACCAAGTATTTTAATAAATGTAGATGCTTTGCATTTTAGGTACTTTAATGTGTTCACCTTAAATGTAGTAACATTTAAATGGAAGATTAGGCTAAGGGTTTATAGATGTTCTTTTCTTCCTGGAATTCTTACATAACAAATGATTTGTGTGTGGTTAGCCTTCTTCAGGGATTACCTGATTTGTGTTAAGAACTGAATTTAAGATTTAGTTTCCTCATCTGTAAAATAGAGATTATAATATCTATCACATAGGACACTTGTAAAGATTAAATAAAATAATGCACTAAAGTACTCAGCACAGAGTCCGGCATATATTAATTATCTGTTATATGGTAGCTATGACCAAATAAATTCTACAAGCTTATTATGAAAAACGGTATACCTCCGTTTCCCTCTCTACAGAGGCAGATTGGTAGCTATTTTTATGAACCAGCATTATCTTATGTCAGAGACAGTCGGGCATAAAGGGGGAGTAAGCCTGTTCAAATTCAGAAAGAATAAAGCTTTAAAAATGGTTAAGACAGGGCTTTTGACCATATTATCCTATTATATTTGTTTGGTTACTCAGTCTGTTTTTATTATTGGTCTCATCTGGAATCGGATGAGATTGTACAATAAACTTGAGAAGCAGGGTTTGTTTTTTTTTCCCTCCAGTATTTTGTATTAGAATTCTTTAAATGCATACTGAAATAGAGAAAAAACACCAAAACATAACAACATAACATGACATAGATATGGTCTTAGCAATAACTTTTTTGAGATTGCTTTATATAATTTAGGGAATTCAACAATTATTTTGTTTTTTAATATAGTGAAGATAATAGAAAAGATTAATATATAGCTTAATACTATAATTTATTGTTGCCTTATGCATGGTAGCTTTAAATGTTCTGGTTCTGTGTAAATATTTTATTTGTTGATTTTTTTTTTTTTTTTTGCGGTACGCGGGCCTCTCACTGCCATGGCCTCTCCTGTTGCGGAGCACAGGCTCCAGATGCGCAGGCTCAGCGGCCTTGGCTCACGGGCCCAGCTGCTCCGTGGCACGTGGGATCCTCCTGGACCGGGGCAGGAACCCGCCTCCCCCGCATCGGCAGGCGGACTCCCAACCACTGCACCACCAGGGAAGCCCGATGATTTTTTTTATTGTGGTAAAATATACAAAGGAGTTTTTTTTGTGGTTTGTTTTTTGTTTGTTTTCCCTTCTGCCATTAGAAGAGAGGGGTTTGGAAACTGAGAAAAAAATAATACTTCTCTTCTTCTGGTTCCAGTCCATCAACGTGGAGTGAATTTTTTTGGTACTCACCATGTTCCTTGCTTAGAAAATAAACACACAGCACATTGGTGACCTCTCCAGTGGTGGCCAGGGAGTGACAGTGAAAAGCTATATTCCATAGCTCTTAATCTGTGTGTATGCTGGGCACGGCATCATCTGTTGGTTTCTGAAGTGGGAAGAACCCTAAACAGGTGCTAGCCCAAACTGGCAGAGTTGTTACTTTATTGCTTTCATTGCCATAGGACTATTTGCATAAAAGCAGCTGTGTTTTGCTGATCAGTTTTTAAATACAGGGATCAAAGGATAACGGGGCTACAGCAGAAGCGTTCACATTGCAGCCCCTGTCAGATTCTGGTGAATCTGCGAATTCTCCTGTGTTGCCTCACCTAACCATTGAAGCCAAACAGCAGTTGAAATGAATAGAAGCAGGGCATACTTTGGTGTTTATGGATATAGCTGTCTTTTATAGTCTAATAGTGCCTTTAGGTAGATGTTGGAGCATATCATTCTTTTTTTTTTTTAAGCTTTTTAAGTTTTAATTTTATTTTTGGCTGCGTCGGGTCTTAGTTGTGGGATCTTCGTTGTAGCACGTGGGATCTTTCATTGTGGCGCATGGGTTTCTCTCTTGTGGTGCGTGGGCTCCAGAGTGTGTGGGCTCTGTAGTTTGCGGCATGCGGGGTCAGTAGTTGTGGTGCACGGGGCTTAGTTGCCCCGCAGCATGTGGGATCTTAGTTTCCTGACCAGGGATCAAACCCGCCTCCCCTGCACTGGAAGGTGGATTCTTAACCACTGTACCACCAGGGAAGTCCCTGGAGCATATCATTCTTTTTTTTTTTTTTTTTTGCGGGACGCGGGCCTCTCACTGTTGTGGCCTCTCATGTTGCAGAGCACAGGCTCCAGACGTGCAGGCTTAGCGGCCATGGCTCACGGGCCCAGCCGCTCCGTGGCATGTGGGATCTTCCTGGATCGGGGCACAAACCCGTGTCCCCTGCATCGGCAGGCGGACTCTCAACCACTGCGCCACCAGGGAAGCCCAGCATATCATTCTTAAAAGGTTATAAATGGGATGATCTGAGTCTCTGAAGGACAGAGTACATCACTATAAGACAGGAACCTCTGGGATTAAAAAAAACTCATCAGAAACAATAGATGACATGAAAAGATGCCGTTTGTGGTTAATATAGCTAATAACTGCTTGTAGGTCTCTGGAGGAATATTTCAGACATCCTTAGAAATATAAATGGTACATATTGTGACAATGGATGGCATTAGTTATTTGCCAGTTATTTACTGGCCGTACGGTTGCCTTTTGAACTTTACTACTATGTGGCTTAGGTTTAATTACCTGGATCCTTCAGTGGCTCCTGAATGGAACAGCTGGAGTCAAGACTTTGCCTTCCTTCAATTATAGCCCAAGAAAGTTATTAGGTCTCCTGTCCTGTAACTAAAGTAAATGATTTGTAGGTAGAATCATAGTTCCTATTAAAACCTTAGGAAAGCTTTATTCTTTCTTTAAATAATAGCTTTATTGAGATATAATGCATATACCGTGAAATTCATTCACCCTTTTAAAGTATACAATGCAGTGGCTTTTAATATATTTACAAAGTGTGTGTCAGTCATTACTATCTAATTTTAGAACATTTTCCTCATCCCCAAAAGAAACCTGTACCCATTAGGTTTCACTCCCCATTTCCCTCCTGACTTTCCTAGCCCTAGGCTATGACCAATCTACTTTCTGTCTCTGGATAATTTGCCTATTTTGGACATCTCATATAAATGGAATTATACAACATGTGATTCTTTGTGACTGGCTTCTTTCACTTATCATAGTATTTTTAAGGTTCATCCATGTTATAGCATATCAGTAGTTCATTTTTTTTATTGCTGAATAATATTCAATCATATGGATATACCACAATTTGTTTTATCTGGTCACCAGTTGATGGGCATTTGCATAGCTTCCAGTTTTTTGAAAATATAAATAAAGTTGTTTTATGAAGTTTTTATAAACATTTGTGCAAAGATTTTTGTATGGACATATGTTTTTATTTACCTTAGGTAAGTTCTTAGGAGTGAGGTTGCTAGGTTGTATTGTTAAGTGTATGTTTAACTTTATAATTAACTCCCAAATTGTTTTTCCAAAGTGGCAGTACCATTTTGCATTCCCACCAGCAATTTTTGAGACTTCTGGTTGTTCCACATCCTAGTCAGCATTTGGAATTGTCAGGGTTTTTTGTTTTGTTTTGTTTGAGATTTTAGCCATTCTAATAGGTGCACAGTTGTTAGTTTTTTTTGTTTGTTTGTTTTTTCTGGTACGCAAGCCTCTCACTGTTGTGGCCTCTCCCGTTGTGGAGCACAGGCTCCGGACACGCAGGCTCAGTGGCCATGCCTCATGGGCCCAGCCGCTCCGCGGCATGTGGGATCTTCCTGGACCGGGGCACGAACCCGTGTCCCCTGCATCGGCAGGCGGATTCTCAACCACTGCACCACCAGGGAAGCCCACAGTTGTTAGTTTTAAATGAAAATCTTACAGTATGGAACCATCAGGAGGATGATTTTAAATGCAAAGCAAGCATTTACTGAATGCCTGTTATATGCCAGGCCCTCTACTGAGTGATGGAAATACAGAGAAATAAGATATATCTCTGCTACCATGGAAGTTACAGTTTATTGAGGATGTCAAGCATTATTGCTAACTATCTGGGGTTAAGATATTGGGGAGGGGATCACCAGTAGAGTTCAACTATACCTAGAAGTGGGCAGTTTTGTGGAAGGATTTTGACATTTATGATCAGTAAAAAGAAAACAATATGAGGAACCTTATGTACCTTTGCATAAGGTTCTAAGATAGGTTTTGGTCGTGAAGGTCAAGCTCTTCCTACGTTATCATGTCCAATAATCAGGACCTAATCTACTTGGGATAATATTCTGATGCTTAACAGTTTGGGGGCAACACCAGCTGGTCACATATGCACAATAACCAGGGAAAGGGGAACTTTAATTTTTTGTAGACATTGGAACCTGCTCTTTTGACCCCTGTAGTTACTGTTTTCCCTTTCTGTGTCTATCCTAGGTCTGGCTTTCTGCCTTTTACCTCACACACTGCTAAACTGTATAATCACTCCTTTTAAGAGTGCATATGGGGGGGGCTTCCCTGGTGATGCAGTGGTTAAGAATCCGCCTGCCAATTCAGGGGACATGGGTTCAAGCCCTGGACCGGGAAGATCCCACATGCCGTGGAGCAACTAAGCCTGTGCGCCACAACTACTGAGCTTACACTCTAGAGCCTGTGAGCCACTACTGAGCCCACGTGCCACAACTACTGAAGCCCATGTGCCTAGAGCCCGTGCTCTGCAACAAAAGAAGCCACCGCAATGCGAAGCCCACACACTGCAACGAAGAGTATCCCCTGCTCGCTGCAACTAGAGAAAGCCCACGCACAGCAACAAAGACCCACTGCAGCCAAAAATAAATAAAATAAATAAATAAAAGTGCATATGGGGACTTCCCTGGTGGTCAAGTGGTAAAGAATCTGCTTTCCAGTGCAGGGGATGCAGGTTCGATGCCTGGTCAGGTAACTAAGATCCACATGCTGTGGGGCAACTAAGCCCATGTGCCTCAAGTAGAGAAACCATGTGCCGCAACTACAGAGCTCAGGTGCTCTGGAACCCGCATGCCACAACTATAGAGCCCACACGCCCTGGAGCCTGCGTGCCACAATAAATAAATAAATAATAAATGTTAAAAAAAAAAAAGTGCATGTGTACTTAGCTCTGAACTGTTTACCACAGTCAGAAGTGGTAGCAATAGGCATTTGTACTTTTTGTCCAGTTGACCCCTTCAGCATTCACCCAGCTAGATCTGGCCTCAGTATGAAGGTCATTTCAGGTGAATAAGATTCCAAGAGCCATGTTTCCCTATGTTTGATAAACTGGGCCTCTTATCGGACCTGTGTGGCAAACGATTGAGAAGAGCTGTGAAGGAAGGTTGGAGGTGGCATGGAGCGGGAAGAGACTATGAAATTGCTGGGTCGCGCCTCAAGTTGTCATGCTCATCTAATTTTTGAGCATCTCTCAGAGCAGGTCAAACTATTTTTTGCTTTCTTTTTTTTTGCGGTACGCGGGCCTCTCACTGTTGTGGCCTCTCCCGTTGCGGAGCACAGGCTCTGGACACGCAGGCTCAGCGGCCATGGCTTACAGGCCCAGCCACTCCACGGCATGTGGGATCTTCCTGGACTGGGGCACGGACCCGTGTCCCTTGCATCGGCAGGCAGACTCTCAACCACTGCGCCACCGGGGAAGCCCCATTTTTTGCTTTCTTAAAAACTTCTCAAGAACCTTAGCTTCGTTTGCTGTTATACAGCAAGGAAAAATATGATCTGATAAAAAGTTTAAAGTGATTGGAAGTCATTCTCCTGAAGGAAAAGATGAGAGTCAGGATTTCTTTGTGTACGGCTATATCCTCTAAATTCTTGAGAATTTCTTTCATGGAAGACTGGGTTTAACAATAATGTTAAAAAATATTAAAATTCATAGCAGGTGCTGATCAATTTTTTTTTTTTTTTCTGAAGACAGAAAAGCAAGAGAGAGTTCAATTTTGTAAGGACTTTAGGTTGGCTATAAGGAGCATTTGCTTGCTATTGAGGGACTGAAGGAGAGTCTACAATCACATTTTCCAGAGAGCTACAAATATGATAGTCTCATTTGGGATGGTTAAAATTTACCATTGACTGAAGGACTTGCTACCTACTGAAGATGGGATGAAAATCTGCGTTTGAAAAGTTTTTTTTTTTCTCTTCCCCATAGGTTAGCGACATTGATTTTCTTTTATTTGGGAAAGATTTTAATCTTCGGGCAAATGTTTGTCAAGCTGCTCGGTACTATAGTAAAGCTCAGTTTGATACAGGAACCTCATGCTTTTGATAGGTTCTGACAAATAACAGCAGTAATTGGTTTAGAACTATAAATTCCTAGACTTCTACTTTGTGATACATAGAAATTTTATATTACTAGTCATCTAACTGTTTCCTGCCCCCATCTAGTGTTTGTTATTACATGTTTTGTCTGTTCTTTCTGGTACTCTTAAGCATATTCTGAGCTTGAACTCACTACATGTTGATCTTTTGGATATATTGCCTCTGAGTTTTACTCAGGGCTGGCAGGTTCTATAGATCCTTATGTTTCATTAGTAGTGGTGTCCTTCATAGAAATCAGGGATCAGGAAGCGACTGTGCCAAAATAGACCACGCATGGAGGAGATGCAATTAAAGGAGCAGAACAGAAATTTTGAGGAAATTGAGGGATAGGAAAGAAATCTCAAAATCAGAAATTATTTTATAGAATATACACTGAGATGATTACTTGGTTCTTTTAACATACTCACTATGCATTTACCCTGTAGGAGGCATGTGTGTATAGTTGGGTGGGGGAGAGGCAAGAACATATATTAAAAGGGACCTACCTCAGAAGCACAATATTGGTCAAAGAAAGCAAGTTGCAGAACAGTATGCATATTTTTACATTTAGGAAAAACATAAAACAATATATATTTTCTATGTATATGTGTGTCTATGTCCATATATATATCTGTGTGTGTGTGTGTGTGTGTATATATTTTAACATCTGAAAGAATATGTGCCAAATGTATATAATGGTCTGAAGAGAGTGCAAGAAGGCAGGAGGATTGGAGGCTTTTGCTTTTTCTGTAATATTCATTGTGTGTGTGTGTGTTTGAGAAGAATACGTTCATATTTTAATTATGTAATTAAATATCCATTTAAAAATAAAGAATATTCATTACCCTTAAACAATGTTTATAGTGTAGGTGGGGAACTGAGATAGTTTCAAATAATGTAAACTAATTAGAAAATAAAAGCAGTAGGGTAGAAATTCAGGAATGGCTAGTTTTGTGGGTTAATTCTCTTTTATGGGTTGAATACACTTAACTTTGAAATGTTTTATCCATATGTACATATATTGAAGCCATATGATAAATAGAAAAACCTTCCTTCAGGAATTCCTCCTCTTTTTTTTCTGTATCATTTCACAACCCCATTTATCCTTTGCTAATAACACTTTCAAACATCTATCCTCCTTTTGACTTTTTATCTTGTCTGTGCTCCTTTGTTCCCAGCCAGGCTCCCATTGTTTATGGGACACACGGCAACTGATCAGTGTAGAGCATTGGAGCATTACTGGTGTGGACTTGAAAGTCACAGACCTGGGTTCACATCCTGACTTCTGACCAGCTTTGTGACTTTGAGCAGTTATATAACCATGATTAATTTTATCATTTGGTTCCAGAGCTGCTTTTTTCTTCAGATGTTCTTGGCCCCTTACAGCTTTGACCTTATATCTCTAGGAGAGGAAATGTCTGGGGATAAGCCAGAAAGGGTAGAAAAGGGTCCTGGATTTCTCTCCCAAGAAAAAGGCAGGTGAATGGGGTAGGGCTGGTAGAGGCAGGCCTGGGGCTGTCCTGGAGGGTAGATCAAGCTACTACTTGAATTTAACTGGTTGTCAGTAGAACAAGGGTCATTGACCAAGGGCAAGTGAGGGTTAGGTTGCCTGTGTGGAAGGGTGGGATAAAAGAGTCCTGTCTCTGATTGTGTCAGTATTAGGCTGAAGTGGGTGTTTGTGAAAAGCATTTAAGGTGAAGAGAGTAGGAGGAAGTCAAGGAAGCAGTACACTGGGAGTCCTTAAGAGCACAGTCTGGATTTAGCTGAGTCCTGGCTCTGCCTCTTACTAGCCTTGTAACCTTGAGCCAGTTACTTATCTCTTCAAGATTTAATTGCTTAATTTATAAAATGGGGATAAAAGTTACCTACCTCATAGAGTTGTGAGGGAATACATTTAGCATTCTTAGAACAGTGCCAGGCACGTATTAAGTACTTGATAAATTTATAAATATTAAGTCAAGCTACGGGAAGAAGGAAAGCAGGCCTAATGAACTGTATAGTGGGGGTTGCTGCCTCTATGTACATCTAACTGATGACATCTGTCCTTCGTTATCTCCAGGTAAAAGAGTCAATAATAGGAATCATTATTATTATTATTTTTTTTCCGGTACGCGGGCCTCTCACTGTTGTGGCCTCTCCCGCTGCGGAGCACAGGCTCCGGACGCGAAGGCTCAGCGGCCATGGCTCACGGGCCCAGCCGCTCCACGGCATGTGGGATCCTCCCGGACCGGGGCGGGCACGAACCCGTGTCCCCTGCATCGGCAGGTGGACTCTCAACCACTGCGCCACCAGGGAAGCCCAAGGAATCATTATTTATACATGTTCTAATACTTCCTGATGTGTTTGCTTGTTCAAAACACACTTAAAAAGATGTTTTCCTTATTTGTTATTCCCTATACCTGGAAACAAAACTTATGAAAAAGAAAGACTTTAAATGATTATTTGCCACTTGTAACCTTTGCTGTTAAATGATAAATTGCGGGCTTGTTTTCTCTATGCATAATTTCTGTTGAATTTCACTGCAGATGTTTTAGTTTTTCTGTCTTTTTTGTTTTTTCTTTCCAGTTAATCAGTTATTTCAGCAACATTTACTACTTACAAAACTAAGAAGGATGAATCGTATGCAAATATAAATTGATGAAACATAGAATTAATTTTAGTGAGAAAATAAGTTTCTCAGTACTTATTGAAGTTTGTTCAGTTAAGAAGCCTACGTAAATTCTATTGTGCATTTCACGTGTTTCATCTGTTGAGCACTAGTGAACCCTGTTAGGTTAGCATCCATGAACCTCTAGGTTCTAAAATCTATGTTCCAGTACCCTGAGGTAGCATCACAGAAGTCTCTTGGTGTTTTCCCTAATATTCCAGTAGCCACCACAGTACAGATGCCTTGTTGTATGTTTGTCATATAGCACTGAAAACAACCATAAAAAGAGAATTATCACCCCCATTTTATAAATGTAGATAATCAAGGCTTAGAAACTTGTTCAGAGTGACATGCCAGCAAGTGGCAGAGCCAGAATTTGAAAATTAGATGTCTGATTTCAAAGTTTGTGCTTTTAAAAACTAGGCCACCACCTGCTTCTCTCACCCACAATCAGTTGGAAGACTGCAAAGCTGACCCTTGGCGAAGTGGCCGGGCTTGTTTATTTCTTGCTGCTATCTAGTCTCTCCCATCACTTTACTGTCCCATTTTTGTGATCAGATTCATGAATGTAAAGGCTTAACTTGAAGAATCATCCAGTCCAGTGGCTCTCGAATCTAGCCAGTCATAAGAATCACCAGGACATTAATTTCTTTTAGAATTACAGTTAAGTTGGTTTTAGCCAGAGCCCAGGAACCTGCATTTTAACCATTCTACATGTGATTTTAACAGTCTGACAGGTTTGGGAACCACTTCAATTACATGAATCCCCTCCAAATAACCCCCAGCAATTTTCCTGACAGGTAGTCATCTAATATCTGATAGTCTTCTGACAGGAACTCACTACCGCCTTGCCAGGAAGGTTATTTCATTGGTAATTAGATGCAATGCTATGCTTCTATAGGGCTTTCATTTACTGTCCCATATGGATTGGATTAACTTCTTTGGACAGATTTTTATACTCCTTAGATATTGGCTTGGAGGTCAGATCCACGTTTGAATCTTCTCTGAACCTTACCTTCCTTGTGTAAAAGGAGTATGTTATTATCCACCTTGAAGGAGAATATCAAGAGTTAAATGAAAAAAATAAACTGTTCTGGCTGGAAAGGTACTAAAATCAGCCAGATTTTTTTTTAGTTTTATAAAAAACTATAGTTTTTTTTTATAGTTCCAAACAGCCTTTTTTTTTATAGTTCCTTCACCTCATCAGCCTTTTTGGAAATAGTCCCACGTCTGCAGGGCTCTAGTTAGAAGTGTGGATATGTATGATAGAAGGCGCTTAGACACATTCTCGGATTGTCAGTGCCAGAAATAGGCTGTCATTTTGACTACCCATCAGCACACTTTTTTACCTCTGGCTTTTTCTTTGGACAGAGAATGTGATACTCATTCTTAGGGGTACAAACTTGCGTTTCTGGAAATTCAGCTTTACTCCATAAGTAATTGGAGTTTCCACTGATAACTTGAACCTAAAGCAAAACAAATGATGAGCAGCAAGACCCTAAAGGCAAAAGAAAAGACCTTCTTCAATTATATAGAGACCAAAACGGAGAACCAAAGAAAATATTCCATGTCTCTTCCTTATCCATCAGTAGAGATAGGTAACTGCTGAGTGTTAGTTAAAAAGGAAAAAAAATGGGGTGGAGGTAGAAAGGAGTTGGAGGGCAGCAGTAAAGAAAGAAATGTTGAGCACTTGCTTTTTGTCAAACGTAATGTGAGTAAAATGAATACTTAAGTAATTTCACCCTAATCCTCACAGGTAAGATCCCATTTTACCAATGAGAATACTGAAGACATCGAGAATAACTAAGACAAGCCTCATGCCTGGTTAAATGTCAGGTCCAGATCCAAGACACCTAGGATTTTACAGAATGTGATTTAAAAAAAAATGTATTATACACACACAAATATATGTTCTTTAAGAAATAGATGTGACTTAGTTTTTATTGTATACATTCCTTTGTTGAAACACCTGTCATGCTCTAATTTTAATTGGTTATGTCTCCCTCTACCAGTTACTTAAAAAGAGGGACTAGGTTATAACATTCATCTCTGAATCACCAGGGCCCAGCCCTACACTTGTGCATTAAAGGCTTGTAAAAATGAAATATCTCTCTGTGGCATTTGATAACATCTGTGCCCTCCACCCCTACTCCTCATGTGTGAGTCAAAAATATATATATATACTATTGGAAGGGATGTTATAAATAATCTAGCTCAATCCTTTCATTTGTATAAAGGGAGGAATTTCAGGCACAGACTAGAGATCATGATGTACCCAAAAGCTCCTAATTGATTGTAGTTCTAGCACTCTTGCGTTCTGGTTCTCAATTCAGGGCTCTTCTTCGGACCTGCATCCAAACTTACTGCATTCATTCATTCAATAACCCTCTGGGTTCCTCCTCTGTGCTCAGAGCTGAGGAAGTGCCACCTTCCTTTCTGCCTCCCTGGATGGATATACAGCCATGCTTTCCAGAAACCAGAAGAAAACAGCTTCCCAAGATTTTAAGACTTAAACTAGAAAATGATCACTGTAGCTGAGATTTTTACCTGTTGTATCCCTTTTTGCTCATCAAGGCAGTCATTCTGTTATTCTGTTGCTCATAGGGGAGGAGAAGTGATCATTTGCAAAACTGGATAAACTTTTCAAGACCCTGAAAATAATCTCTCGTTGCTGTGGTTTGATTTGGTGTGGTTTTTGATGTTTATGACTGTATTGCTTTTCTTTAGCAAAAGCAAACTAAATCTGTTCTATAGTATTAAGTTAGGCCATGAACTGCATTTCCTTTTAGGCTCAGACTACTAAAAATAATTTGTAGGTGATGCTCTCCCATGGGCTTGAGTGAAATGCAGTAGAACAATTTATTTCTTCACTTTGTGTTACCTCTCTGTTTTCAAAATGTTTTTGAATCTAACATCATGAAAACATACTACCTTGGGTTAAAGTTTTTTTCCTGTGAGTGCTTTTCAAAAGGTAGTTTTAGTACTTTGGACACATTTTAATTTTTATAAAGTATATGTAATGTATGGAACTTATCAGTAATAATTATTAAAGATACCCAATGAAATTACATTGAAACTACAGTCACCTTTTGATTTTTCAGGGAAGTGATTCTGTTTGTAGACTGAGAGTTCTTAGTTATGGTCTTCCTCTAGGGAAAAAAAAAATCTCTATTCATTTGAATAGAGTATTCAGTTGATAGTAGAGGGAGGGGGGTGAAGCATGGAGGGCAAAGCCAATTCACTTGACTCTTCCTTTTGAATTTACTTTTTTAGTTCATTTGAGAGAAAATTAGTCTGAAGTACTGGGACATATATATTAAATAATTATTAGGGTAAAGGATACAATTTAATTAATTATGAAAACTTGTATTAAACTTAATGTTGCCAAGTCATTATCCTTAATGAAAAGAATGTTATTAAAACTACCTGGAATTTTGACTCACGTCATCAATCCATGGCAAGAAGCAAATGATATGGTTATTAATTTTATGAAGTAATTTTATGTATTGTTCTGTTTTTATTTTTAGGACCGGAGTAGGCCCTATGACACTTTTAACTTGCACTCGTTGGAGAACTCCTTAATGGATATGATAAGGACTGATCATGAGCCTCTGAAAGGTAAACACTACCCTCCCAGTGGCCCACCAATGAGTTTCGCTGATATAATGTGGAGGAATCATTTTGCAGGTTAGGAATATTCATATGTCCATTCCTTGCTTGGTGTTTTAAACAAAAATCAGCTTTTTAATAATTGTGGTTTTGTTTTTGTTTCTTTTTTGTTTGTTTGTTTTTGTTTGCTTCTGTAAAGCATTGTGGAATGTATTTAAAGTTGATTTTTTTTTAAACCTGGGTTCAGCTACCTACCATAATCAAGGTTGTTTGCTTTAATCATAATGTCTGGCAGAAGCATATGTTGGGTAGCTGAGGTCATGGTTTATAGCATGAGACCAGAAGCCAAATTTTTTGGGCTTTGTGCATTTGAAATGTTTAGCTGAACCTGGATAATTCATTTAAGTCCAAGTATACTGCAAGGAAGTATGAGATTTAATCTCCAAAGACTACTTCAGAAAACTTTGTAGAAAAGCGTTTCATTTTATTAAAATACAATCACTTTCCTAGTGTAGGAAATAACGCTACACAGACTTAAGAGCAGACAATGACCCTTTGCATTCTCTAAGGCTAAACACAAGGAAAATGTTGTGGGTTAAATATAAGGCAGAAAGTCCCAAGGTCAGCAATATTAGGACTTCCTATATTTAGAGCCCGTGTAAATTCAGGATAGAGGCTGATGTTACATTCATGATTACAGATAGTTCTTATTATGTGGTATAGGACTTTTCAGGGGCCCTGTGATGTTTTAAAATACTGAAATGGAAATTTTCTGTGGAAATAGCCACTGTACTTGGGTTTAGAGCCTAACTATCTGAAAACTGGAAGCGTTAGCCACAAGGATGCCTGTCTTATATGAACCCTTATGTCCTCTAGAGTTGTGAGGAATTTGATCCCCTGTGGTTCTCTGCAGGCTTTTATATAGGGTATGACTGACTGTGGACCTGATAGTCATTTCCTCATGCCACACCAAAAATCTATTTCATCATTTTCTTGTCACACTCGTGATTTTCTGCTGCTTTCCTCAATTTCCAGTGAAAAGAAAGTAGTTAACAGACTATGAAGAAAATAAAAGATTTTGAGAAAAGCTATATTTTAAGTCCTTCAGAAGTAGGAAAAAAGGCCTCTCATTTAGTCATTGTTATATTTAGTCACTGTTACCACATCTTTCTTCAGTAAAGATTAGGTACATGGTAATTTCACTTAGAAGTGAGAATGGTGTTTAAAAAAAAAACCAAAAAACAATATTCACAGACTGTTTTGTGTTTTTAGTATCTTCTAAGGCTACATTTGTCTTTCTTCTCTACCGCGAACAGCTGTAAGCCCATCCTAATTATTCTAAAATATTCAGTCCTTGTTCTTTATGCATACCTGTTTTATCTTGGTCTGTATTCTTCTAGCAATAAAAGATTATGAAAGGATCTTAGATTATAGTCTGTAAAATAATTTTCTAGAATTTTTTGAATATTGATTAAGCAGGAGCTGTTCTGCCCTGTTGAGAGTAGCACTGTCAAAGTGTAAGGAGGGTACCTCACTATGGGATAATGTAAATACCTTATTCTACTTGTGATGGCTCCTTTTTTATTTTATGTCCAACTACCTCTGCATAAATTTCTCCACTACACTTGCAAATGTGAGGTTTCATCTATAAAAGCCTTCTGAATTGTAGTTATAGATATAATATGTCCTAATAAGTTGGAAGGCACTTAACATTTACTTTTTTACAGCCTCAATATGGTTACAACCACCCACATTGATTTCCTATGAATGGACTACTTCCCGTGGTCAATTACATCACCATGTTATTGTCCTCTGGTTAGGGTGTTTGAACTTCAGGCTTCCCTTTTCCAGCTGGGAGACTTTTACGTTTGGTTTATGGCACCATGTGTTTGATCCTTACTACTTCTAAAAACATAATTATGATGCTAACGTTTTAAGGGAAAGATTTTCAGTAATATTTGATTTTAAAAAATGGAGCAAAGTATAAGAACTGAAAGATAATTTAAAAATAAAAGAAACATTGTCATGATGTATCTTTTAAAATATTTTCCATATAATAAACATTATGTTTTTACCTTGTCTTTATAATTTATTGATAGACCTTAACTTTGGACTTTTAGGTTGTTTCCAGCCTTTTCTCCATTATAGGTAATGCTGCCATGGATGAGTTCTTGCACGTAGCTTTTTCTTAAGGTAAATTCATAGAGAGGGTCTCTGGCTCAAAAGATGTAAATGTCTAGGTGAATTGAGCTTTAAGAGAAAGGTGGTAGGATAGGGGAACTACCACATGGCTTCTGTATGAGTCTGTCCAGAAACACTTCCCCCTATCCATCCTGTTCTTCCTCCTAGCTTTAATATCCTCTTGTTTTACTTGAACATTATTTTGAGGGTCTTAAAATTCAAGTTAGAGAGTCATTGTTTTTTTGTGTGCTTATTTGTTTTGGTGTTTTTCTATGGATTTAGGTTTTCTTTAGAAAAAAATACATTCTTGCTCATTGTAAGAAATTCAAGTAGTACATAAAAAGACAAAAAGGAAAGTGAAAAAACCACCTGAGACTTACTACCTAGAGATAACAAAGATTATTATTTTTATTAATATTCTTCCAGACATTTTATATTCTCTGTATAGGAAATGAAGTTTCAACTCAGCCTTTCTGACTTTGTAGTCATTCAAACCTGGGTTTGAATTCTGGTTCTGCCTTTAGTTAGCTATTGATCTAGATAAATTAGCCTCTTTAAAACCTTAGTGTCTTCATCATTAAAATAAAGCACCTACTTCATAGAGTGGGTGTGAAGGTGAGATAAAGTCCCTGACACTAGAAACTGCTCAAAAGTTATCTGTGATTTTTTTTACCAGCAGTGGTAGTGGTGTGCCTACTGCCTGGCCTGGGTAATAAAGTAAACCTTTATATCCCTACAATATTTACTTCCTTCCAGCTAGACTGCAGCTAAATGTTGAAAGCTTTCGAATGCAAGTTGTCAAAATTGTGTATTTGCCATAGATATAAGTAGTGATTCTTGAAGAATAAACATTCTGTCATTATCAAAAACCACCTAAAGGAGAAAGAAAAATAATCCTCCTAAGTTTTGTTGGCTTTACAAAATTTTATACCTGAATAGTGTAAAGAAAGTATAATAAAGTAGAATATCACATTCATGAAAAATAAAAGTACTTCATGATGTACTTAAAGTGAACATGGTGAAAATAAGCTCACAGTGATATTTCATTGTATAAATGTATTCAATAGGAAATCCCTTTATTCAACTGTTCTCTTGATTCAGGCAGAAAAAGGGTTAGTGGGAGAAATGACAGAATAGGAAGTTTAGGAAGTAATAAAACTTGTTTTAGTAAAGAGCTTTAACAGTTTTCCAATCATGTTTCTACCTATACTAGATCAGCCTTAAAGATGTTTGTAGGAAATTAAAAAATTTTTTAAATTAAAAAAAACCTCCTCCCCATGTTAAAAATGTCAAGTAATGTAGAGAAAAAGTCAAACTGAGCTTTTTTCACAGAACCCTGAGGAATGTCTTCTGCAGTGTTGCTCAGATCACAGAACGCTTATTTAAACAAAAATTAATTTAAATAAAATAAAAACTAATTTTGGGGGGGCTTCTTAGATCTCAAACTACAGTTCTTGATTGTAGCAGAATAACATTTTAATAATTACCTGTTGTCTCTTACCATAACTTAGGTATGACTTCTCCTGTCTTTCATTTGAGAAAATGTCTCCAGGAAATGAGAAGGAGGGTTTTGAGAAGGGTGATGAACTAATAAAAACTATCCCTTATTTCTTTTCTAAGTACAGAAATCCTTGGGTCAGTAGAGGTATGAGTGAGGCCTGGGTGGGAAGAATTGTCCTCTGCCCTCTTTTCTAGTGGATGCAGGGAAAGCCAACTCTCCTCATGATTATGAGGATTAGGGGGATTTCTGGCATCGAGAGAGTTAGGATTAGGAAAGGGGAAAATGTTCCTCCCTGCACCCTCCTTACAACTGTCCCCCGGCTTGCTACCGATTATGAGGGTTCACCTAGCCACTGGGGAACCCCTCTGAAAACCCAGGGACGTAAGGTTTGATTATTCATACCCTCTCTTGGGATTATTATTCAAAGAGGACAAAGTGATGAGAGAGAAGAAGAATAGGGAAAAACCAACCCAGTGCATTGGGCAGGGTAGGTGACATTATGAAGCAAGGTCCCATTGCCTGGCTGGGGTAGTACAATATAGCAGAGTCCTTGGCAAAAAACAGGGAGGAATCACCTTTCTCTCATCCCGTGTAGTCTCCCTGTTATAACAGAAGAGTAGGCTTGGCTGGGCACTTGGGGGTAGTGCCTGATGAAACATTTTTGTATATTTGAATTTTCTCTTCCTTCACCATTCATGGAACTGAAATTTGAAAAATGAAAAGAGCAGGTGTCAGCTGAGAACTGATATCGAAGGGTTTGTTTTTCAAATGTATACTGAATCTGGGAAAAAATAGCAGCTATCCTCTGATAATAGTGCTTTAAAACGTTTAAATTGACAGAAACTTGGAAGAAATAATGCCATCCCTTTGGTATTATAGAGGCATTTTTCTTTATTCATCATAATTTAAATTTAGTATTACAGAGCCTTTCAGAAAATTAGTCCCTTTTGTGGAATGTTGAGGTCACCTTGTTTTAGAAAAAGTGCACCTTCATTACATTTAGTTTATTCAGAAAAATATAGAGTCTCTTTACGTACTTGAATTATTACTCCAGTTCTAATTTTGTACTACCTCCCTTTGGCCCATATCAGTCTGCTTAGAAGTTGAGTGATTTTGTTTTTATAGGTAATTCCCATTAATTTGCCCAATGATCCTTTCAATATAGCACTATAATCACCTGAGAGTAAGAAAAAGGTTAAGGGTTCTTTAATCCTGGGTACTACCTCTGGAAATTCTGATTTAATTGTTCTAGAGTACAGCCTGAAATGAGGCAATGTAGGCACAAAGGAATTGATAACATACCAAAAATTATTCACAACTGGTATGCAAAGAAACAAGGATTTGACCTCAGGTCAAAGCTCACCTTTTTTGCTTCGTGGTTCTTTGGAACACATTTCGAATATTATAGTACCATACTTTCATAATTTTTCCTTAAAAGGAATTTGAAACACCATTTTATTGTATTCTTACATATCACATTATTGTACCTTGTAGATACTTTTTCTGAGGGACTGTCTCTTCAACTTTATAGAGAAAATTAGTAGGAAATAGAATCTAGTAGAATATGCATTGTCTCATAACGTTTTCTAGAACACAGCACTCACATTCTGTTATGTAAAGGTCTCCAAAGGACTTGACTTTTTAGAACATGTGGGGATGATTAGAGAAAGACAGTTGCTCCCTATCTCATAAGGAATTGCAGAAGTGAAGAGGTGACTTTCATAATTAGTTACAAATTAATAAAAATTCCAGCTTTTATTTTGGACATATGAAAGTATGGGTTTAGTTTGAAACTTTGAATAGCAGTAGAGGCAGTTTTTTATAACTAACATCTTAAATATAAATATGAATTGAGCTTATGAGACTGTGATTTTTACAGTCTGAATAGCCATATGTAACCCTATTCTCCAACCTCCCCCTCCATCCTCTCCCACCCCCATTTATCAGGCCTTGTGCAGTGGGGAAAGTGGGACACGGTCTCAGATTTCCACAGCATCGTTTAACTCAGTAAAACTAAGTATGCCTTCCAGTTTTCGAAACCTTATATTTTACACTATACTTAAAAGATAGCTAGCTGACAAGAACAATTTAAAAATAGCAGACCATGGACAGGTGACAAAATGTCACGCTGGCAGCACCAGACTGCATTAACAAAAATCACCAGATGTCACACACTTGATTTCTATTTTCACAGCTGATTAAACAGCAGTATTTGTTGGACAAAAGGAAGAAAAAAGAAATGGCCTCATCTGAATTTGGAGTCAGTTTTTCTTTTGCTGTTGGTATTTTCTCTCTCCTTCAAAACCCCATAATAACTGTAAAACTTAAGGCATACTATATAATAAATTTTTAAAATATTATAAAATAAACCTAATTTTAAAAAAGAAACCTTTATACATATATACTTCCTAAACTTGCAGGCTATAAATCAGAATGTTAGCAGAGCTTGTCTTTGATTGGTGATCTTGTTTTCTTCATTTTTCTGTATTGTCTAATTTTTCTCCAATGAAAATATATTGTATTTTATAATGTAAACATTAATTTTTGAAGAAGTAGAGAAAGTAGCTTAAAGAAGCCTTAAGTGGTTTACTAAAAAGAATTTGGGAAAAAATTAGATTACATTTAAGTAATTGGTTCTGATGGTTCTGACATTGAACTAGAGTTTCGTATAAAACCTTTGGTTGATGATCTTGATCTAGAGATCATTAAAGTCAGAGGCCAACAGAATTAGGAAGGATACCAGGAAAGGCAAAAGAATTTTCTGCTTTTCAGCAAGTAGTGATGCCTTCATCTACAAAACATTGCCTAAGGCTCTTGTTTTGCCGCATCTTTAGAAAGGCTGAATTGGAAGTTATTGGTGTAGGATAGAGGACGATAATTAGAAAACTACTGAGCTTCTTTTCAGTTTCATCTTGCCAGGTTGAAAAGTCCCAAGACCTGATGGAAAGAGTACAAAAAGGATCCAGCTTCTAGAGGACTGCAGAGAGGGGCATCCCTTAACGTTAGAGAACATAAGTAGTTCCAGAAACGTATAAAAACTATTATTTGATATAGTGGTTGTAAACTACATAATTCTTTACCATAAATGATTGTAGCACAGGAAATAAAAGAAGTTGAATGAGCTAAATTTGGGCTTGCTTGGATTTCTTGATAACCCGTTATTATTCTGAGAACATTTAGGGAACATCCCTAGTTTATAGGAACAACACCGATATCTGAATATTCCTAGGTCAGAGATTGAAAGACCCTCTCAATGTGCCATTTCCTTAAATTCTGCTCAGCAGTGATTGGGTTTTTTAGGCAGACTTTCCAGTGACTGGTTGCTTATTGTTTAGTTTGAATACCTCAGAATATGATAAGTAAATCACAAATAATTAATACATCTTCCTTTTCCCCAAGTAATTAATACATCTTCTGCTCTTAAACCTGGAGGCTATTAGTTCAAATATCTTATTCAGACTTGTCATCTTATAGAACAGAGGCTGGCTAACACCATCTGTAAAGGGCCAGAGAGTAAATATTTTAGGCCTGTGGGCCATATAGTTTCTGTTGCACATTATTCTTTTTTTTTTTTTTTTTTGCGGTACGCGGGCCTCTCACTGTTGTGGCCTCTCCCATTGCGGAGCACAGGCTCCAGACGCACAGGCCCAGCGGCCATGGCTCACGGACCTAGCCGCTCCACGGCATGTGGGATCTTCCCGGACCGGGGCACGAACCCGTGTCCCCTGCATCGGCAGGCAGACTCTCAACCACTGCGCCACCAGGGAAGCCCTGCACATTATTCTTTGTTTTTTAATTTCTGTGTTTGTTTTTACAACTTTTTAAAAATGTAGAAATGATTGTTTGTTTGGAAGCAGACAAAACAAGTGGCCAGCCCCCTGTTACTATAAGGACAAAGGTCTGGACACAGGCATTATGCCCAAGGTCGTACAACTAGTGAGTGGTAGGGGCAGCACAAGAACCCTAAATTTTTAGGCCAGTCGTTGTCCCCCACTATATCTGTTATATAAATTTTACATCTTTCTTCTGGTCGCCATTCTGATCATTATGTTGCATTTTTGAGCCACCGTGAAATCTTTATCTTTTAATTCCCTCTAAGCTTCAAGTTTGTATACTTCTTTGAATTCATTATTTTGCTGCTTGAATTTGAAGGGCAGTATGAATTGTTTAAATAAAATGCTTAATCCAGGGAGTGGCATGTTTAAATTGGAATGTGGGAGATGTGTTAATTTTTCCTATTATAAGGGAAGCTTCTTTTTTGTTTTGTTTTATTTCTTTGTTGTTATTGAGACTTTAGCTTTGTTTTAAGATTTTTCATGTGTATGTTTTATGACTTGATTTAAAACTGTTTTAACTGCTATGGCCTTTGATGGCATTGTTATAGATTAATCTGTTTTAGTTTTTTGTAATGTTCATATTGTACAATGTATTTATGATTATATTAAGCATTCTCTGTGCTTAAAGTAAAATTATTTTATTTTTTAGGACGCATGGGAATAAATTTTCATCATCCAGGAACAGATAATATTATGGCACTTAACAGTAAGTCTTCATATGAAATATTCTGTAAAATTAGCAGTCAAGTCTACAGCATGTAATTTCCACTTTCTCAGCTGTTCATTACATTTCAGCCTTCACTGAGTGCAGTGTAGACCATTATTCTATACCAATGGTTTTCAAAGTGTGGACCCTGAACCAGCAGCATCAGCATCATTTGGGAACTTATTAAAAATGCAAAATCTCAGGCCCCATTACAGATCTGCTGAATCAGAAACTTTAAGCATGGGGCCCAGAAATGTGTGTATGACCAAGTTCTGTAGGTGATTCTGATGCAGGCTAAAGTTTGAGAACTGCTACTGTAAACCAGGGGTTGACAAACTACAGCCCTGTGAGCCATATGTGGCCCACCGCCTGTTTTTGTAAATAGTTTTATTGAAACACAGCCAAACCCATTCATTTATGGATTGTCTTTGGCTACTTTTGTTCTACAGTGGCAGAGACAAAAAAACCTAAACTGTTTATTGTTTGGCCCTTTACAGAGAACTTTGCTGACCCTTGCTGTATACCACTGTGTTAGGGGGGAGGAAGGAGGGGAGGAAGAAGGAGGGAGATGATAGAGAGGGACTGGGCTAGAGAGTGTGAATAAATAAATCAACTTATTGTAACTCAGAATTTTCTCATTGTGGTAGATAGCCAACAGGTGCTTCAAACTGGACATAAGGTGTTTCCCATTACTGGAGTTTGCATAGGAATAGTGGCGATAGCTTTGCTGCTTAGAAATGGTTTTGTCAGTATACTTGTTGGATTGGGTTCTGGAGCATCAAAACCTTATTAGCCAGAAAGTCATTGTATTAAATAATACTGCAAGAAATATCTGGCTGGCATCAACTCTCCTTCCTAGTGTCTGTGGACCAAATAGCTTTGCAGAAGAACAGTCTCTAAATGGAAATTGTCCCTTGTCTAAAGGACCATACAAGCCATTGAATCCCTCAGGATATAAGTTTTCTCCTCTATCAAATGAGTGATATCAGGTTGTCCCCTCTCATTCTCCCTGACATACAAGCTGACTCTCAATACACATGGAAGACCTGCTGGGTAAATCTACGGTTGTCTACAATATTACCCCTTTTCTTCTTGCTTGAGTAAGGATGTTGAAATGCCATTAGTGTTCCTTAGGGCATATTTTAGGTTATCTCTAAAATATATATTCCATATTTCTTTTGGTTCTGACATGTAGCCTACCTTCCAAGGAGCACTGGTAAGAACCAGCACTGCTGGCATTGTTTGATAATGCAGGTCCTAATCCACTCCATGCATATTTTGTTCTAAATAGCTAGTATCTCCTCTTTTTGAGGGTCTTGGAAACAATGGGAGCTCCAGACTATCCACCTCTATTTTCTGATTTCTAGAAGAAAGATCACTTTACAGTTAGATTCTGTTACCTCTAACTTTTTTTCTAAAAGTAGGTATTTTTGAGGTGAGGATTAATAAACATGCCTAACTTGCCAAGCCACAGCAATTTTGTGAAACTTTGTGAAAACACTTCAGTTAGATGATGGGATTTAGAAATGAATGTAAAAGAAAAGAACAGTATGATAGTGTGTCTGCCTGCAGGAATAAGTGTGTATTTTAGAAAAGACCTAATTTGACATGGTGTAAGTCCTCTTCTGCAAGAGGGAGAAGATATAATTTATGATTTTCCATGTAAAAAATGAAGCTAAAGGACACTTTTGTTTGTAAAAGGTTTTGATTCTCTTTGATTTGATTCTCTTTAATCTCTGCTTTTAAATAAGAGATTTCATTTATGTTCTTTCCACTTTGTGGAAAGTGTTGTTTAAATCCCCCTTTCAGCCTTGAAATTTCTTCATCCTTAGTAAGAGATGAGGAGACTGAATTAGGTCATCTTAATGATTGCTTTCAGAATGAAGATTCTGTGATGTTGTAATATTTTTTAAAGTAACAAAAGGGTCATTTTGCCAATATCTATATCATGTTGATGAGTTATGCATATTTCAACATAATGGCAGATACCAGAGCACACCTATCTTCAAATGACTTTGTGGGTCCTGCCCTATAGGCTCCTCAAAGTAAACCGTAAAAACCACTGGGGTTTGACATTTGCATACGTCAGTTCTCTTTCAAAGTTGACTTCTTCTTGAAATGATCAGAATAAACAAAATATCCTCCTTGGTAGATACTTGTGAGGTCTACAGGTTTTGACAGATTTGCTGTGATAAAGCTTTTTTTCCCCTTTTGTGTAGTTGGGCCCAGCCCATCTGGTGACATGTATGTGTAACACATGCACAAACACACCTATGTATTTTTTGTCTTCCCTTTTATGCCTACCATTTGTCAGCTCAACAGTTACTGTCCTGTGACTGGTCTGTCCTTCTTATTTTCCCTCAGCCTTCATATAGATGAGGTCACAAATCACTAAATCTTTATTAATTCAGAATTTACAGTTATTGAAAGGGGCTGGGTTGAAG
This sequence comes from Monodon monoceros, assembly GCF_005190385.1. Taxonomy (NCBI): domain Eukaryota; kingdom Metazoa; phylum Chordata; class Mammalia; order Artiodactyla; family Monodontidae; genus Monodon; species Monodon monoceros. Next base: position 48,213,320 of record NW_021703781.1, on the reverse strand, counting down.
TTGAACTATATTTTCAGACAAGAAGATACTGGCTAAGAAAATTTAAAAGAATTGAGTCAAGGGTTAAATTTTTTAAAAAAGGAAATGTGAGACAGTTGTAGTTCCTTTCTTATTAACCATTTTTGGTATGCAAAATTGATGCTTCCTAACTCTGTTCATAATGCTGCCATTCACCATGTCTTCAAAAAATCTCCCATTCTTTCACTTCCTTGATCTCACCCAAACCCAAATCTCTCCTGAAAATACCATGTTGTCAGCTCTCCTGACTTGATGAGACAGACAGAGGTGTCAGGGTGAGCATTCTCACTTCTCATTACTACTGCCCAACTTTAATTAATTAGTTAATTTGTTTTTAATTAATTTGTTTTTGGCTGCGTTGGGTCTTCGTTTCTTCGTTTCTTCATCGCGGTGCACGGGCCTCTCACTGTCGCAGCTTCTCTTGTTCTGGAGGACAGGCTCCAGACGCTCAGTAGTTGTGGCTCACGGGCCTAGTTACTCTGCGGCATGTGGGATCTTCCCAGACCAGCACTCGAACCCGTGTCCCCTGCATTGGCAGGCAGATTCTCAACCACTGCGCCACCAGGGAAGCCCCACTACTGCCCAACTTTGAATGGGCCAGTTTCCCATTTTTCGGTGTTCCTAGTGCATGTCTTCCACCTATACCTTCCTCTCAGAATCACCACTGCTGATGACATCTAGAAGCCAGAAAATGGAGCTTGGGAGAAGACGGTAGGAAACCAACTGTAGAAAACAGTAAACCTGTAGATATTTAGGGTGTGGAAAGACTAGCAAAATTTGTGTAAAGCCAAAGACTCTCCTGATTTTTGCTACTCAAGACCATGAATTTAGTTAAGAATTAGCAGGCCAACCTTTGGGGAGGAAACTAAGAGACACATCTAAATTTTGGCTGTTACTGAAAATTTTAGTCCTCAAGTATTGTAGAATACAGAAGTGGAGATGGGAAGAAATTCTGATCCATCAGTAAGATCTGCCACTTGTTTGCTATTTCCAAAATACAGTTAGTTCTGAAACAATATGCCCCTTCCATTTAAACTGTTAATGTATTTTTTCTTAACTTTCTAATAATGCCCTCTTTTCATCCTCTTCACCCTTATACCAAAGACACTAGAAGTTTGCATAATGTATTTTTATTTTTCCTGCTGGAGAAGGAAGGAGGCTATGAGAGTGCTTCCAGCTATATCTGTTTTATCAGCGAGATTTTTTCTAACACTTAAGGGTAGTTTGTGTTTTTTGTTTCTTTGATTGTATGTGGGTTTTGTGTATGTGTGCGCGTGTGTGTATACCTGCACTCTAGGTATAGAGTTGAGTTTAGCAGTTGTGGGCTTATATGGGATTGATGCCTGACTTGGTGCTTTTTCCTCTGTTATGATGATCCTTAGAAAAGGATATTGGTGCTCCATCATTAGTCAAGTGACCAAATTTATGCTCAAGTTAATGGTCAAATCCAGAATGCCTGGTCTTGTGATTTACTCTAGGAGAATCACTGCTGAGTATATCCACTTTATTCCTCTTGACTGGTCAGCTTCTCTTTTTTCAAGTAGAGAATGGGCTTGGAAAAACTGAAATATCAGGAAGTTGCTTGATGAGTACACCGTTAGAAACAGGGGGAGCAGTGTGGCCTAAGGGATAGTATCACTCAGCTTCAGGGAGGTATCTTCCAAGTAGGCTGGAAGGCTTGTGAAACCTGGAGATGAGCAATAAATTAGCATAGCCATGAAAAGCATTGTTTAGAATCTAGCATATCTGGTCCCACTTCTTAGAAGCTGTATGACCTTGGGGCCACATTCTTAACTTCTTTGTCTCTGGTTTCTTCACCTGTAAAATGAAGATAATGATCACTAAAGTGGCTATATATTAATCTTGTAAAGTTTAGCATAGCGGCCTAGTAGATAATGCTCAGGTGAACTGCTGTCATGATTGCTTGTATCAGCTTTAGTGCTGCCTTTTGTTTTATTTATTTATTTATTTTATTTATTTATTTTTGGCTGTGTTGGGTCTTCGTTGCTGCATGAGAACTTTCTCTATTTGCGGCGAGCGGGGGCTACTCTTCATTGCAGTGTGCGGGTTTCTCATTGGGGTGGCTTCTCTTGTTCTGGAGCATGGGCTCTAGGCACTTGGGCTTCAGTAGTTGTGGCACGTGGGCTCAATAGTTGTGGCTCGCGGGCTCTAGAGCGCAGGCTGAGTAGTTGTGGCGCCCGGGCTTAGTTGCTCCGCGGCATGTGGGATCTTCCCGGACCAGGGCTCGAACCCATGTCCCCTGCATTGGCAGGCAGACTCCCAACCATTGTGCCACCAGGGAAGCCCTAGTGCTGCCTTTTAAAGATTTCCTTTTCTTTGCATGTTAGACTTCCAAAACATATCTTACATTGTTTGTGTTTAGATAGAGGTTTTCCTGATGGAATTTAAGACAGCACACCTACAAATCACTAATAGGCTAGAGTGGCTGTCCTGGAGTATATTACCATCTCTTTTTGTGTGAATCTTTTTTTCTGCGTGAAATGCTTCCTGTCTCTGTCTCCTGACTGAAACATGCACCTTCTTTGGGGCTTAGAGTTGCTGTATCTTTCATGATGTTTGGCACTTTTAAAGATGCTCTGCAGTCATGTTTGGAATGTAAAATGGGATAGTCATTTTGGACAACAGTTTGACAGTTTCTTAAAAAAGTTAAACATACACACCTACCATAGGATGCAGCAGTTCTATCTTAAGAATTTACCAATGTCCACACAAAGATGTATACGTGAATGTTTAAAGCAGCAGTATTCATGATAGCCAAAATTATAAATAATCCAGATGTCCCTCAACTGGAGAACGGATAAACAAATTGTGGTACGTTTGCACAGTGGAATACTATTCTGCAATAAAGAAGAGCAAACTGTTGGACTTCCCTGGTGGCACAGTGGTTAAGAATCCACCTGCCAACGCAGGGGACTAGGGTTCAAGCCCTGGTCTGGGAAGATCCCACATGCCGCAGAGCAACTAAGCCAGTGTGCCACAACTACTCAGCCTGCGCTCTAGAGCCCGTGAACCACAGCTACTGAGCCCACGTGCCACAACTGCTGAAGCCCACGCACCTAGAGCCCATGCTCTGCAACAGGAGAAGCCACCGCAATGAGAAGCACGCACACCACGTCAAAGAGTTTCCCCCACTCGCCGCAGCTAGAGAAAGCCTGCACACAGCAACGAAGACCTGCGCACAGCCAAAAATAAATAAATTAATTTTAAAAAAGGGACGAGCTGTTGATTCATACAACAACATGAATGACTCAAAATAATTATGCTTAATTTAAAAAACTAGACAAAGAAAGAGTACATACTAGATGATTCCATTAATATAAAATTCTAGCAAACGTACTCTAATCTATAGTGACAGAAAATACAACAGCTTTAAGAATACTTTGAAGTAATATTGTCCCCCTTTTTTCAGAGGAGGGCTTAGATTCTTGGAGGAGTCATGTTTAGATAAGGATGGCTTCTGGTTGAGCAAGTCTCTGAATCTCCTAAGTCTCTCTTTAGTTAAAAAAAACCTACAGGAGGACAGTTATGATACTCTACCTCATTATTTTTGTGAGATGTAGATGAGATTAGGCACAGGTACAAATAAGGTGTTAGTATTGCTACATTTGGAAAGTAGGGGGCATAGTCTTTTTAGAGAAGAGGATCTAAACAGTAGTTTTGTAATGTAACAGAGGTTCAGTTTTATTTAAATTAAAAATTTTCATGCAATTCATTTTTTGATATCTCTCAGCTTGTAACTACAGCCTGTTCCAAGTTATGAAGCGAATAAGAAATTTGAAGTGCTGTTAGATTATACAAAAGTTATGTGCCTTATTTGTCAGCTGAACTATAAAGCCAGTAGAGCCTTATACATCAGTAGGTATCTTCTACAGCTTCTTATTAATTGCAACCTCTAACCCAGTAATTTGAACTTAATACAGCTAAACTTGCTATCCCATATGATAATTATGAAATAAAAAATTTGTTTCCACAAGTCAAAAAAAAAAAAAGAAATTTGAAGTTCCACTTTCGCTCTGACGGGGAGGGATGATTGTTTGCCATCACTCTTCCTTATCAAACTTTTAAAAACACTGATAAATTGAGGAGTCCTAGAATAAAACCTTGGATGTTTGAAGACTTAAATTTTTAATATCTTTAAAAAAAACCAGAAGACATTCATCTGCTTGAGAAACTCTGAGGTCATTGATTGTTAACACCTTGTACACAGCTGATGCACCAAGAAACTTGGAGCTTTAGATCATGCTGCCTTCCACTTTTTTCCTCTTATTAATGCGTTGAAAATATTTTAGAAGACTTCACTTCTATTTCTATTTGAACTGAGGGCTGCCAGAGGCAAGGTGAAGGGGTTTTGGTATGAACTTTGCGTTTGGCGGACTCTGGTGTGGCTGCCGAGACTCCTCTTCCCCCTCCCCGCTCCCTTTCATTCTCTGCTGAGAGTGAACTCCTTGGGGAGCGGCTCAGCTGAGAGGAAGTGGCAGAGGGAGCTGAACACATGATGCTTTTATGCCAAAATGGGAATAGAGCCAGTTTTGCTAGAATTTCAAATGGAATTTTCCAAAATTTGAAGAGTACATTGTATTTCTGCTCACCATGAGTGGATATAAGTAAATAGTTTTTTGGTTTTTTTTTTTAGCAGAGTAATAAGATAGCGAAGGAATTATTTTGAGATTCTCAGATTAAAGACTTTGTCTTTGAGTATTTTGAACTTTTGGAAGACAAGATCCCTGTTTCTCTCTGAACAGATTTAGAAGTAAAATTAGTATATAATTGTGGAATGAATATATTGTAAATGATGGCTAATTTAAAAATGCAGAATAGTAATCAGAAGGACATGTAATGATCGATACTCAAATTTCAAACTATTTTGGGTAGATGCTGCACATGAACATGGTAGGGGACCTAAGGCGTTGTTGTTTTGTTTTGACCTTCTCATTTTACAGATGGGGAAGCTGAGGTTCAAGAGACTATGTGAACTGGCTAGGGTGACATGATGGAGCCAGAACCTTCTGGATCAGAACCTTCTGCCTCCAGGTTGAGGGTGATAACCTTTGCTTTAAATACTTAATTGTTAAGAGTGGTTGTATTATTTTTATACTAGTTTAACACACACAAATTCAGTGTCTCTGGGAAAATCATTTTTCTAATATTACTTGTCACCTTGTTTATGCTCTGAATGCTTAATGAATCCTCTTTTCCTGAAAAATAGAGTGATATTTCTGGTCTACATGGCCTGGCATTGAATATTGTAAAGAAGTGAACTCTGAAATTCTTGACTTTACTGGATTTTGGAAGAAGTTCTTTGTGTGTGTGAATATGTCTAAAGTGTCAGGATTTGGGTTCTTCGACCTAATAATAAAGATGCAGGAAACTGAAAAGTTACCTTTTTCCTGTGGACCTCCCTGTTTGCTTTGTCCACTTGTGTCAGCAGTAGAACCTGGATTTCTCTTTTATAGCACTCATCACACTTGTAATTAACTATTTTAATGTTGGTGTTTCACTTTAATATGTATGCTTCAAGAGGGCAGAGAATGAACTTCTTTTCATAGCTGTTTGTTGGTTTCCAGTGCAATGCCCAGCCCATAGAGTAGGTACTCAGTCTGGAAGACTGGAAGAAAGGGAAAGATATCTCAGAGAGACTGTGCAAAGCACAGTATAACAGCCTTAGAGAATATCTAGTCCACCTTAGTTCCTTCCTAAAGATTTGTTTTAACGTTTCCTTTTGGAAGATGGTACTAACATATGGATCTAGCAATTAACAGTTTACAAAGTGCTTTCACACACCTGTCTCTGCCATTGTAATGCTTAAAATGGTTTGCCAGTGCATGGTCAAAATTTTCCTTGAGCACCAATTTCACCCCAGCATTATTCTCTTATCCAAACAAAATATGGCTGTGTGATAGAGCAATATATGAAACTGAATGTAGTTTTTCAGATAAAGCTGGAGACTTCAAAAGATTTTCTAGATTTCAGCAAGTTTTAAGAATGCTTTGTGATTTGTTTCCTTCTGCTATTGGGGCACTTTGATAGAAAACAGAGAATCATGGTCATTCCTTTCATCTTTATTGCATCCTTGTTTAAAACATGGCAGTGTCCTCATTTTCTAAAAAAGGTAAAGGAGCTTGCTGATGTCATACAGCCAGCAAATAATCATCTATGACTTGGACACACAGATTAGCCTGCTAACCAGCCCTTTAATCCGAAAGAGCAGTGATTTCTGCTCTTTTGGGTTTTCCCAAAAAGATCACTCAGGCTTCCTTTAGTAGCAGTTAACTAAATAATACTTTATTGATTGTAGAGAATTAGTGCATTTCTGAAAATGATCAGTTTTAATTTTACAACGTAGTCTCCCTTATTAGTGGCAGGAATTTTAACGCACTGCCTCTCAGGCCTCTAGTATATGCAGACTGGAAATCTGAGACTTGGACGAAGACTTGGTATGCCGGTGATCCGGAGGGAAAGTTAAGTACCTGAAACTTTGCCTTCTTTTCTTTGTTAGCCTACACACACGCATACCTTTGTTATCTGACTAAAGTTGTTGTTGTTGTTTTCCCAGCCTAATATAGTGGAAATAATGTAGTTTGGAGGGACCAAACCTATCTGAGCTTAAATCCTGGACCCATCATTTGTTTGTTTCCTTGGGAAAGTTACCCATATTTTTTATTTTAAATGGACACATTAATCCCTTCTTTACCAGCAATAAGGTTAAATGTGCAATGCTCCATTACCAAACCTGGCAAGAAATACATACCTAACAAATGCTAGTCTGTGATGCTTCCCTCTTCTACCCATTTGCCCCCTTTTTTTCCTTTTGAGTTAGCAGTAATTCTTAATCCTGGCTCTACAATCAAAATGGGAACCAAAATAAATAACCTATATGGGAAAAGAATCTGAAAAAGAATGGAAATATGTATATGTGTAACTGATACACTTTGCTGTACACCTGAAACTAACAGAACATTCTAAATCAACTATACTCCAATATAAAATAAAAAATTAAATTAAGAAAAAAAAGGAACCAAAATAGAAAATACTTGTGACCCCATACCAGAGACTGTAATTTAATAGGTCTGGGAGTGAACCTGGTTGAGGGGGGTGGGTGGAAAAGACCACAATTAGAGGTAGTTACCTCTTGAGAAATTCAGTGCTGCCCCCCTACCCCTTTCCAGTGTCTATCTTTATCTGAGCATGAAGGAATCAAACAGTATAAGGATTGTGCTGTGTATTCCCTCCTATTGTTTCTTTCTGCTCAAGGCTTGGTCTGCTTTTATTGTTCCCTGAGGTTTTTCCAAGTCCGGGTTACTAGAGGAAGTTGTCTTTGAGGGGTCAGGATGGGTGAGGGGAATGAGCAGTCCTCTGTGTTGCCAGAGTTCATCCCAAATTCTCAGGTCCATTCCTTTCCACAACTTGCTCCACGAAGGAGCCCTCCTTCCCACATGAGAGGAGCCTTGTTGGTAGGGAGGAGACGAGGAGGCTGACTAAGGGGCCTGGGCACAACGGCACCCGTTTTGTTCCCGCTCTCTCCCCTCTGTATAATTTCCTACATTATCTGGGGGCTCAGACATGTAGGGTTAGCAAGTATTGGCTGTCCTGAACAATCTAAAAATTGAGTGTTTAAAGTTTGAAGAGACCACAAGACACAGTGAAGACTTTGGTATAGTGAACATATGCCAGATATCTGGGTGCATGGAGTAGGCATTTTCAGACCTGGTTTGGACAGACGGGTCTGTGTAAAATATAAAATATTCTGGTATGTGATTAGGATCCGTAGAACTTTGCTTGATTTTCTTGCTTTTCAGGAGGGCAGTTAGTGTGTCATTTAGCAATGTGCTACTGAGATAAAGGTAAGGTGGTAATTAATTACTCTCAGTGGAATACTATTAGGGCACAGGTGTGAGGGTGCATAGGCACCAGCTGAAACAAATGCACATGCATGCCCACTCTCTCCAACAAGTGATAGCAGTATCATGCAGACATTCTTTTTTTTTTTTTTTTTAAAATTTATTTATTTATTTGGCTGCATCGGGTCTTAGTTGCGGCATGCAGGACCTTCGCTGCAGTACGCGGGATCTTTCGTTGCGGTGCACGGGCTCTTCAGTTACGGCGGGCAGGCTTCTCCCTAGTTGTGGCACATGGGCTCTAGAGTGCGCAAGCTTAGTTGCCCTGCGGCATGTGGAAGTTTAGTTCCCCGACCAGAGATCGAACCCACGACCCCTGCATTAGAAGGCAAATTCTTTTTTTTTTTTTAATTAATTAATTTATTTTTGGCTGCATTGTGTCTTCGTTGTGGTGGACGGGCTCTAGGCGTGTGGGCTCAGAAGTTGTGGCTCACTGTCTCTAGAGTGCAGGCTCAGTAGTTGTGGCACAGGGGCTTAGTTGCTCCCTGGCATGTGGGATCTTCCCGGAGCAGGGATTGGACCCGCATCCCCTGCATTGGCAGGCGGACTCTTAACCACTGCGCCACCAGGGAAGTCCCCATGCAGAGATTCTTTACCTAGGTTTATTTCCAGAGAAATCTTGTCAGACATACAAATTTTAAATGATCTTTCTCTGTTTTAATGAGAAATTTAAGACATGGACCTGGAAGTTCTGAAGTGATACTTTGATAACATGTCACATATTGAGAGATTTAATTAGTAACCTATATGGTAAATGTAGTTCAGAAATTAATACTAGGTGTGCATGGACACTACAAGGTGCTATAGTGAAGCCTTGGATTTGCCATTTTGGACAAGATTGGAAAAATAATAGTGGATGGAAATGGAAAAGGGGATTAGGAGTTTCCTAGGAAGCAGAGAAGAACAGATGTTAAAACATGTGGGGGCTTCCCTGGTGGTGCAGTGGTTGAGAGTCCGCCTGCCAATGCAGGGGACACGGGTTTGTGCCCCGGTCCGGGAAGATCCCACATGCCGCGGAGCGGCTGGGCCCGTGAGCCATGGCCGCTGAGCCTGCGCGTCCGGAGTCTGTGCTCTGCAACGGGAGAGGCTAAAACAGTGAGAGGCCCACGTACTGCAAAAAAAAAAAAAAAAACACAAAAAAAACCATGTGGGTATCTAGATCCTTATGTTAACTGGATAGGTGATTATAATGATACTATCAGAGGAGTGGGTTGAATTGGTGTGACTGGAATGTATGGGTCTGATGTATGGAATAGTGGGAATGAGGATCTGAAAGGTGGTTAGAGATCAGATGGTAAACGTCCTTGATTGTTCTTATGAGAAGCTTGGACAGGCAAGTACTGTCTTACTGGAAAATTAGGTTTATCTGAAGGAGGATGTTCAGGATGATGTGGGGTATGGAAAACTATTTCTTATGAGGAGTAGCTAAATATAACTTCATTGTAGAAAAGAAAACCGAAAGGAGATAAAGTAATGACCCTCGAATAAAAGGCTGGTGTCTGTGGTGAAGGATAATAGTGAGGCAAGTATAAGAAAGAACTTTCTAACTAGAAAGAATTGTCCTACCATGTAGCATGAGTCTTCAGTTTTCCAGTCATGTTCTATGGAACCTCAGCACCCAAGGAGGTACTTTAAGGACTACTATGGGGAGGGATACCTGACAGGTGGAGCTCCGAATCCCTGTGCTGCTTCAACCTGAGCAGCCTTGTTCAGGGAATAAATATCTCATATTTGTTGGGGTTCATTTGTTGGAGGAGAGAGGGTTCTGCTACTTAGAAAAAAGTTTGAAAAGACTGGAAAAGACTGAAGTGAGCCTCCTTATTCTTTTACCTTAACTCTTGATTAAGGTATTCTAGCAGAACCAGGGAGAACATCTTTGTGTTGGTTATAGAAGTAATTCCTGTTTCGTTTGGGACATTGATTAAAGATCTGTAGGTTTCCTATAAGATTTTGTAAGCAATGAAGCAGAATGTTGCAAAAGTTCAGTTGTTTAGAATGTAGGGCAGTTTCATATGTTATTAATGACAATTAGATTTTCTGACCAATCCACAAAAACACCTATTAAATTCTGATCTTAATTCATAAAATAACAGCTTTAAGTATAGTGATTAATAGAAAACAGTAGTGCTATGGTAGTAATAATGAAATAAAACAAAGAAAATTTGGGTGAGAAGTTTCTCTTTATTAATCTTGGATTATGATACTAAAAGCAAACTCTTGGAGGATGATAAGTTTTTGGAATCCTAAAGGGAATTTCTGGGTACTTTCAAGGACTATACAGGTTTGAAATACTGGCTTTTCTATCTTGGTGGTTAGGAATAAAGGCTTTTTTTTTCCAAATGTCCATTGACTGGTGTATTACTTTACTAGGGATGCCATAACAAAATATCATAGACTGGATAACTTAAACAAAAGAAATTTGTTTTCTCATAGTTCTGGAGACTGGAAGTCCAAGATCAAGGTGTTGGCAGGGTTGGTTTCTCCTGAGGCCTTTCTTCTGGGCTGGCAGATGGCTGTCTTCTTGTTGTGACCTCACATGGCCTTTTCTCTGTGCACGGGCACTCCTAGTATCTCCTCTTCTTATAAGGACACCAGTCCTGTTGGATTAGGGCTTTACCCTTATGGCCTCATTCAGCCTTAATTCCCTCGTAGAAGACCCTGTCTTCAAATATAGTCACATTGTGGGTTAGGGCTTCAACGTATTATGAATTTTAGGGGGAACACATTTCAGTCCCTAATAACTGGTGAATGGATCAATTGTGGTATTTCCATACTATGGAATACTACCCAGCAATAAAGAGAAATAAAATATTAACACATGTAATAACATGGATAAATCTCAAAAACATTATGCTAAGTAAAGGAAGTCAAACACATTGATTCCATTTATATGAAGTTGTATAAAGGGCAGACAAAACTAAGAAAGCAGACTAATGATTGCCGGGAGCCTTGGTTTGGGGGATAAGATCAACAGCAAAAGGGCACAAGGAAATGTTTTAGGGAGATGAACTGTTCTAGTTTATGATGGTACCGGTTGCATGGCTGTGTATGATTACCAAAATGGATCAAACTGTAAACTTACAATGGATGAGTTTTATTGAATGTACATACTACCTTAACTTAAACGAGAAAAAGAATAAATGCTTTAGAGCCGGTGTGGACCTGGATTCCATCCCAGCTCTGCTGTTTAGGTAGCTGAATAACCTGGACCAGTCATTCTCTTTGGACCTTAGTTTGCCCATCTGGAAATATATATCATGGTAGTTGCTTTGAGAATTAGAACAGACAACATTAAACATTCAGCATATAATGCCTGGAGCATGGTAAATTATCAGGTTATTATATTTTACTTTATGGTATTTCTTTTCCTGTATGAAGTATGTAAGCAACACTAGTATTATACTTGCCACTTGTTAATGTTACTTTTTAAGCTTGCAAATGGAATGGAAAGATTTTTCTGAGAAAAATGGATAAGAGTCAAAGAGAAGAGGGTGGGAAGAAGGGATTTGAAAACATCCAAATACTTTATGGGAATGTAGTAGATGAAAATGTATTCCATCCGTTCAAGCATCATTTCTACCTGCTAAGTTTATGTTATGAATAAATTGACCTTTTCAATTATAATTTGCCAGATTTGAAAATTACTGGGCTAAAACTATCTCACCTGCCATTATAAAGACAAAGATAGAGGAGGGGCATATATGGGACAAACTCCATCACTCCTGTGCTTTGGGAATTTACAGTCTAACTAGGGAAAAGGGGATATTTTTGTACTAAATTTAAGATCTTAACCCATCTTAGGTAGAATTTTTTGCATGACTAATACTTAGATGGAAGTTGAAAGGGACCATTAGATGTTCGAATAGAATTTAATTTTGTATACTGAAATGGTATTCAAAAAATAAGTTTACAAGGTGTTTTTAAGAAACTGATTTTATTGCAAGGAAGGTGATTAACAATTTGTTACTACAGTTAACTTTTAACAGCCTTGACAGATATTTCCAAGCCAGTTAGTAAAATGTACTAAGATCTCTGTATCTTGTTCATTTGATTTCATAAGTATGGCATCCCAGGGTGCTTAAGTTCCTGAAATGGGTGCATGCTACTTTGATCCACAAGAGAATGGAGATCTCTCTCTCTCTCTCTGTTGTGCCATGCACGAGCGTTTTTGAACCTCTGTGGTAGAATCTGTGTATGATGTTACTTGGCTTACAGAAACATCAGCAACTTTAGATGAATCCATGTAGCTGAAGATTTACTTTAGATGTTAAAATCAGATTGTAAGTTGCCCTTAGGGAATCACATGTGTGAGTGCAGCCATGTAAAACTGAGTGCAGGCCAAGTCTTAAGGAGTAACAGATGATCCATTTTACAGTGCTGCCTCCTGTGCCTAACCAAACACCATACAATTAACATGAGGTGCCATTCACAAGGTACTAGTCATTGATCATGTAAACTTATTTTTAGAGCAACTGGCATATCCCACTGCAAAGTACATGTACCATTTTGTATTATTCTGATGAATTGAAAATAAGTCTAATTTTTTTCAGTTTTGGATTATTCAGGTTTATGATTTAAAGACTACAAAAATGTTAGCATTTTGGACCTTCTACGTTAATCTTATAACCTTTTATCCCAGTGAATCGGTCTAAAATGTTTGTAATCTTTTGTTTTTTATTAAAGTATAATTATATACCAGATAGTGTGCAGATCATAAATATATACTGTAGCTTGATATATTATCACGGAATTGAACACAAATTAACCAATACCTAGATCAAGATCAAAACGTTACCAATACCCCAGAACCTCCCCTCAGGTTCCCTTTTGGTTAATACCCCTAGCCAAGGGTAACTACTACCTTGACTTCTAGAAATTGACTGTAATTTTTTATGAGGTCTAAAGTTGTTTAATACATAATGAAACAGTAAAAAGAATTTTATCTGTAATGATGATGATTGATAATAAAGAATTAAAGTTCTTGGAGAAAGTAGTTCTTGGACTTTGAAAGTATATCGTATCTTGGCATATCTGGTATAAATCTGTACTAGCATAGAATATATTATATACCCAGAATTAGTCACATTATTTACTTTTTTTCTATATGGGATTGTTTTGTGCTGGCTCATGCTAAGTTTATATATTCAATAGCCTTTCTTGTTTAAAAGTCATATTTGTTCTCAGGGGAAAGCACTACTTTTGTGCTCCCAAATTTCTCTCCTTGGTGTTCTCTTCATTATCTCTCCCTTAGGGAAGAGTTTGATTCTAATTAGTCTATTTGCAAATGGCCCTCATGAGCAAATTTTTTTTAGTATAAATTTATTTATTTATTTTATTTTTGGCTGCATTGGGTCTTCGTTGCTGTGCACAGGCTTTCTCTAGCTGTGGAGAGTGAGGGTTACTCTTCCTTGTGGTGCGCGGGCTTCTCATTGCAGTGGCTTCTCTTGTTGCAGAGCACAGGCTCTAGGCACACGGGCTTCAGTAGTTGCAGCACGCAGGCTCAGTAGTTGTGGCTCGCGGGCCCTAGAGCGCAGGCTCAGTAGTTGTGGTGCACGGGCTTAGTTGCTCCGTGACAAGTGGGATCTTCCTGGACCAGGGCTCAAACCCGTGTCCCCTGCATTGGCAGGCAGATTCTTAACCACTGCACCACCAGGGAAGCCCAAGATCACTACTTTAAATTGGCTGCCTATTCCGTATTCCATCTTTGCCTCCATATTGTCAGAGCCTCCAGACTGACATGAACCAATTTTCTGTCTTCGATTAGAAATGGGAAAAAGAGAAGAATCTATAAAAATCATGAACTGTTTTAAGGAAGCTTTGATTATAACTCCCAAGTAACTGTGAAATACTGATGTATTTTTGCAGTTTCAGTGTGAGAGATAAATAAAACCTCCTCCAAGGCAGGCAAACAAACAAACAGAAACCCAAAAAACAACTCCCAAGTATGCCTTTTGCAGCCCTACCCCATCCCCAGTTTGGGGTGCTGCTCCCCACCCCCATGCCTGTCTGGGTCTATGCACTTTGTGTTCTCTATTACCTGAATGGTTAGCAGTTGAAGACTTGAGTGAACAGCATTTTCATTTATCCTTTAGGGATGTTAAGGTCTGATGAGTCATTTGTACCTTAGTATCGTAATCAGATTCTTTTTTATTGAGTATCTGGCCAGAAATCAGATATAGTGGAAGAATAGGAATGTGTTGTTTGGGAGAGAAATGAGTAATTTTGAAATACAGAATGTTTGATTTTCTCTCTAAATAGAGGTTTTGCCTTGGGGGGTGTTGGACAGCATGACACCATTGGGGATGGGAGAAGGACAAAAATAAATGGTGGGACATCAAAACTGGTTTTCATCTCTTTTTTTAAGTGTTGTCTATTAGTGTTAGTTCACCCATGTTATTATAAGTGAAGTAGGCTTTTGTGGGGGACCCAGCTAGGAAACTACCATTTATTATTCTGGGAAGATGAATTTCAGGTTCCAAATAATGAAAAGTGTAAAAGTTCCTTAAAATTTTATTTTAGAATGCATTCCCTTTGTAAGTGATGCAAACAGTAATTGCTATGTAAATTCAGAAAAGGTGTTTTTCGTTGAGAGTTATACCGAGGGACAGAGTTAGGGAGTAAGTAGGGTTTGAATAATCCTTTTTAAGCTGGATAATACTTTATAATATTTGTGTCATGGGAAAGTGAAGAGGCCAAAGGTGTATCAGTGGGGTGAGTACGATGTCTGAAGAAAATTGGAAACTACAAGAAGATGAGGTTGGCCAACTAGTATTTCAACTTTCTACCTGAAAAGTCTGAATTCTTTTCCTAGGAGAGAAGTAGTTTTATTTAGTTCTACCTTATACTGGGAATGTAACCCCAAATTATCCTTGTTTTTTAGTTTAAATTTAATGTTATAACATTTCATGCCTTTAAAAAATGGATTAGAGTTCTCATTTATTTTTTACAGAACTCGGGGTTTCAAATTTGAAAAACTTTGCGCTTTGAAAGTCATTTTAGATGACAGGATCTCCTAGCAATATATGTATGATGCCACAGTCTAGCTTTATTAAACATTGTAACAATGCATTCTGTGGGCCTTGAGTTTTGAGGGGGAAGAAAATCTTCAAAGTACTCTATTCTTCAGCATAGCCCAGGATGTACCCATTGCCTAATCCCTTTCTACTTTTTCAGTTCACTTTCTAGATGAAAAATATATTGTTTTCCCTGCATTTGTAATACTGTATGGAAAGTAACTGAGGAGGCTAAGAGAAATGTCACTGAAAATTTTACAGAAATACATTTTGTAAAGCAACAGCTAATTGTGTATAAAATTTCTATACAGTTTTCAGGGGACTCTGAAGTAAGTGTGTGTGTGTGTGTGTGTGTGTGTGTGTGTGTGAAGAAATTTAGAATGACCACCACATGCTGCAGATTTTATTTAGAATGAATGGTTTTATCTTTAAAGTGATGTCTGGTGGTAACATATAGTTCAAATGAAGATTTATAAATCAGAAAAAAATTTTAAAGAACTCTATATCTGATATAGATAATGGGCCACAATGTAAATCCTTATAAGACTTGTGAAACTTAAGCAGCCATTGTATCTTTTCCAGTGGCTGCCACATCCAGTTGAATTTCTCTTTAAAATTGTGATTTAACTTGTGCTTCATAAAGGTTTTTTTTAATATAATATGTCTATAGTCAAGTTGAACAGTATCTCCAGATTGATTCTGAGAATACTTAGAAAAGGTTTGTGTGAATATTTTTTTATTTCTAAATTCACCATTTTGATACAAATACCCATGGTTTTCTTCTGTGTTTACATGCAGCCAGGAGCTATGGGCGAAGACGAGGTAAATTTTTTTTTTAATGAGATCTTTTGCTTGCCAAATTGTGAGTAAATATGAGTGTGTGCGTGTTTATACCCGTGTGTGTGTAAAACAATAATTATTGTATGGTATGATGTTCCAGCTTAATTATTTTAGCGAAATAATTCTCTTGTCACTTTCATTATTTTTCGTTAGTAGGTAATTTGTTCTTTTAATCCTAATAAAGACATAGCAAAGACTATTTATAACTGGAAGTTTTTGATATATGGTTTATTGTGAATGATCTTGAGGGAATAAAGGCCAAGCATGCGTATTTTGTTGTTGTTCTGTGCCCACCGTGTTCTTTTCACACTACGTAGAAGACAGAAGTTAGGTTTTAGAGGGCAATTCTTTATCTTAGTAGGTTGGCTGGTGAATTTTTTGTGTGTTGCATCCAGAGGCAGATCTACCTTGAAGCTAAATGAAAGTTAAGTTTCAGGTATCCTCACGTTCATGGGTCCCCTCCAAGATTTTTACCTTATCATTGTATTCTTTTTCTTAAAGAGAGAGCCTCAACTTGTATAGGCTCTAAGCCCCATAAAACTTGCATTCTCTCCTGGCCACACCCAGACAAAATAATATTGCTTTCATTTGTGTATTGCTGTAACCTTTCTAAAGCATTTCCATATCTGTAATTTGTTCAAATAATTTTATGAAGTAGGTAGGGTAAGTCTAATGTAGTGGCAAGAGTATGGGGTTTAGGGTCAAAGACTTAGGTTGGAATCACTGCTTTATCGCTAACATCTGGTATCCTCATCTGTAAATTATGAAGTAATAAAACCAGTCTTTTCCAACTTCAAGAATGTTAGTCAGTGAAGTTATGGTATAAAATATGGGAGAGGAAAACTTATCCATGAAAACTGAAAGCATTCCATAGATGTCAGTTGCTTTGGTGCTTATTTGCAGAAGTTGGGAGAGATGAAGTAATTTCCCCAACTGTGAGATCTCAAAGTCAGAGCCAAGTCCAGAACCTTTGTCTTTTGGCTACTTATTGGGGATGTTTGTCATTCATCAGGCTGTCTCTGACTCTGTAATTGAGTCCTGAAGATAATAATATTAAATTCATAGTATTTATTCCACAGTAAATGTTTGTTGAATAGGTGAATATTGGCAGAACCTAATATGTGTTTGAGTTACCAATGAAACCTTCTATCATGATGGAATCATATCGTCAGTTTTGTTCTCATGTGGTGGTGAAGAAAAACATTTGTATAGTTGATTACTTTTTAACCATGGAAATAAAGACCATTTAACATTTGTTAATCTTATAATTTTACAATTTCAAGAGTAGAAAATAATATTACTAGAAATCATTTTGTAACATATATTTTTTTTATTATTGCTAGGAAATTGATGGCTCTCGGGAAGGAATAGAGAAGGACATATCTGGGGGGTAGACAACAGGGACTATACTCTTCTTAGGCACTGATCAATCACCAGATCTTGTCAGTATTTTCCTTCTAGTTTCTCAGGGCTTAACCCTCCCTTTCCATTCTATTGTTTCATGTCTCTGAAACACCACTTTGTCCTTCTCACCCTTGTTCTCCATTCAGGATCCTTGTCATCTGGCTTCTCCCTGTTTCACCAGCCTCATCATCTCCATTTTTCCCCCCTCACCTTCCTCTGACCAATCCCTGTGCTTTCCAACTCTCTAGCTATTGCAAATACTGTCCACCCTTCCTCTCATTTACTTAACTAAAACCTATCTTCAGTTCATGCATTCAAGCCTAACTCGAGCCTAACCCCTTCCAGGAAGCCTTGCCCAGTGGCCTTACAGGCAGTGTTTTCCTCTGCTTCTGTTGCCTTACGTTCTTTCTGTCTTTTCTGTATGCCCTGATTCTTCAACTGGAGATAGGTTCTTTGAGGACAGTTGTCTCTTGTGCCTAACACTGTGACCTACATATAGTTAGCACTTATTAAATGCTTATTGATGAGGATTGTTTGGAAGTAAAACCCCATATCTATGCAGACCAGAGTTTGGCATTATATTTTTTCAAAATTATTTTATATTTAAAAATCATAGTATACTAAATACTAGACATCAAGAATATAAGATCACCTGTAGTTTCTAAACTCCTGAAAAAATATTTACTCTTCCTCTTTCTGTGTTACCTTCCCCATCTTTATTTGTAAGGTTTGACTTAATCGTTTTCAGAAGCCATGATCATCTTTGCATCAAGTGCTAAACACTGCCTAGAATGACCTGGTCACTGCTCTTCATAAGTCTGCAGTTTGATAGTTGTAGATGAAGAAGATAACGGCAAAAGAGAGAGAGAGAGAGTGAGAGAGTGTGTGTGTGTGTGTGTGTGTGTGTGTGTAAAGTTGAAAAAGAAGAGTCATCTTTTTAAAATGTAGTGACAAAGTCATATGGGATGGAGCAGGTGTACCTCATATCCACTCTCATTGCTTGAAATATACTCATCTGGGCCAGCATTACATAGTATAAATTTGATGATCTGGCAGATTTCCTCATGCCATTTATTTGTGTGATCAGGGATTATATTAATGCTTGATTTCTCTCCTCCAAACAAAATTTAGACTTTTCTCCAAAAGCATAAAAAGTGAACCTGCTGATGTGTGTTAACTGTAACGCATATTCTGTGCTTTACATACATGTTGGTAAACATTTTAGGAAGAGAGGGCAAAGAGAATTATCTGTGACAGTTTTGAGATCTGTCAGCAAAAACTAGGCAGTGAAATCTTTCACCTCTCCTGGAAAAGCTTCCTGGAATAGGTAGAATTTTAGGAACTATTTGGATGATGGAAGAGGAGTAGGAAGCAAAGCACGCCAGGTATCTGATTCAACTTAAAAGAAAGCTTTGAGGTGAGATTGGCATGACCAGATGCTTGGAGCATATGTCTGTGAGTAGATGCAGTGGGGGCCAGCTGGAGAGGAGAAGTTGGCAGTGAGATGGTCTGTGCTGCCCTGATGAATGGTTTTTGACACGGATAATGTCAGGCTTTAGAAAGAGAGTTTCATGATACAAGTAATGAAAACAGGAGAGAACTTGGGCATCAGTTGACAGCTTGGATGGGGAATCGAGTGTTGGAGGGTAGACTCTTTGGCAAATCAAGCGCTTCCAGTAGTACAGTTGAAGCAGTAGCAGTTGGGAAGAAGGAGAATTCGATGTGAAAGAATAGGATTTGAAAATGAATCTTGATTGTACATAAAGTTTTAAAATATTCAATTATATTTCCCACTGATACCCACTTTTATTTTAGAGACGGGTTTCAGTAGACAAAAGTTGATTTCCCTTGTGGAATCAAAATGACAGCAAAGAATCTTAACCTCTTCTTTGCAGAGTGTTCTTTCACAAGTTTTTTTTTTTAACATCTTTATTGGAGTATAATTGCTTTACAATGTTGTGTTAGTTTCTGCTATATAACAAAGTGAATCAGCTATACGTATACATATATCCCCTTATCCCCTCCCTCTTGCGTCCGCCTCCCACCCTCCCTATCCCACCCCTCTAGGTGATCACAAAGCACAGAGCTGATCTCCTTGTGCTATGTGGCTGCTTCCCACTAGCTATCTATTTTACATTTGGTAGTGTATATATGTCCATGCCACTGTCTCACTTTGTCACAGCTTACCCTTCCCCCTCCCTGTGTCCTCAAGTCCATTCTCTACATTTGCATCTTTCTTCCTGTCCTGCCCCTAGGTTCTTCAGAACCATTTTTTCTTTTTTTTAGATTCCATATATATGTGTTAGCATACAGTATTTGTTTTTCTATTTCTGGCTTACTTCACTCCGTATAACAGACTCTGAGTCCATCTACCTCACTATAAATAACTCAATTTCATTTCTTTTTATGGCTGAGTAATAGTCCATTGTATATATGTGCCACATCTTCTTTATCCATTCCTCTATCATTGGACACTTAGGTTGCTTCCATGTCCTGGGTACTGTAAGTAGTGCTGCAATGAACATTGTGGTACATGACTCTTTTTGAATTATGGTTTTCTCCAGGTATATATATGCCCAGTAGTGGGATTGCTGGGTCATATGGCAGTTCTATTTTTAGTTTTTTAAGGAACCTCCATACTGTTCTCCATAGTGGCTGTATCAATTTACATTCCTACCAACAGTGCAAGAGGGCTCCCTTTTCTCCACACCCTCTCCAGCATTTATTGTTTATAGATTTTTTGATGATAGCCATTCTGACTGGTGTGAGGTGATACCTCATTGTAGTTTTGATTCGCATTTCTCTAATGATTAGTGATGTTGAGCATCCTTTCATGTGTTTGTTGGCAATCTGTATATCTTCTTTGGAGAAATGTCTGTTTAGGTCTTCTGCCCATTTTTGGATTGAGTTGTTTGTTTTTTTGATATTGAGCTGCATGTGCTGCTTGTATATTTTGGAGAATAATTCTTTGTCAGTTGCTTCGTTTGCAAATATTTTCTCCCATACTGAGGGTTGTCTTTTCGTCTTGTTTATGGTTTCCTTTGCTGTGCAAAAGCTTTGAAGTTTCATTAGGTCCCATTTGTTTATTTTTGTTTTTATTTCCATTTCTCTAGGAGGTGGGTCAGAAAGGATCTTGCTGTGATTTATGTCATAGAGTGTTTTGCCTATGCTTTCCTCTAAGAGTTTTATAGTGTCTGGCCTTACATTTAGGTCTTTAATCCATTTTGAGTTTATTTTTGTGTATGGTGTTAGGGAGTGTTCTAATTTCATTCTTTTACATATAGCTGTCCAGTTTTCCCAGAACCACTTATTGAAGAGGTTGTCTTTTCTCCATTGTATATTCTTGCCCCCTTTGTCAAAGATAAGGTGACCATAGGTGTGTGGGTTTATCTCTGGGCTTTCTATCCTGATCCATTGATCTATATTTCTGTTTTTGTGCCAGTACCATACTGTCTTGATTACTGTAGCTTTGTAGTATAGTCTGAAGTCCAGGAGCCTGATTCCTCCAGCTCCATTTTTCTTTCTCAAGACTGCTTTGGCTTTTCGGGGTCTTTTGTGTTTCCATACAAATTGTGAAATTTTTTGTTCTAGTTCTGTGAAGAATGCCATTGGTAGTTTGATAGGGATTGCATTGAATCTGTAGATTGCTTTGTTTTCCTATGCAGCTGCAGCCCCTGTTAGAAACTAGCCTGATAACTAGTGTCATACATGATCTTTGCCTACACATTAAACAGCACACTTGATTAAAATATATGTTGTGTTTTCATTTCACATGAGTTTTTATGGTCTCTGGGAGACTTTTGTCCATAAACAGAGATGTTGGCTATGCCAGTGCTTTAGATGTTTAACAGAATTTCTTAGTTAAAGAGCAGCCAGGAAAATATGAAAGATCTTTTTAAGTAATGTGAATGAGCAAATGGAAAGAATGATTGGAGTCACTTTACTGTTGGATTTACTATGGATTGGTGTTACTATTGTAAAATGTACTTCTGTGTATATTTAATCCATAAAAACTATTGAAATTAATGGATGATTTAGTCAATAAAAAAGGTTCTAAGAATCCAGTAAAACAAACTTGTGTATCAAGTTGGAGTTAGGTCTTTCTGCCAAAAGCCTGCCCAAGGCAGGAGAGATCAGCTGTATCAGTGAGACCATGGTACAAACATGCCATCCTGCTAATTCAAACTGGGGTTATGTGAGCTTTCTTGTCTAAAGGAATGGGTGATCCCAGAGTGAAACATGAACAGCTGAGGAAATATCTGAGTGTTCATAGCTATAGTGTCTGAAGTATTGCTGCTTATAGTAATAGGGAAATTTTTCACTTTTGCAAGTTGCTCTGGAAGGAGCCTAAACTAATAATGAAGGAGGGGTTCTGGGCTGTCCACCCTAATTTCATTCATTAAATGTTTGTTTGCCCATTATGGGTTGGATGAGGTGCTAGACCCTAGCTGTCTCTCTACTGAGTGTTCACTCTAGTGGGGGAGAGAGAGGTAATACATCAGTATTAACAAACATTTTTATACTCAAAAGTTGTGATAAGTACTAGGCAGGAAAAATGGGAGGGTCCCTTTAAGGTAGGATGGTTTTCTCTGAAGAGATGTTATTTAAGCTCAAGCCCAAAGGATGGAAAGGATGGAAAGATTTATTTATCTTTAAATAAATGTTTTATTTTGGAAATTTCCAAACATGCACAAAAATAGAATTGTTTAATGAACTGTGTACCCATCACTTAGCTTCAATGATTATCAACATTTTTGCCAATCGTGTTTCATATGTTCCCCGTCCTTTTTTCCCTTAGAATATTTTAAAGGAAATTCCAGACATCATAATACAGCTATTTTAAGAGGCTTGAAGCATAGTACTGATAAATGCTACAACATTGATAAACCTTGAAAACATTATGCTAAGTGAAAGAAGGCAATTAGAAAAGATCACATGTTGGATGATTTCACTTTTATGAAATGTCCAGAATAGGCAAATCTATTGAGACAGAAAGTAGACTAGTGGTTGCCTAGGGCTGAGAGGGTTCAAGGAAAATGGGGAGTGACTGCTAATGGGTTAGAAGGATGAATTGTATAATAAGTAAATTATTTCTTAATAAAGCTGTATTAAAAAGGAGTGGTGGGGGAGGGGAGAGGCACCTGAGGCAAGAAAGGGCTTTGTTTGAGGAAGTAAATAGAGCCCCGAATGGCTGAGTTTGGTGGGAGAGAAGGGAGGGTGTATTAAGATGAGGTTGGAGGAAGGAAGGAAATCTGATCTTGCTGGGCTTTAGCTCCTGGTAAGAATTTTGAACTTGGTCCAAGTACAAGAGGAAATCTGTGAATGTTTTAAAGCATGGTCAAGTGATCAGTTTTATGTTTTTAAGAGTACTCTGGCTGTTGCTTGGAGTAGAGTGAGAGAAGTGGGTTGTCTACATTGGAATGATGGTAGTAGTCTAGGCAAGAGATGATGGTGCTTTAGGATAGGATGATGGCAGTGGAATTGGAAAGAAGTGAACAAATGGGGTTTTATGTAAGAGTTTTGTGTAATAAAAGGAATGCTGGGACTTCCTTGGTGGTCCAGTGGGTAAGACTCCACGCTCCCAATGCACGGGGCCCAGGTTTGATCCCTGGTCGGGGAACTAGATGCCACATGCATGCCGCAACTACGAAGCCCTCATGCTGCAACTAAGATGTCCGTGTGTCGCAAAAATGATCCCGCATGCCGAGATCCCGCAACTAAAGATCCCACAAGCCACGACGAAGATCCTGCCGCAACTAAGACCTGGCGCGGCCTAAATAAATAATTTTTTTTTTAAAAAAAGGAATGCTGTTGCCCCCAGAGATTTGAAACCTTTCATCTAGTTCAAATCTCTCATTATGTAAATGAGACT
Organism: Monodon monoceros; assembly: GCF_005190385.1. Taxonomy (NCBI): domain Eukaryota; kingdom Metazoa; phylum Chordata; class Mammalia; order Artiodactyla; family Monodontidae; genus Monodon; species Monodon monoceros. The sequence continues at coordinate 48,190,257 of NW_021703781.1, read as the reverse complement.
CTGATAAGTGAAATGTCTGAGGTCATAGAGTAAAACAACCTAGGCTGGAATCTGACTATCTTGACTTATAGGCAGTTTTTTTTTCTTAAGGGAGACATGCTTCATAATCCATTTTTTTAAAAAAAATCCCCAGAGTGACTTATTTCTGAGCTCCTTGTAAAACTGAGATGGAAAGGGTCAGGCTTGGAGTGGAAGTATTGGGCCAGGAGTGCCCTAGAGCTGCTGGATTGACAGCAGAGACGTGGCAGCTCAGAGGTGAGGTCCAAGCAGTTTTAGCAGCACAGCATGGCTAGTGGGCTTTTGTTTTCCCCTCATAAGCTGCAGGAAACGGAACCTCCTGGGGAAGAGTTATCTTGGACAAACCTTCCATGCTTAACTAGGCTTTGCAGGTTTCTTATTTGGCCCTTGTCTTCCAAGTCTCCTTTAGCTTTTTTTTAAAAAATAAATTTATTTATTTATTTATATTTTTAATTTTTGGCTGTGTTGGGTCTTTGTTGCTGTGCGCAGGCTTTCTCTGTTTTGGCGAGCGGGGGCTTCTCATTGCAGTGGCTTCTCTTGTTGAGGAGCACGGGCTTCAGTAGTTGTGGCTGGTGGGCTCTAGAGCACAGGCTCAGTAGTTGTGGCGCACGGACTTAGTTGCTCCGCGGCATATGGGATCTTCCTGGACCAGGGGTTGAACCCGTGTCCCCTGCATTGGCAGGTGGATTCTTAACCACTGCGCCACCAGGGAAGTCCAAGGCTCCTTTAGCCTTAAGTCATCTCTACATCCAGAGACTTTTTGTCCGTTTACTGGACCAAAAACTACATTCTGCTTATTAATTGAAAATAGATATCAGAAAACCAGACCATTGGTGGAAGAGAAAGCCAAATGGCCAAAGTGCAGCAGTTGAGAAGTATTTCTCCTGTTTCTGTTGAAATATTGAATATGAATATTTTATGTGAAAGTTTCATGAGATTCTAAAGCAGATTTATATGCTAGGTACATAGAATATAATTTTTGGTAAGTAACGTGACTTACTTAAAACATTTTGGTCTTGGGGAATGCCTTTTTTTTTTTTTAACATCTTTATTGGAGTATAATTGCTTTACAATGGTGTGTTAGTTTCTGCTTTATAACAAAGTGAATCAGCTACATACCGAGCTGATCTCCCTGTGCTATGCGGCTGCTTCTTGGGGAATGCTTTTATTAAAGAAAAGAAGTATGTCAGAGAGATACTACTTTAGTGAAGCAGGGCCTCTCATGGGATACAGTTTGGGTACATCCTCTTAAGTTTCAGTTTCTAGTAATGCATGTCCAGGAACTAAAATTATACCAGTCTTCCCAGGGACTGTTTGTCATGGGAGGATAATTATGCCAACCAAATGAATGCACGAATACCAACCTCTTTAGTCTACTGGACAGATCGGAATACCAGTGTTTCATCTTATCATGGAGATGGATGTAACAGAAATATAATTTCAGTGGCTGATTATTTTTCTGCTAGTTCAAGAGTCACCTCTTCATAATAAGGCACTAAATTCATAGAACAGCCCTTCAGGAGCTTATAATTAGAGCATAGGGAAATAGATGGTTTTCAGGCTTTGGAAAGATCAAATGAGCCATCCTGTCCCACATAGGAGTAATCCCGACAGTATTGTCAAAGTCCTCCTATCTCCTGTTGATATGAGCTGGGTAAATGCTGCAAGTTCTTAGTCTACCCTTCTGTCTTTTAAATGCTTCCTGCATACTAACTTTTTGTTCCATCAGTACTTGAGGCAGTCATGTTACAGTAAGGTTGACTAGATTCTAGATTTTGTATTCCATTCCTGAGCATATACTTTTTTTTTTTTCTTAGGTCTTTATTGAATTTGTTACAATATTGCTTCTGTTTTATGTTTTGGTTTTTTGACCCCAAGGCATGTGGGATCTTAGCTCCCCGACCAGGGATCGAACCCTCACCCCCTGCATTGGAAGGCGAAGTCTTAACCACTGGACTGCCAGGGAAGTCCCATCGTATACTTTTCTTAACTTGATTGAACTTGGCTGTTTCCCAAGGCTCCATACACTTCACACAATGTCTCTTTTAGTGGCTGTCTGCTACAGACAGATAATCTGCATTTCAGTGGTTCTTAAGTTTGAGCATAGGAATCACTGAGGAGATTTGTTAAAAGTGCAGATTTTCAAGTTTGACCTCCATGATTCAATTTAAGTAGATCTGAGGATTGAGTTCTGAGACCTGTATTCTTAGTTCTTTAACCTATAGTTAGAGAAACATCATGTATGTGTGAATTCTTAGCAGTTTCATTTCCAGGGGCAAATTTATTACTAAAGTCTACGGTACTCTGTATACTAATAATAAGACAGAAGTTTGGTTTTAAAACCTTGGAAAGTTTCTTAAGTACCCATAACCAATTTTTAAAACAGCCCAAATTTTTGCAATTAACATTTGCTTTTATTTTCTTTGCCAAAATACTCCGGGGAAGCTGTGGTTATGTTGGCCATGCAGAAAGAAAGTTCTCTTTGTTCCAGAATGTCTTGAACATCCGCTGCTTCTCCTCACTGATCTGGTTCAAGACTTCCTCATCTCTCAACTGGACAGTCACAAATTTGTTCAGAATTTCACCCCATCCTCCCTCTCCCTGGGTGCAGATTGCTAGTGGAGGTGATGTAGCTATTGTAGGATTTGGGGTGGAGGGAATAACATGGTCCGGGGCATCTTAGAGACGTCATTCTCACGGGATGGAAGATGGATTAGATGGGAGTATCAGAGTCTTCAGGGAGTGAGTGTGGTTTTTTTTAAAAAAGCTAGTATTAGAATGAAATAGCAAATTTGGAAAATGTGGAAATTTCCTGTTGCTTTTGTAATATATACTGTAAAACGAATGCTTGAACAAACAGAAGGAGGAGAAAAGGCCTCAATTTTCTAGGAACAGGATCCCATCTCTTGCCGTCCTCACACCTGTACGTTGTGTGCCAGCATTTATTTGCACATACTGTTTTCCTTTCTTGTCTACTGCCTCGCTTTTAACACTTACTGAATACCTAGTTTATGTGCCCTTATTAGGACATGAAGATACAGTGGTGAACAAGATTAAATTGGTCCTTGTCCTAATAGAGCTTACAGTTTCATGGGGTTGGGAAACGAGATACCAAATGAAAACCCGTATGATAGCATAATGGTAATTCAGGAAAAAATGTTAGGCAAAGTGCTGTGAGTGGATAGAAATGGGCATCTAATCTAATCTAGAAGGTTAGGAAAGTTCTACCTGAGTTTCAATGACTTTTCAGCTTAGACCTGAAGAATTAATAGGAATTAACTAGAAAATTGGGGAGTTGAGAGGAGGGTGTTTGTTTTGGGTGGGGGGAACACCTTGTCCTTAGGGCCTGAAGCAAGGGAGGAATAATCAGGAATTTCTAAAGAGGTCTGGGTGATTGGAGGTTAGTGAACCAGAGGGAGAGGCAGCAACTATGATGAAGGAGAGGTAGGCAGAGGCCTTACAGTTTACAGTGTTTTTGTACTTTATCCAAATAAGGGGTGAGGGGTTTTAAGAATGGGGTGAAGAGTGTAGTTACATGTTCAGATTAATATTTGAAAATGGTGACTTTGGCTGTTTTATAGAGAAAGCATTGTGGGTACAAGGTAGAAATCAGTAGACTAAACAGGTTGTTGTATAGACTCATTAGGCTGTTCAGGGGAGAGATGATGGCAATCTGGACCAGGGTGTTAGGACTGAAGGTGGAGAGAACTAAATGGATTGAAGAATTATTTTGTAGCTTGAGTTGGTAGGACTTAGTGAGAGATGGACTAGATGTGGAATATGAAAGAAAGGGATGTCAGGGATGACTCCTAGATTTCGAGATTGAATTGAGTGTGGATAATAGTCATTTTTATTGAGATTGCAGGGGATGCTAGAGGCGCAGGTTTGGAGGGAAAGATAAGAGCTGTTTTGAAAGTTCTTTCTCTGTGGATTCTTATTCTTCACCTTAGAAACTCCCACTCTCACAAGATTCTGCTCAAAATTGTCCTCCTGTGAAATCACTATAAAGCCCTCCCCACCCCTCGCTACCTTTTTCTGTAGAGCAGTAAATTGTGCCATTGTGTCACTTGGTAAAGTCTTCTCTTAGTATTTCTCTATTTTATAATTATGTGCTTGCCTATCTCTCACCAGACTTGATTTCTTTGGCAGCGACGTCCAAATAACTATCTATCCTGTTCCTGGAATGTGGATAAACATTTCTTCCAAGTGTTTGCCACTGAGTTATACATGTATGTTAAAGTTTCCTTTATCTTAAATCCAAGTAATGCTAGATTAAGTGATTTTACTGCAGAACTTTTCCCAGTCTTTGTATTCTTTTTTTTTTTTTCCCCAGTCTTTGTATTCTAATATGGCTTGTGAATCTCTGGGAAGGGCATAAGGTGTGCAGTATTTTCCAATATTATTTAGTTCTCCCAATCCCTCCCCCCCCACCACCAGCTTTTGTTTTCTGAGCATCTCATGTTACTAGTGTTGAGGGTAAGAGGCGGGGATAGGAACATAATGTGGGAAATGCTGATTTGGGTGTGTGAGTAGGCCTAGGCACATAATTCACTGAGCGTGGACTATGTGAAAAGCAAATCCGACAGCCGTGGGAGAACATCTCTGGATGTTTTGGGGAAGCTCGTTTTGCCTATAGTTGCTGCAGATCTAGTTCATTTACCCCCAATGAACAAAACAGACATCAGGGGATGAGAATTTACTGTCTATTGTTTGTCCTTGCCAAGCTAAAAATGCTAGGTAACACGAGGTGACAAATTTTGTTCTGTTTCTTTGTAGCTAAGCTGGGAAGAGCTGAACAAAAAATTCTTTGGTCCTTTTACTTATTAACTCTCAACATCAAAACAGTGCCTTTCTTATACCACCTGGGTTCATAAAATAAACAGAATTATATTAGTAACTTTTTTACAGAAGAATTAATGTTCAGTATTTTTCTAGGGCTATTTATATTCTGTTTTAGAGAGTTGGCTGTAGTGATGCAGAACCTAGGTCTCAGGGAAATACAGAGAGGAGAGACTAAATAGGGAAGACAGTGTCCTGTTTTTGAAGAGTGTATGATTTATTTTAGAGGGGAATTTTTCTTTTTTTCAGAAGTTAGAGAGCTCAAGATATTTCAGTTTTAGAGTGGATCCTAGTGGAAACCTTTACTAGGAACTCACTGACTCAAACAGGAAAAACAAATATATATATTTTTATTTTTAATAAATTTATTTTTATTTATTTTTGGCTGTGTTGGGTCTTCGTTGCTACATGCAGGCTTTCTCTAGTTGGCGGCGAGCCGGGACTACTCATCATTGTGGTGCGCGGGCTTCTCACTGCGGTGGCTTCTCTTGTTGCGGAGCTCAGGCTCTAGATGTGCGGGCTTCAGTAGTTGTGGTGCACGGGCTTAGTTGCTCCGCGGCATGTGGGATCTTCCCAGACCAGGGCCCGAACCCATATCCCCTGCAATGGCAGGCGGATTCTTAACCTCTTCTGCCACCAGGGAAGACCTATATATATTTTTTAAACTTAGATTTTATTTTGTGATGCCAGATGGCATTATTGTATTACATTTATTGACAGACTTTAACTGCTGGCATCTTTCTTATGTGGAGTGGGTAGGGCCTTTACAGACTTTATTTGGCTATAGAGTTAACAATAGACATCGTTTTTTTGAGTGATATAAAATACAGCTTAGATTAATAAAGATGTCATAACCACATCTACATCTATACTCCCATATCTTAATTTACACGTCTTCATTTACTTGCCCCACCCTTTTTTATTGTGGATGTTTATTTCTAAATTGGAGTAGCTTGGAATGGCAGGGAAAACTTGATCATTTTTAGTACTGCTTTCAGAGAAGTTATCAGCCTCTGTCATCAGTTTAATATTCCATCAGCATCAGACCCAGGCTTTAGACATGAACCTCTGAAATCACCATAAAGAACAATCAAAATCTGTCAATAAAGATTACTTTTCCATTTATTTTAAGAAAACCCTGGGGAAAGGAAAAACAACTGCTGAATACTTTTAGCAGCACTGATAGGGACTGTATGAGTAAAATGTAGTAATTTTTTTAGCAGCGAAAACAGCTGCAATTTTTGACACTTCTTCCTTAATATCGATCCAGTTGTTTCTGTGCTGTACATACCTTTACACAAAAATGACACTATAAACTTGTCTAGACCTGGTAACCTGCAGTTGCTTATTCTATTGAAAAAGTCACAGCTCAGGATATATTTTTTGGAATGCTTCACTCTGTGCTTCAACTCCTAATAAAGCATGTGTTGTACAGGAAAATAATTTTAACCATAGAAACTCCCACATTTGTTTCAGGTCGATCTTCTCTCTTTCCCTTTGAAGATGCCTTCCTGGACGACAGTCACGGCGATCAGTCCTTGTCATCCGGCTTAAGTTCTCCCACTCGCTGTCAAAATGGGGAGCGAGTAGAACGCTACTCTAGAAAGGTGTTTGTTGGAGGCCTTCCCCCTGATATCGATGAAGGTACAATGCACTCACTTTCTAATGACTTTATAAAGGCCAGGTTTGTTATTTGTGTGATTTGACCCTACCTCTCTTCTTGAAGGCAGCTTCAGGATGTTCATATCTTGGTGTCAGGAGATGAGGATATTTGATAGATGGGGAAGTGAGAGATTGTGCACTTTAGGTCTGCTCTTCATACATACCAGTCTTCAAGCAACTTCCCATTTCTTAGTTATTTGTTTGGGGATACATTTTAAATAATAATGAGAGCTAATATGTATGAAACTCGTACCACAAGCCCATTGTTGTGCCAGGTGCTTTACATTATCTTGTTTAATCTCCATAGCTACCCTGTAAGGCGTCTCCTCCCAGCTCTGTTTTGTGGGTGAGGAAACTAAGGATCAGAGAGAAACAGCTTATCCAGGGTTATGCAGCTAATGGCGCAGCTGGAATCAAAATCAGTCTGATTCCAGAGCTTTTGCTCCTATCCATCACACCATACCATCTCATATTTTAATGTAGATACCTATTAATGAAACACCCCCTCTTGCCTTTAAAAGAATGAAGACTTATTGGAATATTTCCTAATAACATTTTTGAGATACTGCCAATCCAAAAGTGAGTTTCACTTATGCCTAAAGCCAGCCAACATATAGTAGGTTGTCAATAACTATTTGTTGAATGGACAAATGAAATAGAATTGTGACAGTTACCTCAAGGGAAATAACAGTGGCTCTAATTCTAGTAGGCTTTGGATCTGCTATAAAAACTTTGTTAAAACAGAATTGTTTTGCCAGTATTATTTAAGCTATGATATTTCTCTGATTTATCATGATTTTCTTTTTTTCATAATGAGAGAAGAATAGTCTCTAAAAATAGTTTTACTTTAGGCTTACTGCTGTAAGTTTGTACATTTTCCTCTAAACTATTCTTCTACTAGTGTTAATCTCATCCATGGATTGGATTTTTCTTTAAGACCAAGTTTTTGATCATGGCTGAGAGAGTGGCAATTTAAACCTCATTAGGAGCTTAGTTATAACCTTCTGCTTTGAGTCAAAAGTCAGAAGGAAAAGATAAATTTGTTAAGCTATAACTTTTGAAACATTTTCTTTATAGGCTGTGTAGTAGGTATGTATGAGAGAAAGAGACCATTGGCTTTAGCTTTCTCTTATCCCTAAATAGAACTACCTACTTATTGTCCCTACTCCTCACCAAAGGAATAATATTTCTAAAACAATCTTAATAATAATCTGAGATTAATAATCTTAGAGATTATTTCACCACACAAGTGGAAGTGTATTTTAAATATTTTGTGTATTTTTGCCTCTTTTTCTAAAAACATTCCTATTTTTAGAATCTCCTTTTTACTTGACAGAGAGGTCACCTTAGCTAATGTCAGACTTTTTTCCTTCCAAATTCTTTATATCAGGTTTATTGGAAGTGAAGAAGGGAAGTGAATTATAGTTAGGAACACATTCTGCATTGTTGAAATACAATGGTATTTCACTTAGTAAGTTTGACTTCTGTAAAAATGCTTTAGAATATAGCTCTCAAAACATTTTAAAATAGGACTTCCCTGGTGGCGCAGTGGTTAAGAATCCGCCTGCCAATGCAGGGGACACGGGTTCGAGCCCTGGTCTGGGAAGATCCCACATGCCGCGGAGCAACTAAGCTTGTGCGCCACAATTACTGAGCCCGCATGCTACAACTACTGAAGCCGGTGCGCCCTAGAGCCCGTGCTCCACAACAAGAGGAGCCACTGCAATGGGAAGCCTGCACACCGCAACGAAGAGTAACCCCCACTCACCGCAAATAGAGAAAGCCCGCATGCAGCAACGAAGACCCAACGCAGCCAAAAATAAAATAAATAAATAAATATATTAAAAAAAGAAAAAACATTTTAAAATAAAAAGACATATTTTATGCTATTCTGTTTGCAGTATTATTTTCTCTTCTGCTAAGAGTCCTTCTTTGTTTTGTAGATGAGATCACTGCCAGCTTTCGCAGGTTTGGACCTCTCGTCGTAGACTGGCCTCACAAAGCTGAAAGCAAGTCGTATTTTCCTCCTAAAGGTAATGCGCTTAAAATGTCTGCACTGCCTGCCTATTGGAGAGCTAACATGATAACTCAATAAAAGGCAGCCTTTTAACTCTGAAAACAGCTGTTGACTTTTTCCCCCCAATTAAGAAAACATTTTAATGTTGATCATCTTTTTATATTTTACTGTTTCCACTTGGAGACTATTCTCCCAGGAGCACACTGATTGTTTCGTGGCATCTACTTTTATTGACAGTGAGATCCTGTGAGTTTATTGTGAACGAGCCTTGGCTAACTTTTCATTAACTGAGAGAAGAGATCCAGGGTTTTGAGGAATGTCAGCAATGGAAAAGAAAAGATCGTTTTGAGTCAAATTTTATTAGTAGCCCATAGCCCTATGGTTTTATAGATCTTATAAACCCCAAACTTGGGAAAGCTAGTGACTGAAAAATGACATTATATAAAATTACTTTTATCCATGTCTGTATCTTAAGTGACTTAGCCTTTTAACAGGTAGAGGGCACACTAACAAAGACTCTTTACATGACCTTGCTTCCCTTATTTTTAATTTTTTTTTGCGGTACACGGGCCTCTCACTGTTGTGGCCTCTCCCGTTGCGGAGCACAGGCTCCGGACGCGCAGGCTCAGCGGCCATGGCTTACGGGCCCAGCCACTCCGCGGTATGTGGGATCTTCCCGGACCGGGGCACGAACCCTTGTCCCCTGCATCGGCAGGTGGACTCTCAACCACTGCGCCACCAGGGAAGCCCTTTCCCTTATTTTTGATAGGCTTTTTTCTTAGTTTATGTGGGCATGAAAAGATACCACTTTGTTTATAGTTTGTCATTTCTGTGGATTCTAGGGAACTTTTCTGGTGATATTAATTCTACATATGTTCCTAGATTTGTATTGAAGAGTGTTTTGAGTTAAAGAGAAAGTTTTCTTCTTGTGTTATGTTTTGTATGTTTCAAGGATGTCCTTCATCTCTAAGGAATTGGGTTTTGATATGTATTATTGTATAACAGTACTCACCACAAGAAGATGGAGTCAAAATACTTGTCCTTCCTGGGCCTTGTATAGGAATCAAATTATAGCTTAACCTAGGAAAGGCAGGAGCTTCCTTTTATGTCTGGTTTATTAGATTTGTCACCTGTACTTCTCTCCACTCTCTTCATAGCCTATGAAAAATAATATAAGGCTGTTTGTTTGCTTTTAACATTCTTCTGTTAATCTTCTCCAATAATTTTTAAAATTAAGTTTTATGTTAGTCAAAAAAGATAAAGATCATCATGCTGATTATTTCAGTGAAGGAATGTATTCAGTTTGTGGTGCATGTATAACACTAAAGAAATATGTTTAAAACATGTTTTTAAGAATGCTAATGGTGTGTTAAATCAGAATAGTAGTATTTCAGTGAATGAATGAGTTCACCACACTGTGGTGCATAACACACTCTGTTAAATGACATGTATAAAAGATATTTCTAAGAGTACTAGTTGAAAAAAAAATCATTCTGAGAAGGTTATAAAAATGATTCTGGGATAAAAGGTGTCAGGTGATCATTGTAAAAAATAAAAATGAAGATAAGCACATCTATGGTCATGTCCAAAGAAAATTATCCCAAATCCACCTCTGTCAGAGATAATCACTGTATACATTTTATTAAATATCCTTCTTATATCTCTTTATGAATATATACATTTATATGAAATTTAAAATTTTACATAAATGGGATCACACTATATATGCTGTTTAATAACCTGCATTTCCCCCCCAGCAATGTCAACATCTTTCTGTAAGAAACCTATATTATCCTTAATGACCTTGTTTTATTTAATCAGTCCTACTGATGGTCATTTAAGTTGCTTTCAGTTGTTTTTTCTCATGGATGATACTTCAGTGAATATCCTTGTGCCTTCATTTTTTTTTGCTTTTTTCTAATTACCTCTTAGGGTGAATTTCCAGAAGTGAGGTACATATTTATACATACTGCCAAGCTGCCCTTAACAAAGGTCATACACATTTATGTTCCCAGTAATAGTACCTGATTCGTAAAACTTTGTTTTATTGAGGGTCTAGCGATATGGCTCTTTTTTGATCTTTGCCAATCTGATGGTTAAAATAACGTCTTTTTTGGCATTTTTTTCTCTTACTGGCCATTTGAATTTATTATTTTACTTTCTTACATCGACATCTCATTTCCCTCTGGAATTTATAATGGAGTGAGTCACAAAAAAGTATCCAGCTTTATTTTTCCCGGTACCATGCCAGTTGTCCCAGCAGTCATTTATTGACAGTTCCATTTTTTCCTCATTGATTTGAGTCATTAGAATTAAGTATTGGTTGGAAGATCATCTCTTCTGTTTCCCTACACTGAATTTCAAAGACTTAGTTTTAAAAAAAGGTAAAGAATCTCATTAGTAATTTTGTTTACATGTTAGAATGATAGTTTTTTGGATATTTTAGATTAAAGAAAGTATATTAAAATTAACTTCTCCTGTTTCTTTTTAACTTTTTAAATGTAGATACTGGAAATTTTTAAATTACATATGTGACTCATATATTTATTGGACAGCACACCTGCAGAACACGAGTCAGCAAACTATCTTTGGCCTGTGAGCTAAGCATGGTTTTTATATTTTTAAAGGTTGTGGAAACACACACACACACACACACACACACACACACACACACACACAGAAGAATAGGTAACAGAGACTATATGTGGCCCTCAAATCCCTTTGCAAAAAGTTTATTGACTCCTGTTCTAAAATAGCCCAGAGAATTGTTCATTTAGCTTCTGAGACATCCAGTGACAAAGGAGGCAGTTTATTTCAGAGGAAGTCTGTGTATTTGCAGACCTAACTAATTATTAAATTTTGTTCTTCTATTGAAGGTGGTCATTGTAAAAAGTAAAAATGAAGATAAACATATATGGTCATGCAGTTTTTACCCAATGGTCAATTGTGTTCGATAAAGTAAAACTGAGTCATTATTGTGACATATATTTCTCGGTACTTAAAGAACTGTCAGTTTCTCTTTAAGTCTTCTCTTTTCCAAGCTACATATTTTCCCATCTCTAGTCATACCTTATGCCTAATGGATTCTGGACCACCATTATTCTTGTTTGCCTTTTCTGTGCATATGTCTTCTCTACAATATCCTACTTAAATTTGTTTCTGAGAGTTGAAGAGAGAACATTTGGGTTGGTATGAGCAGTATAGAGTTTAGCAGCTCTATGAACTCTGTGGTTTTGGTACCACTCCTATGTAACAGCACAATAATAGAGAATTGTAGAACGTTAGAGAAAGTGCCCTTATTTTATAGCTGAGGTTAAGTGTTGAGATGGACTAGGGAGAGCCAGGCCAAGATCCAAGAAGAGAATCTGGATCTCCTGATTCTGGTCCTCAGGCTTGCATCCTCCGAGAGCAGATTGCCTTTCTGGTGATTTTGGGGTCAAGTAGGAGAAATAATTATACTGTTGGCTCCTGTTGTGTTTTGCTCTCAGCTAAAGTCTGAAGGTTGACCTAGTTTGGAAGGACCTAAAGAAATTTGGTGTTATTCCAAGATTGAAGTAACTTTGAGAATCCATGCCCATTGCTTTGAACATTGGGAACATCTAAGTAGTTCACCCCAAACTGTTCTGTGCCTTCTTAATAATACCTCCTCATGCTGTTTCTATTTTTCCTTAAATTCCTTAGGTTTTAATTCAGGTCAGTGCTTTTTTGGTAATCCCCCTCTTGCCGATTCTAGTTTTCTTAGGTCACCTCAGCTTGGCCATAAGGCACAGTTCCTTTGGCTGTATGCTTTAGGCTTATGTGTAAATAAGAGGAAAATATGAACCATTCACTATTGAGTCCTCCTGTCTTTTTCTCAGAAAGTGTATGCCTAATGAAATAAACAGAACCATTCATGTATCCAGCAGGTATACATGTACAGATGTGGAGTACGGTTTGTAAAACCATGGCCATTTCAGTGGACTGTGGAGAACTTAATATCCATGTAGAGAAACAGTGACCAAGCACGTCAGCTGTCCCCTTAAGTGTTGTTGGGCCAGCAGAGTGGGAGGTGATGGAGACTGGGGTTCTCTCCAGCACAAAGCCACTAAGGCATTTGATCAACTCTTTGAGGATATGTAGAGCCCTCTGGATCATTTGTCTGTGGGCCACAAACAGGTAATTGCTTGGTGTTCTCCAGAGCACCTCTGAGAACCTGGAGGCAAAAGAAGGCATGGAAATCAGATTGCGTCTTCATGATATGTTCTCAGACCTCCTGAACTTAGAGTCCTGTGGGGGAAATTAAAAGAAGTCAAATAGTCACAATATACCACAATTATAAACTATAATAGTTCTCTAAAGGAAAAAATGGGGAGTGCGGTGACTCTAAAAGGGGGACATCGATTTAGATTGGGTATATGGAGAGAGCTTCTTTGAGAAAATAGCGATTAAGTAGAACTGAAAATTGAGGAGTTAACTAGAAAGCGTAGGGAACCAAGTTCCAAGCAGAGGAGTACCATATGGGAAATAGTGAGTATGAAAAGGGCTTTATTACCTTTGAAGAAATGAAGGAAGTATGGTTGGAATGTTGTGAGGGTGGAGAAAATGACGTGAAAGAAAGTCTTGAAAAAAAAATACGATTATTTTCCCTTCCCTGAATTGCTCTAGTCCCCCAGAGAGAGTAGATACAAAGGCATTTATGTGGTGTTTGTCTTTGGGGTAGAGACAGAATAGAGTTGGGTCAAATAGAAATATCAGTTTAAAATACTTTCAAATTGGGGCTTCCCTGGTGGCGCAGTGGTTGAGAGTCCGCCTGCTGATGCAAGGGACATGGGTTCGTGCCCCGGTCCGGGAAGATCCCACATGCCATGGAGCGGCTAGGCCCGTGAGCCATGGCTGCTGAGCCTGTGCGTCCGGAGTCTGTGCTCTGCAACGGGAGAGGCCGCAACAGTGTGAGGCCCGCGTACCGCAAAAAAACAAACTTTCAAATAGCTATTGATAAAGCTGAAACAAAGTCTTCCTTTGTGTTTTCTGCCTTTGGTTCTTGATGATGAAAAGAAATTCAACTCTAATCAAAATATTGAGGAAGTTTTCTGAGATTGCATTCTCATGCTTTTTACTTCTGGAATAGTAGAGTTGGAGTTGTGAGTCCTGGAGAGAGGGAGGTTCTCCCAAATGTTAGTGCATGAACCAAATCCTGCATTCATACAAAATACTAATCAACATCACTATGTTTATAGTAGGTAGTAAAGAGTACAGGCTCTGGAGTCAGCTGCCTGGGTTGAATTCCTGTTCCACTATTTGCCATTGCTATATCTTTGGGGTGATTATTAATCTTCCTAAATCTCTCTCCCTCTCTCTGTCTCTTTTTTTAAAAAAAATTTTAAATTTATTTATTTTTATTTTTGGCTGCCTTGGGTCTTTGTTGCTGCACGCAGGCTTTCTCTAGTTGCGGCGAGTGGGGGCTACACTTATTGCGGTTCGCGGGCTTCTCTTGTTGCAGAGCATGGGCTCTAGGTGCATGGGCTTCGGTAGTTGTGGCACTCGGGCTCAGTAGTTGTGGCTCGCAGGCTCTAGAGCACAGGCTCAGTAGTTGTGGTGCACTGGCTTAGTTGCTCCGCGGCATGCGAGATCTTCCCGGACCAGGGCTCGAACCTGTGTCCCCTGCACTGGCAGGCGGATTCCTAACCACTGTGCCACCAGGGAAGTCCTGTCTCTCTCTCTTTTTTTTTTTTTTTTTTTTTTTTTTTGCGGTACGCGGGCCTCTCACTGTTGTGGCCTCTCCTGTTGTGGAGCGCAGGCTCCAGACGCGGGCTTAGCGGCCATGACTCACAGGCCCAGCCGCTCAGCAGCATGTGGGATCTTCCCGGACCGGGGCATGAACCCGTGTCCCCTGCATCGGCAGGTGGACTCTCAACCACTGCGCTACCAGGGAAGCCCTCTCTCTTTTTTTTTAATCTACAAAGTGGAAACAATAATACCACTTCTGGGTTTATGAGGATTAAATGAGACAGTGCACATAGGATACTTTCTTAGAGCTCAGATATCATTCAAGACTTTTTTTTTTCTTTTTTTTTTAAGCAAGGGAGAGGTTAGGTTTAGTTTTTGGTTTTGGTTTTTTAGCCAGGGTCAGCAAAACCGTTTAGCTGTTTTCTGTAATCAAGCTCATAAGAAGTATAAGGACCATGAACTCCTAAGATAGTAGCATTGAGGTATTACTAGAATGAAGGGAGAAAGGGACCAGTGGTCTTACTGATAGAGTAAATCATGATGGTGATAGATTTGATGGCAGGGTTGTGCTAAAATTCCTTCCACTGAATGGGAGAATCGTGACACTGTTGAATGTGAGGGAGTCAGCAGAGGGAAAACCAGTTTGGTGTAGTGTTGAAATGTTTGAAGATCTGTAGAGTTTGGTATGTCCTCACATCTTATCTGAGAGGAAATTCCTAATGGGCAGTTGGAATTATGGCTAGGGAGTTTCGGAAAAGAGTCTGGAGCTGGAGGTACACATCTCTTGCGAGTCATCTTTATAGCGTGGAGGGAAAAGAAAATGAAAAGCCATTAATAAGTAAGTTTTGTCAGGAACCAGAAAGAAAAAGAGGACATTGCAGTGCAGATGCAGGTGAGTGAAGGACTGGGGGTATGTCTGTGGCTATGGAGGTGCAAGGAAAGAAGCTTCAAGAAAGAATAGTCAGCACCATCAGATATCACAGCGTTATTGAGAAGTCCTTCATGGAATAGAGTTGCATGTGGCCCTCTTGTCAAGTACATGATCATAGTAATTTCTGTTGTTATCCTAATTCTAGGCCTTAATATTTTAATGAAGTAGTAGAAGCAGAACAAAGCAATCTGGCTACAGTGAACAAGTGTTATAAGCAGTGAGAATAATCCTGCCTCCCTAGTGGAGCCAACCATCATCAGTTTTGTTTCCCTCCAGTCTTTATTCATATATATCTTTTTTTGTGGGAGTGTAGTAATAGCAGAGATACAGTTTTCCATTCTCCTTCCTCCCAAGTTTCTGCTTAATTTTCATATTTTTTAAGTGGCTGCCTAACCTACTTCTGCACCATAATTTACTTGCTTGTTGGTTATGTAGGCTATTATAAATAATGCTTCTGTTAATATATCCTTTTGTGTGTGGTTTTCCTTTCATAGTATTTTCTTTAGGAAAAATTTGCAGCAGAAGCTTAACCAGAGTTAAAAGAAATGAAAATCTTAATGACTCCGGATTTGATATCACATGGCTTCCCAAAGCAGTTTTCTTTATGAAGTTTATGCTGATTTGGACATCTGCAGCACATTTTCCGAGTCAGATAAATGGTACATTACAGTTGTGGATTTACCTTTTTGCCTATGTGTTTGGAATATAATGGACCCCTGCAGAAGCCAGGAACCACATCAATATGAATCTTGTACATGAAACATTTAAAACTTTTCCTCTTGGGTCTCATCCGTCAAGTCCTGGGTGTTCTTTGACATCATCTTCTGTCCTTCTCTGCCTTACCTTCTCTGGCCACACTGACTCCTTTGCTATTCCTTGAGGTAAACTGAGGCTTCTCAGGGGCTTAGTACTTCCTTTTGTCTAAAACCGTCTTCCCTCAAATTTCTGAATGGACCACTCCTCTCTTCCCTTAGACAGACCTCTGCTCAAATGACACCTTCACAGGGAGACCTTTGTTGACTTCCTCATCTCACATAGCAGCCCCTCTACCCTCTTACTCTCTGTACTTCTTACCCTCATTTTATTTTTCCTCAAAGTACCTATTTTATCACAACCTGAAAAAAATTATATGTGTTTTTCCGCTTTCCAGATTGGAATGTAATTTTTATGAGAACAGGGATTTTTATGTTTTGTTCACTGCTCTATACTCAGTACCTGCATCAACGGCTAGCCCTCAGATGTTTGTTAATGGATGAATTTTATCTTTGCAAATGATGAGCTCATTACTTGTAGAGTCCATCAAATTTTAGAGTTGCCCTAAAGATCATCTCATTCTATTTCAACCTTTATTTATTTATTTTTTTTGCGGTACGCGGGCCTCTCACTGTTGTGGCCTCTCCCGTTGCATGTGCTCCGGATGCGCAGGCCCAGCGGCCATGGCTCATGGGCCCAGCCGCTCCGCGGCGTGTGGGATCTTCCCGGACCGGGGCACGAACCTGTGTCCCCTGCATCGACAGGCGGACCCTCAACCACTGCGCCACCAGGGAAGCCCCAACCTTTATTTTAACCTAAGACTCAAAGAGGTGATGTGTCTTTTCCTAGGACCACACAGCTCTTATTAGACAGACTTGAACTGGGAAGACTAATAGTTTATACTATTTTACCTGGTGAATTACCAAGAAAATAATTTTTGTTTTGCTAGGGTATATAATTTGTGGGAAAGGAAGATAGGTTTAAACTATATAATCTGATAAATTATGCTGTTATTTACAGGGCTGGATTTTATTTAAAAATTAGGAACTTAAGCTATATGACCCATGGCACACTTTCATAGCTATTTAAAACTGAAAGTGATCCTTGGCTTTTCCCTGAATTCTTCTATTCTGTTGGCCACATTGACATAGCTGGGGTATTTCCAAAGAGCTGGTTTAGGCTGAGGCTATAGGTCTGAGCTGCCCTTTAGCTATAGCTTAACCATGGGATTTTGCCTCTGGGGTGATACCACACCATTTCTGGACATGAGGATCAGAGGGTTCTCTTGTGCTCCTTCAAATTGGGGAAGTAGTTATGAGTGACAAGGAAAGCCCAAAAATAGGAGCTGTGACACAACCAGGTGTCATGGAGACTGTGCTAGGGGGTGGCAGGCTGCAAGGATTTGAACAGTGGGAGCTATTAATTCTTCATTGTAATGTTCCACATTATCATGACTCAGCTCTTCCCTGCATGTGTGCTCCTCTCTGTTTGTGCTTCCAGTGGGCAAATTGTTTTCATATTTCTAGTCGGAGTCCAGAGGGAATCTGATTGGTTCCGTTCATCTTTTAACCCCTTGCTATGACATAGGCCATCCTAATGGTAGTGGCCTTAGAATCCCAGACTGCTTAATAAAAAATAAAAGAAGCAAATGGTTTAGCTCTGCTTCCTTGAGCATGGGACTGGAAATGTGGCAGCTAGGAAGGTAAGTTGGGCAGGGCAAACTTTTATGATGTAGATGTGCTTAGCATCACCTCCTTCATTGCCGCCTGGGAGAATAGCCCATGTCCAAAGTTGCTGTTACTGGAGCTACAAAAAAAAATGTCTACCTACCCTGAGCCTTCTACCCCTGCCTGGTTCTGAACCAAGCAGCTGCTCCTGATACTGCCAACAAACAGTCTTACCTCTTGTGGTGGGGCTGGGGCCAGGGAGGGGAGCTGGCATCTCCTGGGCAGTGAGCGCAGCTACACTATACCACTGTTGGCAGAGACCTCTGGGGCAAAGGCGGGGACAGCAGCCAGCTGCAGATGTTGGACAGGCGATTGGCCACATGGCTCTGAAGCTGTGTTAAGTCGATGGCGCTGGCATCCTCAGCCCATACGGAAGCCAGCTTCAGCCCTAGCAATTCAGGTGCACAGCCAGGTGGATCGAACAGTAACAGTCATGCATGTTTATGCGAGAGTGACCCATGCCTTGCGCTCTGATGATTCCCTCCCACCTTGAGTAAAGTGTGTACTTCTAAGTGGCTGTTTCTACTGGTGATCACGTATTTCCTGTACACTGGTCAGGCTGACTTGACTGCCAGTCCTTGTGACCAAGGTCATGCAGGCATGGAAGTTTATACAATACCAGCATGGTTTGTGAACCTGGCATAAGCCGGGCCACATGGGATTCAGATTGACTTTGATCTGACCAGCTAAGGAGATGTTGTTTGAAGAACAGGAAAGAGGACTCTACTTGAAATGGGCAAAATAGGTCATTGTGAAGCTACAGCGGGCTGGATTCACAGCATCTCTTTCCTTTTTCCATCAGTTTGTCTAAATCTGGTTTTGGAAAGGAAAGTTTTCAAACTTCACATTTTTTTCCCTTGTAGCGTAACTTGGATGAAAATAAGTCAGTGTTGTTTTAGGCCCAGATTCCAAGTTTTTCCACCTTCTGAGTTATATAAACTGATCGAGTTGGGAACCTAATGGAGTTTTAGAGTGTACTTAACGTTTTGCAGTTTGTAAGCTTTTGAGTAATACTTGGCCTTTTTTTTTTTTTTTAATGCAGGTCCTGGCTTATAGTACTCATACTCTTTGGTGAATTATGAACCCTATATTTTAATATTTGACTGATTGAAGTTTTTGCTCTCCGGATGGATTTTCTCATAAAAACATGGAAACTGTATTGCAGAGCAGCAAGAGTGGACTTTTTGTTCTGTTTTGTCCTGTTTTGAACAGATGGAGCAGCATTCTCTTGTTGCTTTTAAAAGCTTAGCACACCCTCAGTTTAAACTGTTCTATTAAACATTTCTCTCTTTTGCGTTATATTAAAGAGGAACTGTTAGAGTTAGTGTTTGATTTCAAAGCATTAATAGTTTGAGGGACTGTATAAAACGGAACGGGCAGAAGGAATGTACAGGCCACAGGACAAAGATGAGCAGCCACTTAAATAACATAGACATCTTGTACTGTGTCACAGCAGTACTTGTTATGCTATCCCCAGCCAGAGGTACTGGAAAGGGAGGGATGCTTGTTTAGTTCAGAGAAGCCAAAACCACCCCCATGAGAACTTTCTTTTGAAGAGAGTAAAACCCAGGAACTGAAATGCCAGCTGCAAATTTGGTAGGCTGAGGCAGAGAGAATGTTTTAGAAGAGGGCGTAGCTTGGGGCAGGACTTGCTGACAGGAATTGGATAGGGCTAAGGCTATGAGCAAGAGAGGCCAAGAGAGGATGTATCATTTGAAAGAGTTCAGAATGGGAAGCTGACTGAGAGGATCTGGTGAAACATTTTGAAAGCTGAGAGCAAAGACTTGGGTTGTCTTTCAAAATAGAATGGGATAGCCTTCATCCTGAGGAGAAATGGTGACGCCAAGAAAACCCATTGGCAGCAGCATTAAGAACTCATCAGAAGAGCGTTAAAGTGCAAGGAGGAGAAATTAGATTGTCAGAGTTCAGGCAATCTACAAGCAGGGCTGGACTAAAGCTTCATCTTCAGGGAAGCGTCTACTGGGTTAAAATGTAGAATTTGCCAATTGTCTGATGCTGCATGAGGCAGAGCAACAAGCAGTGGGGCAAGAACTAGATATTTGTGGACTCAGACATGGGTGCCAGCAGTTACCAGCTAGATGACCTTAAGCAAGTTATTTAATCCCTGAACCTCAGTTTACTCATCTGAGTTAATACTGCTCATTGTTATTAAAAGGATTATGTGAGACAGTGTACATATGCACCAGCACTTAGGCTTCATAGAGGTTAAATTATATTAGTGTCCTTCCCCCCTGATGAAAATACATTGTTCAGTAAAAATAAAACTGCCCAACTAGTTTGACCAGTTCCTTCCCACACCCCCAGTCTGATCTCAGTTTTCTTGGCCAGGTGCTTGTTAGAACTGACTGTGACTAGAACTGACAGATTTGGCAGACTTCACAAGGACCTCTTTATATAGGGAATGTGTGGTTACGTAAACAGAGCAGACTTTAAGCCCAAATGCCCCAGGTCACTGCCCTGGACTGCAGGACTTTACTAAAAACACAGGAAGTAGACTGCCAGTTTTCAACTCTGGGGTGGTTCTACCCATCAGACTTGTTTTCTTGTCCATTCTCACCTTCCCCCACCCCTGCCTGCCAAGCAACAAGCCCACCAAGAAACAGTCACTAGTGTAATAGAAAACACGAAACAGGCTTGAGCCAAAATGTTTGAGCCTCAGCTCTTTGTAGTAAATACAATCAAAGAAATATGTTTGGTTCTGAATCCAAGGGGAATGTTTAGGCATCCATAGACAGTACCTGCTGAGCCATCTCTACATCTTAATTAGGCTAAATCCTTCCCTTGAAATGTCCTTATCCAATTTTCCACCTAAGATCTGGCTCCTGTGCCACCACCGACAAAGTCTTCCTTGATTTCTCTATCCATGTCTTCTTCACTGAAAGATCTGTCTTCCTTCTATGAAATCCAACTTTTAAAAATACACTTAGAAAATACTTCTAAGGGTCCTGAATGCATTGTTCCTAAATTAGAGTTCTCTTTATACTTATTCTTCCTGACCTTCATGTACTGGTTTATAAATTTCTTGAGGACAAGGACTTGCTCATGTCAGAATTCCCCTGCATTGCTTAGGGTGCATAGTAAGTGTTCAGTCAGTCTTGGAGACCCGAGGTTCTCATCCAAGAGGAGAATGAATAAGGAATCCAGTTCAGAGACTTACTGTGTTCTCCAGGCAGCAGACGGGGTTGATGAGCTGCTTCATCTCTTCCCACCTGGTACCCCCAATCCTATACTCTTAACTAATGCACACTACTCACTGTTTTCCAAATAAGCCAATCTTTGGCCCTTTGAAGACTTGGCCTGTGCTGTTTCATGAACTTGGATTGCCCTTGCTTCCTAGAAAAACAGTTGTCCTCCAGCCCAGATGTGGCCTTTACTGTATGACTTTCTCTGATGTTTGGGCACCTCTGCTCCATTTGTCTCTCACCAGTGTTTTATAGGCTATAATCCCAACTAGCACTTTTCTTGTTGTTTCTCAGTCACTTATTTACAGACTGAGTTTTTCCAGGGCAGGGTTCTTTCCTGACTTATTCATCTTTGTAGCTTCAGTGCCTAGTATCCTCCCTTGTACCTCCTAAACATATTTGGTTCTATTGAATTGAATCCAAAGGCAAAGACTCCTGAGGCAAACCAGGTAGGTCCTCTGACCTGAAAGCCAAGGTCAGGGAGAATGTTTGGAACAGACTTCCTGTGCCAAAAATGTCTGAACTCATTCAGCTCTGGCTGGAGAGGTGCCCTTCAGGTCTCTCTAGGAAGGTCACAGGAAATCAGGGAGCCTGGATTCTGTGCAAGGAGCGATCTCTCTCTCTGTCCAGACCTTGGATCCTTCCTTCTGGGGCTGACCTCCTGTCATCAGAAACCAGTCCTCCCTTGTCAGTCACCATTTTATGAATGTAGCCATAGCTCAGGGCACAGCTCTACAAGTTGGAATTGTTTTTCCATTGTAGTTGCTACTTAAAACATAAAAATCACTAAGAGCATTAGTTGATTTTAAGAACTATTAGGTCTTTCAGAAGACCACACACCTCTTTCAAGAATAAGAGAGTATATTACCCTCTTCTCCAGAGAGACCTGTGGTTTCGATTTTTTTCCACAGATTTTTCTTTTGAAAAATTTCAAAATGTACAGAAAAGTTGTAAGAATAGTACAGTGAATGCCTATACTGCCTTCCTCTGGGCTCACCAGTTGTTAGCATTTTGCCACATTTGCTTTCTGTTTTTTTTTTTTGTCAGTATGTGTATATATACATACATATTTTTTGATGAATCGTTTGAGAGTAAATTGTAGACATTAAGACCCCTCACTCCTAAATGATTCACCATATGTCTTCTGAGAACAAGAAGTATCCAGATTATTCTAGTAATATCCTTTAGAGCTTTTTTTTTTTTTTAAATCCAAGATCCAGTCACAGTCTAGCCATACATTTAGTTGTCATGTCTCTTTAGTCTCCTTTACTTTAGATACTTTCCTAGGCTTTTTGTCTTTTGTATCATTTGAAGAGTTCCTGCCGGATGTTTTATAGACTGTCACTTAATTTGGAATGATAGGTTTGTTTCCTCATAATGAGATTCAGGGGAAACACTCTTAGCAGATGACGTGCTGCACCGAGAAGGACATAATACGACAGGCACATGATGTCAGTTTGCCCTGTTGTTGGTGATGTTCGGAGCGATCATTTGGTTATGGTGCTGTCTGCCAGATTTCTCCACTGTGAAAGTACCTTTTTCTCCCTTTGCAAATACTTATTCATCTTCAAAGTGATACCTTAAGATAGCATGAGTATCTTGTATCCCCTCCCAGATTTACCCAATGGTTTTAGCATCCATTGAAGATACTTGCTTAAGCTGATGATCACTGTGATGGTGATGTTCATTTTATTAAAGTCTAATTTAGTGAGATCTGCTCTTTAACTCCCTCAAGAGCCTTCATTCTAAATATACAACTTAAAAATACATTGAAAACAATAAGCATCTTTACTAAATATGATAATTCGATTGACCTAAATAAACTAAAACTAAACTTCTGATTATTTTGAAATTCATCATTTCAGCTCTTCTTAATATAGTTTTTTTTTTTTTGAGCTGAGATTATTTGGTTTTATAGCTCTTCTTAATATAGTTTTGGTGGGCTTTAGAGCAAATATATCTGCATAGACCTTAAATTGTAGGACTAAAGCACAGGTGACCACTTCATGCCACTAAACCACTGTCAAATGATCACTGTCACAAAAGTGACAATAAATAGGCAAGTATTTATTTGCTAGTGATATTGAAAACTTTATCTCATCATTTTTAGGTAAGACAGTATAAGTTAGTGGATAAAGAATGAGGGCCCTGGAAGCTGACCTAAATTTCAATCCCAAATTTAATCTCTAGGTTTTAATCTGAGGTATCCCTTAACCTCTCAGAGCTTCAGTTTCCTCATCTGTAAAATGGTAATAATAACAACTGTATTTACCTCATAGAATTACTGTGAGGTAAAGTGTTTATTATTGGCAAAGTGCGTCACACATTGTAAGCACTTAGTAACTGGTGTTTGTGGTGGTGACTGTTTTTTGTACTAGGGATCAAGTATTAAAAAATTATAACGTGAAAAATTATGTATTTAAGAGCTCAGGAAGCTTTGTTTTTGAAAGGTAGCCACGAACATTTTGGAGGTTGTTATACTCAATGTGTTTTGGGTATTAAGAGGAAAAATATCTTTAATTAAATTTATCCTTCAAAAACTTGGTCAAATAAAATGGAATTATCCCAGTTAAGTCCCCTCTCTCACTCCATACCTCTTTACCCCAGAGAAGTACATTGGTCAGTTCAGGCTTGTCCAAAAATCCCTCACTGTTCTACCCTTCCTTCCCAACCTATTTGGCACCAGTGGGAAAGCAAGCAGCTTCCTGCTCTGCCCATAACCCAGGGTGGTGATGGTGACCATGCCAAGAGTTCCTACTGCTTCCCCAGAGCCCCTGTTTCCACCTACAGACTGGCTCTGAGTTGAGGGCCTCCCATAGCTCACCACACTTCTTAGGTACTTGGGTAAGAAGGTCACCATTTCTGAAACTTGAGTTTTTATAATCCTGTTATCTCTTGGCTGGCTCAGAGGGCAAGGGAAAACAGAGGGAGTTTATAACTTTTGGGCCAAGTTTTTTTTATACCTTTCAAACTAACAGAAGAACCTGCCATTATAGTGACAGTTTGAGGAGCTTGATTTATAGGTATAATAGGCTTTTATTTAAAGAGTGTATGAAAATAAGCAAATAGTACCACATTGGATGATTCTCTCTCCTAATAGAACTTGCTAATGATATATGAAAGCAAATATTGTCACTTTATTGATTGTTTACAGTAATATTTATTTAGCCTGTCATTCAAAAACTGTTTTCCTTTAGTATCTAGATTACTTCCCTTTATTCACCAAATGCTTGCAAATGCAAAGAAGAAAGTATCTCATTAATCTGAACTCTAATTTTTATAATGAGACCATATGCAAAATAATTTAATTTTACATTATCACAAAAATAACTGAAAATGCAGTAAAAGAAAAATTCACACTTGCACGATATCCTAGTTTTCAAAGCACTTTACATATATCATCTCACAGCCTTCATCTCTGTAGGATAATCTTCATTTTACAGATAAAAGAGCCAAGACTCAGAAACTTTTTTTTTTTAATTTTTATTGGAGTAGAGTTGACTTACAATGTTGTGTTAGTTTCTGCTGTACAGAAAAGTGAATCAGTTATACATATACATATATCCACTCCTTTTTACATTCTTTTCCCATGTAGGCCATTGAGACTCAGAAACTTTAACATTCAAGTCCATGATTCCACCACTTACTGGGTCATAGAACAATCACCATCAAACAAGTCGCTTAATCACTCTTGAAGTTTCTTTAACTGTAAAACAGAATTTAAAATAGTGACTATCTCAGAGTGTGTGTGAAGATGAAACGAGTTAATACACATAAAGCACTTAGAAACAGTGCCTGGTGCATAGTAGATGCTCAATAAATGTTAGCTGTTAGCTGTTATTACTACA
>NW_021703781.1:48151729-48165153 GCF_005190385.1 Monodon monoceros | reverse complement strand
TTTTTTTTTTTGCGGTACGCGGGCCTCTCACTGTTGCGGCCTCTCCCATTGCGGAGCACAGGCTCCGGACACGCAGGCTCAGTGGCCATGGCTCACGGGCCTAGCTGCTCCGCGGCATGTGGGATCTTCCTGGACCGGGGCACGAACCTGTGTCCCTTGCATCGGCAGGCGGACTCTCAACCACTGCGCCACCAGGGAAGCCCAGACCTTGTTATTCTTGAAGGAACCTTTTTCTACTTTGTTTACTTTGGCCTCGAATTTCTGAAGATCAAAAGGGAAATGTGTTTGAAGTTTTCTTCCTTCCTGATTTTTTTTTTAATCCTCTGATTTCTGTTGTTGTCTGGGTTTGGTTGACCTTGAGATATCAGAAGGTGTTTTAGTAGGTGAACGTATCATGAAGTTGTTTTCATGGGTGTGTTGGGGTCTCTGGTGAATTTTGTTTTGGTTGAAAGGCCTGAGGTAGGAGGCAGGGTTGAAGGAAATGGTTGGACTTGAGTTACACCCCTTATCTGTGGTGCTAAGAGAATGTTGTTGTTACTGAGAGTAGCAGCTTGCTGATCAGGGAGGAGAGATGATTTGTTGTAAAAGAGCCATTCTGAAGAAATTGGCCCATTCCCTGGGAAAGGAAAAGAAGTTGTAGATATTTTCCTTGGTAATAATATTTGTAGCAGGCTTTTACTTGTGACTCCCAGTTGTTTTTACTCTGTCTATTGCCAGTGTTGTCATTTATGGCTGAGACAGGCCTGAGTGAAAAATCTGTGTGATTTTGTGGTAGCTACTCAGCTGCTATGGGGAGACACCCTCCCTTTCCTCTGATGCCCAAGTTGAACACAGTGTGGGATTTGGTGTGGAAGATTGTAAGAGGTGGGCAGCAATGTGCAGGAAATTTGCAGCCAGCTCGATGGCCTTGCAGAGGCAAGGAGCTAGAGAGAACCCCAGCTCACTGAGCTGCCCCATCCCCAGGCCTTTTTGATGTGCCTGCGCGTACTGTACACAGACAGGGTCCTCTCCAAGAACAATATATTCAGCATGGCTCTGAGGACCTGTGTGGAAGATTTGCACCAAGATTTAACTTGGTGAGGCAGGAGGTTTGAGAGGACATGCTGAGACCTCCTCTTTGTGATCTTTGCATTTTTTTTAACCCACTGACCTCAGATATTCTCTTTGGCAAGTGTAATTAATGTTCTCACATTAAATGAAAACATTGAACTTTTAATAGATTCGCTGGGGCTTGGTAATCGTTTGATACTATTTCGAAAAGAGAGGGGGTATGAAGAAATGATGTATTATCCTTTCTAGTTTTGCAGATAAGTTTTATTGTTCTTGCCTGGCCGTCTGCTGAATCCTTTGACCCATCTAGCCTGGGAGCAAAGCCCAGAAAACAGCTCTGGGTCCTGCCATGTAGGCAGCCTCCATCTTGTAGCTCCATACCCATTCCTGTGGGCTTGGTGCTTTCCCCTTCATATTGGCTTCTGCCTGTTGCATTGGCCACTCCTGGTGTGCTGCATAATGATTGATCTTTTTCCTACTCTGTTTGCTTGGATGCTCTGTATAGTAGATGAGGAGTTGGGGAAAAGGATAAAGAGTACCCATTATTCACTGTCCACTGCCACTGTCATCACATGCTGCCCAGGACTCCAGAGAGCTTTGCTTCTAGGCCAGTTGATTAGCATCTTTGTTTGATGTGTGAGAAGCTTCTGAACATGGGGGTTCTTATCCTTCTTCACCACTCACATCTTTCTGGCACACAGTGCGCCAGAGGAGAGTCTTATTGGTGATGATTTCCTTTGAGGTCAGTAGCAGGACTGGGAGTGGAGGTGACAGCTGAGAGACTTAGCAAAGCTGAAGGGATTGTAGAGAGGTTGAACAGCTGAATACTCAGGTTTAGACTAGCTCATCATGGGCCTTTGCTCAGCTGCCATTCATGAATGCCAGTGTAGCAGCAAGTGCCACAGTTGGCCCCTTGAACATCTATTGTCCTCTTTGACGTCTTTGCTGATTCTCTCAAGTCAGATTCCTTGCTTGTCTGGGTTCCCATAGTACTTTTTATTTCCGTTTATCTCCCTCAGCTTTGTAGCAAGAAGTTAATTGTCTAAAAGCCTGTTTCTTCTATCATATAAGTCTCTGGACAGCTGGAACCTAGTCTCGTTCATCTCAGTTTTCCTCATAATCCATAGATTGTGTCTCGTTTGTAACAGTTGCTCAGTAAATCTTACTGAGTTGAACTGAACAAAGCTGGCTGTGTCCATGGACATCCTGCAGCTCGTGTCCACATTCACAGATCATGTATTCAGCCGTGAGACAGGAGAATATCCTTGAAGAAACAGAGCATCACCATCAGATATAACATATAAAGACACGTTAGCCTATTGTTGAGCTTTTTTTTTGACAACTTTTGTTGAGATATAATTCACAGTTCACCCATTTAAAGTGTACGGTTCAGTGGTTTCCAGTATGTTCACAGTTGTGCAATCACCACCACAATCAATTTTAGAAGATTTTCATCATCCCCAAAAGAAACACTGTACCTATTCCCTCCACTCCCCCAGCCCTAGGCAACCACTAATCTATTTTTTGTCTCTCTAGATTTGCCTATTCTGGACATTCCATATAATATGCGGTATTTTGTGCCTGGCTCCTTTCAGTTAGCATAATGTTTTCAGGGTACATCCATGTTGCAGCATGTGTCAAGCCTAGAGCTTGGTGGAAGTTGGAGGGCAGGTGATGCTTGTTTCCTGAGCCGTTGTGGCTCAGGCCATTGGTGAGTCTGCCTGCTCTCATTAAAGATGACCAAACCTATTTAATAGAAATTCCATAGATGTGTTCTGAACTTGCCCCCCTGAGTAATTATGGAAATTAATCAAAGTAAAGTCTATGAGCACCTAATACAGTGCCTGTAATACCCAATACAAGGTAAAGTCTATGAGTACCTAACACATGAGGGTCTCAATGACTCTTACTTCCCTGTGTCCCACTTCAAGTTCTTAGATTTTAGTAAGAATTTGCCAAAGTGAAACAATAGGTAAATTTTTAATTGGTACTTTGAGTTTAATTTACTGATTCCTCCCCCTACCCTTTTGTTTTTGTTCTCCCCAAGGCTATGCCTTTCTGCTGTTCCAGGAGGAGAGCTCAGTACAAGCTTTGATAGATGCCTGCCTAGAAGAAGATGGGAAACTGTACCTGTGTGTGTCAAGCCCCACCATCAAGGATAAACCGGTGAGTAATATGCAGCCAGCTGTTGCTTTTCCAGAGCACGTATGCAATTGGAATAGCTGATCGCCTTTTCCTTGTCATGGGAATGCTGAAACTAGGATCCTCTTACCCGGGGTGACCTTGCTATGCAATAGAGCTGGACTGCTGTTGATGGGAAGCTAATAACAAATTACTCAGTATTTTGCTTTATACCTTTGGGACCACATGTAAACAAATGTGCCCTTGTCTTTCACTTTACGGCTCTTTTATGCTAATTCCTATTCAGAAACTCTGAATTGAAGTAAATAATGCTCTTAGTGGTTTTGGCAGCTGGTTTCTGTCATTATTTCAGATCAAGGGCAGGAGTAATTTATTTTTTAAAAAAAAGATCATAATCATCAACGTTTATATGCCTTTGAATGCAAGGCATTGTGCTGGGTGGTACCCATAGCTGGCTAAATAGCACCTTCTGGGCCAGGAGCTTATAATCTAAAATGGGATAGCTTCAAATAGGGCAGTGGAGGGAAAGGACAGAGAACATGGACCCAAAATCATAGATAATGTACACTTCTACAGAATTTGTGGTTAAGTTTGTGGTTTCTGAGCCAAAGAGTGTAAGTCACTAGGTAACAGAGGAAGACCGCTTCCTTTCTCCTGGCAGAGGGGCTATCAGTGGAGAAGGGGCAAGACTGTTGAGAGCAGAAGAAAAAACTTGGTTAACATGGCAGAAGTAAAGATCCTTAGGAGGTTGGGAGGGGGGTGAGTTTGTGTGTCAACACTTGGTGCTAGGAGTGGGAAATAGAGTAAAAAATAGTGGTGTGGACTAAGGGACCAAGGCAGGTATCTGTCATGGGGCCTACAGCATCCCCTTACACCAGAGGTGCTGGGCTTGGTTGACAGCAAGTTTTATTCTCAGAAATGTGTATGGGGAAAGAGTTGTGGTCAGATGTAAAGTTCCCAGTTTGAGTCTTGACTAGCATTTAAATATCTACTTGACTCTGAATAAGTCACATAATCCTTGCTGCAACTTGGCTTCCTCACCTATAAAATGAGAAGAAAAATGGTTCCTCTCTGGGATGTTGAGAGGCTCAGATAAGAACAAAATGAATGTGAAAGCGTTTGGTGAGGTCGGGTACTTGCATAAGTGGTGCTATTAGTTCTACATAGTGCTAGAGGATTCAGGAGAGCAGGGTTAGAGCTTATCTACCTAGTAACATCTTTTGAAAAGAATGGTGACGTCTAGAACAGGGTTTACAATTGGTTGCAAAAAAATGATGCTGGGACTTGGCCACCCATAAGTGGGAGATTACAGTATGTAAAGCAGAAGAGGGAGTTACTAAAGAATGGGGATCCTGAGTCGTGGCACAATAATTGATGCAGAGGAAGAGGCAAGGATTTTAGCAAGTTTGAAAGTATCACTATAATTTTTCAATATCTGGGGCTATTGCCCAATTTTTATAACAACAGTTAACAGCATTGGATAGGGTAGCTATACAGGTAGCTGTATAGGAAAACAGTAGAAAATAGCAGGCTGGGAAAAAGAGTAAGGAGCCTTTGTTAACCTTCGTCTTAATTTAAACAATGTAGAGAGGCTGTGTGTTAAGAGGGAGACATGGGGACTGACTAGAATGGGAGTGTGCAGTGTTTCCTCTGAAAAAATAATAAGAAAGCTGCAATAACTTCTAAATCTCTTTGGAGTAATATGGAATTAGACAGACTGAGCCCAGTTTGGCAGGGTCAGATGTCAGAGGAAAATGGTCAACCTCCAGAGAGTCTCTGCCACTGACACATCAGTGGGAGTGGGAGTGAGCTCAGAAGGGTTAAGGTGGGGTTAGTCATGCACTGTAGGAGAGGATTTGAAATATGTTCGTATCTGTAAAACGACAGAGGGGTAGAGGTACATACTGAGATAGTTACACCCAGAGTAGATTAAGAAGCTGTTGAATTGAGGGGAGGAGTCTGGAGGTGAGCAGATGGGGCTTGTGTACCTTGGAAGGGCCATGTCACTGGCTATGTGGGAGGAGGTGGGTCATATGTTCCGTCAGGGCAAGCTCACACCAGGGCTGGACGTCTTGTGAGAGGGGATGAGCAGTGGTGGTTGCAGGCGGAGGTGGTATGGAGGCAACACCATTACTGTTGAGTGTTTTCACTCCAAACATGTGTATTACCCTTGGCTTGAAGGACTTTTGAAGTTAATTAGTGTAATTATCTGTTTCGGAAATGTTTACAGGGAAACTAACTTTCATTGTTTGTGTTTCTACGAATTTCTGCCTTATTTCAGTTTCCATTTTCTGAGCTCGAGGGAAGCAGTTTTATTGGAGCTTGGTGAATTCTGAATGGTGGCTGCTGATCACTTATTTCTTTGACCCAGGCATACTCAGAATTTCCAGCATAAACAATTGAAATAAAACTTAGGATGGGAAACATAGAAGTCCCCAAATACCTGTAATTCTAATGAACTGGATCCCATTTTGGGTTCTGGCTCTTTTGGCTCCATTTTTGAAACCTCTTTCTTGGCTTCAGCTCCACATCTTCCACTCCCAGCCTCATTTGGTCACACTTCCCTACCAGGTTTCGGTACATTCCACCTCATTTTGGATGCTCCCACAGACAGTGAGAGCTGGGTTGAACATTTGGGAGTAAATGAGGACCTGGGCAATAGGTCAAGGTAAAGTCAGCCTCTAGAGCTCATTCACCAAACCTTCTGAGCTGTGGCTCTTTCTGGCTTTTTCTACTTAGCTTGGCTACCTTTCAGGATCTTAGTGCCCTCGTTCTGTTGTTTAGTTCTCTCCAGTCCTCCCAGAATTCCTCCTTGGAAATATACACTGTGTTCTAAAGTGACCTCACAGATTTTCTGTCCTTTGCCCTCTCCCTTTCCCCTAAATCAACCCCCCACTCCCTTTGTGTGGATTAGGTTAATCACATGGTTTTCCTAATACAGTGCCTGTAGAAAGGTTCCCTCTCACTTATCCTTTCTAAGATCATGTTTGTTTTTTAACTCAAATGAATCCATACTTAGTGGATTTCAGGTAGTTATATTTTTGGTCAATGATTACCTTTCATTAGATGATTCCACTATTCTATATATAGGTCTGATCCTGAAAGATGGCAAAAGAAACTGTATTTATGGCCTGATTAATTGACCCCTCAGTCTTTTTTTTAATTTAATTTTTATTGGTGTATAGTTGATTTACAATGTTGTATTGGTTTCAGATGTACAACAAAATGAACCAGTTACACATATACATATATCCACTCTTTTTTAGATTCTTTTCCCATATAGGCCATTACAGGGTATTGAGTAGAGGACCCCTCAGTCTTAAAGAATGAAAGACAAATCGGCAAGAGTAGGAGTAATTGCAAAGCCTCTAGATCGGTGATTTTTTTCCCCCTTCCTCCAGCAAGAGGAGTTCCATAGCTCAGATGTCCCAGGCATCCCAGAGGATAGCTGTGTTCTTGTCCATGCTTCCAGTAAAGCAGGCAGCCATTGTGACAGTGGTCCCTCTTGTTAAGGGAACTCTACTTTTCGAATGTAGAAATAGGCTGAACCTGAAGGTTCAAGACAGCAGACTGATAGATGAGGAAACCTAAGAGGGTCTAACAGATTGAGGGGCTGAAAAGAGTAACCTTGAAAAGGAGGTGAGGAAGGAGATGTTATGGTTCTTAACTTCTAGAACACTTTGGCCAGAGATGTGGGATTGCAAACACCTTGAAAGGAGTATCAGAAAAATTTCCTAATTCTTCCTCCTTACAATTTATAGCACAATCACAATTTATAAATATTCTAAAACATGACAGATTGACTTTGCTATATATATATTTAAACTGTCTTACCAAACTGAAGTGTCTTATGTAAGGTGAATTCTTTAGGTTATTGCTCAGGTCATCCACTTAAAACTAGAAAGACAAAAATTTTTTTTTAAAAATGGTGGAAGAAAAAGGAAGCTGGAAATAGAGGCTGGTTTAATTATTTAATTTTTAAATCTGTCTAATCTGTCATTCCAGTGTCTCCTACCCCCATTTATAAATCAGAGGAATCTCTAGCATTTTTCATCACTTTTTTTAGTTACAAAAATAGGCCGATCGTTTTGCCTAGGATTTAAGCTGTCTCCAGCCCACATACAGCTTTTAAAAATGCTGTGCCTTCCTTTCTTCCTTCAAACCACATTTGAGTGCCTACTATGGGCAAGGCTTTAGCATTGGTTACTATGAATCAACTTATTTTGAATCAGACATAAAATCCTGTGTTCAAAAACTTAATAATATAATGAGTAGATAAAACAAGTGTATAAATAGACAAATCTGTAGAGCCTGGTGCATAAGAGGTTCTCAGATATTTGTCAAATTAAGAAAAATAATGAATACAGCGAGGTAAGATGTAGATTAAGCACTTTGGACAGTTTATACATACCAGGAGTGATAAAAGAAAGCTTCTTGGATGAAGTGTCTTTTAAACGAGGTCTTGAAGGATGAAGAGAGTTTGGAGATTGGCCACGAGAAGTATCGAGGTGTGGGGGAATAGACATTTTGGAGAAAGGCAACAGTGTGAACACAGAAATGAGAAATTGTGTGGTGTGAATGCAGAACACTTAGGATGGAACACAAATATATGAAAGGGAGTAGAGGGAAATTAAATTGGGAAAAACAGGTAGGGGCTTGTAGGGCAGTCTTGATTGATGGCCTCAGTCCTTGGGTTTGTGGTATATTTACTCAAACTCTTTCATTCCCCACCTACTACCTCCTAAGACAATAACTATAATTTTATCTTGGCTCAGTCAAATCTGGTTTTGTGTCATATCCCACCTTGGAAATCTTTAGCACTTCTAATCTTCTTGATTTATTTATTTGTTCCTTGGTCTAAATTCATGCTTTGGGCACCTCCCATCATAAGAATTTCTCCAAAGAAAGAATTCCTCCTTTAAAATGAGAGAAGTACCTCCTATTCATAATAAGTCTTATTTTTTTTTCTCCATGCATCTCTGATTTTGCAAATGGGTCCAGAGTTTCTTAGTGCTTGAGCCTTTGGAAGCTGTTATTCCTTTCTAGGGAGGTCTAAAAGATGCTGCAGTTTCAGTGTACAAAATGGTAACCAGGGGGCAAAATAGCCAATACCATCCCCTAATGGATCATAGTCCGTGTATTCCAAAGTGTGTTCTGAAGAATGCTTGTCTCATCAAACACTGGTCTCTTGAGAGGATCATTGACAGAACGTTTGCTCTTAATAATAATAGGTGTCCCTTATTGAGCACTTACTTTGTACATTTTATATCCACTTTCTCCTTTAATTAAAGATTCCATAGCCAAGAACATTTGGGAAACATTGATATATTAAAGTTCTGAGAAGTTTTGCAATAAATAAATGTGTGTAATATTGTTTAATCCAGCATATTATATACCTCTTTGGGGATTATACTTGTGAAGATTCTGGTAGAATTAGTATTTCATGAAGCTCACTCAAAGAATAGGCTTCTTCCCAGGAAAAATTTAGGTAACGTGAACTTTTATGTGTACATTCCTCTCAAGAGTTTGAGTGATCGGCATGCCAGTGACAACATCCTTGCCCTAGCGCCATGGAACTGAAAATACACATTTATGTAGACATTGGACAAAATTGTCTGGCTGCAGAGCAAGAGTGCCTGAGGCTATGAACCTAGAAGTTAAAATAGCCAGTTTCATTGCCAAATCATATTTGAGCTTTTCTAACTGCTAGTTTTGTTTAGTAGCTTTGAGAAGAGTCTATGGGTCATTTCTTAATGTGTTGAAAATGGGCCAAATGAGATTGGAAAGAAGAGAGAGGTTAATCATTCACAAATAAAAATGCATTTTGACTTTTCCAGGAGACTCTTGGGAAGCAGAGCTGGTGGCCAGTAGCCTGGAGGACAGGGAGCCTTGCAGGCACACAGCATCATTGCAGTGGAAAGAGGGTCTATAGACTTGGGGTCAGATAAACCTGGGTTTCAGTCCTGAGTTGCTATCACACTTCTGAGTCTGAGTTTCCTTGTTTTTAAAGTAGAGATAATTTTTACAGCATAACAGTTATGGTGAGTTTAAATGTGACAGTGTATGTAAAATGCCTAGCACAGTGGTGCAGTGTAGGTGCTCAAAACTGCTAGTTTCTTCTTTCTTTCAAAAGGGAATCATCTATCTCGCTTATACTTTCTAAGTGATGCGGGAATATCAGAAGTGATGACGAGCACTAGATGATTCTGATCACCGCGTGCGTCACCTAGTGGCATCAGAAATTTGCACTGATTAGGCCCAAGCCCTGGCGTACCCACTGGTGACCAGACAGTGTATTTCCATGCCTCTAGAAGGTAGCTTTCAGTGGATTGAGGAGAATGATTGGGGAGCTATAGAGGGGCAGCTGCTGGACAAGTTCTTACAGCAACACTGTCTGCCCCTCGGGAAAACCTTCGTTAATTCACCAGCACGCTGAGGAGCACAGAGCATTCACTAAGGGTTGGGTGCTGTGCTGGGCAATTGGGACCCACACAGAGATATGGTCTCAGGCTTAGAGGCCCCCAGAGTCCAATGGAGGGAAATAGCCAAGTGAATAGTAAGTGGAGTAAGGAGTCACAGGTGCTATGATGGACGCATTATAGACGGCAGTTGATGTGGGGTGGCTCAAAAGCAAAGTGGTCAGGTGTTCCTGAGGGCGTCTGGGAAGCCTTTAGAGGGAAGATGTTTCTTTGAATCTTACGGTTGTAAGTACGGGTATTAATCATAGCATCTAATTGATAATGGCTTTATTATATCAAGCATAGAGCAAGGATGTACATCACCATTTTCGGGGCACAGTTTATGCATGCTCTGTTTTTGTACTGGGTGCCCTTATGAAACAGTATACAGAGTGTTATTTGCATTGTTCAACAGTAACTGAAGTTCCCAGTGGGGCTGTAAGCCTGTGGTTTCTGTACATCAGGCTGTGTAGCCTGGTGCGGATGGCAGCAGTTTCCTTTTTGTACCTGCACTGTTTCTTGATGCTGGTGGTGGGTGTGGAGCACCCTGGGAGAGTGTAAGAGAATTTCCCAGGGTTACTTTCGGCTTTCTGTCTAAGAAGAATCCAGGCTATTTTGCTGAGGTTCTTTGGGGCCTGTGATCTACTGGTATCTGAGGAATAGTCTTAGTGTGACAGTGAGAGCTTTTTGCTTTGAGTCCCAGTGGAGTTCTGCCTGGAGGCCCCAGAGCTGCCCAGGGTACAGAAGTCTCATCAAGGCCAGTGCCTCTGAGCAGCTGTTAAGTTTCTTTCTGGCCACTTACCGCAGAAGGTACAGGGAGGGCATCTTCTTATCCTCTCTATTGGGTGGAGGACAGCATTTGAGAATCACAGGTAGCATCTAAACTCCACAAAGGCGGCTGAGCCGTTTGTTCGGGAGCTATGTGGTGAAAATTAGGTTGACATGAGATACCAAATGTGAATATACTTTGAAGAGTCCAAACCACAGTTATTGCTGTTACGGCTGTTAGTTTTGGTGGTTATAATAATAAAGCAGCCCCTTACACATGGAAGAGATAAAGATGCCTCACAAACCACAAACTAGTTTATTTGTGATATTGTGGGGCACTCCAGTCATTCTGTGAGGTCTGTGATTCTTAAAATAGAATTGCTGACAGCTGGGGTGGGTCTGAGTTCATTACCACTGCAGCTGAGCTGTTGCAGCTGTATCAGCGGACCTAGGTTTAGCTGACTCATCCTGGTTGTCAGAAGAGCCGGGATGCTGCTGCTTACTGGGGAGAGCAGTCCTGATGGTTCTGCACTATTGTTTTTCTGATTCATGTACATTGAAAGGATTGTAGGATTAGGGAGAGAAAAATGGAGGCTTTTTCCTGAAGAGCTTGAGTAGGAGTTTGAAGAGTGTTGAAAAGAGGAAAAAGGAAATGGGGTGGGGTTGGGGCGATGCTGAGCTATGAGCTTTATGGATACTTTGTGGGAAAGAGATCAGATGGCAGGGAAGGGGGATTTGGTCAGGTGATTTCCTGAACTAGCCACCAGATTGCACTGTTGACTCTGAACAGTTTGGTTGCTTTTTGGAGCTGCTTTGAGCCCAACAAATGAAAAGGAAGGCACTGTGCAGTAGACCCTTCACGTGGTAGATGTTTGTAACCTAAGGAGAGCACCAGACCACATATAGGGTGAGATTTTTAAAATGAGCTCAAGATAACATTATTTACTGGTAGATAATGTCTAAATTCTAAATAGTGGTCTAAACTCAGAGAATGCTAGAGCTATAGGGAGATTTGGTCATGTTCAGAAACTTGAAGTCCTAAGGCTTGTGTTTAAAACTGTTCTTACTAAAACTGTATGTTTTCTCTTATGCTGTTATTAAAGATACAATAAAAATGCATTTTATATTTAATTTTAACTTAGAGGCTTTTGCAAATTTTCAATGAAATTATCTTTTTAGGAAATGATGTTATCTTGTAGCATCCTGTCAAAATAAGTGACCTCTATTGCATTTCTTAAATTTTTTTCCTAGAAATTAGCCTAATCCTATCCCTATTAATGACTTTCAGTTTTAACCAGGATGAAATTTTAGTTAACTTTTTGAGAACAATAGCAGGAAATAAGTGAGGAAAAGGCCTTGATTGGAGTGAAGTTTCTATGATGTTTTGTTCAATTAGTTCAACCTTATTATTGCCATATTTTGATACATACTAAGAGTAAGATATAATAGGGCAGTATTACCCAAAGTGTGGATATTAATAGGTGTTACGCAAAAAAATAGGTTCCATGGAAGTAATTTTGGAAACGCTGGCTTAAACAACATTCGAATAGATTCATTTCCTGTAGAACTTCTTAGAGCCTTTAATTAATATACACCAGTGTCTGCTGTGAAGCTCCAAGAAGGAAGTTTATAACTTTTTCCTAAACACTGCTTTTAGGAAACACAACCCTAGGGATCTACACTTCACAGAACACACTTTGGGAAACCTTGAAAAGGAAAATTAGTGCTTTTAGTACTAACTGTTGCTATTACATATTAATGTTATGTTCTTTTAGATTTCTTGACGGCTGTTCTTTTAGATTTCTTGATGGCTGTTCTTTTAGATTTCTTGACGGCTGTTGAAGTCACTTTATGGTATAAATTGGTATATATATACTACCAAGCTTTATGTTTGGTTTTTGCCTTTATCCTTAAAAAGATTTTGCCTTTGGAGATAAGCAGTTATACAAAGCCAATTGTTAATTAAGGAGATAAAAATTTAAAAGACAAATAATTCAGCTAAAAGTAGGTTTATGGTCCTGACCAGAACTTCCGCAGGAATACATGCTTAAAAAAGAAACTAAAGAAGAACCATTTTTAAATTTTGTCTCGTAAGTGTTTATGCAATAAAACATTCCATTGTGAGGAGCTGTGTGGTAGCTAAACCTTTCTAACCAGAGATCACAGACTGGGGCCCACAGGATAGATCTGGCCTGCATAGTTTTGTCTAGCATGTACAAGTGACTTTATACATTTGAATTAGTCCCCAGCATTCAAAAATCTTGAAGTTTCATGTAAAAATCTGAATTTCTAGCTACTTTTGAGAAATGGAAAAGTCTGACGACACATTCGCAAATGATAACTTCTAGCTGGAGCTGAGAGGTGTCTGCTTCCTTTAAAAAGAGTGGTTTAACACTGCTGTATTTAAAATAGGTAACCAACAAGAACCTGCTGTATAGCACAGGGAGCTCTGCTCAGTATTCTGTAATAACCTAAGTGGGAAAAGAATTTGAAAAAGAATAGATACATGTATACGTGTAACTAAATCACTTTGCTGTACACCTGAAACTAACACAACATTGTTAATCAACTATGCTCCAATAGAAAATAAAAATTTAAAAAAATAAATAAAAGGAGTGGTTTACTCCATTGTGTCGCTGCCTGCCTACTAACCAGTTGTCCTGGTAGCTTGACATGTTTATGCTGCCTGTCTGGCCCTACAGATATTTGTTTTTGTGTATCCTTTACTGTAAGGTCATGGCATGGCCAAAGGGCTAGTGGGTGCCCCCTCCCAGATGGCCTCTTCCTAGGGTCACCTTTTTTATCAAATGTGGTCAGGTTTCTTCAGGAGGCAGTGTTGAAACCATGTCAGGCTCATTTAAGGTAATCTTCACCATTCTTCACCTTATCCTTGTCCTTAGGATGTTGTGGCTTTTACTGCCCAGTATAGCCTATTTGACAACATCCTGCAAGAGTTGTTACACACACACACACACACACACACACACACACACACACACACACACA
>NW_021703781.1:47900774-48151719 GCF_005190385.1 Monodon monoceros | reverse complement strand
ACACACACACACACACACACACACACACACACACACACACACACACAGTAATCCCTATGTATGTAAAAGCTGTTTTGCCAGGGGAAGTTTATGTTGAGTTAGGACAGAGATCTAATTTCATCCTTTCTCAAAAATTATTAAAGAAATAAAGATAATAAAAAAAAACAGTTCTTTTACTTATATTCTACCTCTTCTACAAAATATCTGAGTCAGCTTATAAAGTATGGGATTAAAAGAGTAGAGAAACACGTATATATATTTTTTTCGAAGAGTAAGTCAGAAAGATAGAACATGGATATTAGACCCTGAGAAGAAACCTTAGAAGATGGAGAACATGCCTGTATGAGAATGGTCTTATATTTCAGAGAGAAACCAGAGTGTGAATGGAACTTCTCAGTGCAAACAGTACCACAGTATTACTTTTTGCTTAGCTCTTAGAGTGTACTGATGTTGGCCTGTGTTGACTTTTCTCTGAATCTGCAGTGGTGTGAGCTCTGAGGAGCTGTTCTGTGGTGGCAGCTGGGAAATGTGGGTTTTGTGAATAGGATTAATCATTACTGTCTCCCTAGTCCTCTTCCTGTATTTTTACCGAGAATAGGGTAAGGGAATGGGTTGTGTGTGATGTAATGAAGGGGTGGGGAGGGTGTCAGAGGGAAGAAGAGGCAGCAATGGAGACCCTCAACAGGCAGGTTTGAGATCGTCTGCAGAGTTCTTTTGAGCAGCAGTAACCTCCAGCTATTGTACAAGGCTACATTTTCTGTACTTTTGATTAAATGAAACCAGAACACTATGGATACTACACAGGAATTGTTTTCATTTGTAAATATGGATACTACACAGGAATTGTTTTCATTTGTGAGCCATATGAGCAAACTCAGTTATCATAAAGTTAATGGAATTACCTGGTCCTGAAGCTGCCTTAACTACTTAATAAAGGATGAGACTAGAAGAAGAGAGGGCTCTGTGTAGAAAAAGATTTGCCCTACTTTTTTTTTTTTTTTTTTTTTTTGGTGACGTTAGAATCCTTTTTCTTAGTGTCAGGACATTGTGTTTTTAATTAAAAATTAATAATGGGCCCTCATGAAGGCATTTGAAAGTGGTGTTTTATGGTATTGGTGAATCTGCCTTTGTGGTAAATGTCAAGGGAACAATAATTTAGTCAAACAGACCAAATTTTACAAGGAAAGAACTGGATTTTTTTTTTAAGTGGTAAAGGTAGAGCAGATGCCTGAGTGTTAACAGAATTACAAACAGGTCCAAGGTTTTAGGGTCTAGGGAAGAAGTGGAGATTTTATGGCTTCTGGCTAACTGGTGAAGGCAACTGTGTCATAAAAGCCCAAAAAGCTGCGGGGCGGGGGGGGGGGGGGTACATTTTGTAACAATCATAAGGAACGTGTAGCCTGCTTCTGAGCGATGCCAGTGTTAGAGATGACCCAAGATGTTTTGAAAGTGTAATTGACAGATTTACTACCTTTCAAATAGGAGTACTCCTGGATATAGCCAGGCCACATAAGAAATTATCATATGTGTTTCCTTGCATTGTGTTGTTGATTGAGTAATGGGGCAAAAGAAGAATCTTGTTGATACTAAGAAAATGAAAATTCAGCTGTTTTGTTTCCTATCCTAATCGATGAGGGGAAAGGAGAGGGGTGTTCCTTAAAGACCGACACTATTTTCTCTGCTTCTATACCTGGCCTACTTCCCAGCGCGCATGGCCAGCTGAGCGACTCGTTGGTTTTCAGGCAGTGCTGAAACTGGCCTTTTGGTATGAGAGGGTTTTTTGTGCTTTTTTTGTTTTGTTTTGTTAGGTTATGGATTGAAAGGAATATGCTTTAAGGTTACGATTCTGATGGAATACCTTATTTTATATGATAATGGTAAAACAGCGTAAACTATGGGCAGGAAGTCAGAGTCCCAGTGAAGAGACATTACCAGTTAGAAATATGTCATAGAGATTTCTTTTTCTATTCTTTGAAAATTTGCTTCATTTCCTAGGCTTACCTTTATTTAACCAGACTTGTTTAGGAAAATCAGATCAACCAAAAGTCGATAAATCTGTGACCTTCAGTATTTGATATTGCTGGTAATTGTGTGCTAACTTGATAAGTGTTAAACTGTGTTAAATCATATTGCTGAAAGAGAAATGTTTTAATTTTAGGGGGTGATCATTTAAAATCCAGACATATGGATAATTTTTAGAAAATATTCCCAATGTTCCTGTCCCTCTTTAGGTGAGCTCTTAAAAAACTAAGTGCTGTAATGTGACAGGTTATAAACAGTCTAACATGTGTTAAAATTCAAAAC
This sequence comes from Monodon monoceros, assembly GCF_005190385.1. Taxonomy (NCBI): domain Eukaryota; kingdom Metazoa; phylum Chordata; class Mammalia; order Artiodactyla; family Monodontidae; genus Monodon; species Monodon monoceros. The sequence goes on along the minus strand of NW_021703781.1, from coordinate 48,149,415 downwards.
CCAGACTCTATCTATAAAAGACTGCCCTTTTTTAAACCACAGGTGGTTTCTGAAGGTTTCATGGTATATGTCTAGAGTGTTGAGTCTAATACCTGTAAGTAGATTCCCCAAGAGTTCTATTGAAAGGCACTTAATGCAGATTACATTAACTAATAACTGGATTTTGTTTGGGTTGTGTATGTTGTAAAATGCACAAATCAGTGGGTTTGTCTTTAGTCACCTTATTCTCATTTGGGGTTGATGGAAATGAAGTAAGGACCAAGTAAACAACTTTTTTTCAGGTGCAAATTCGACCATGGAACCTAAGTGACAGTGACTTTGTAATGGATGGTTCTCAGCCTTTGGACCCCAGAAAAACTATCTTTGTTGGGGGAGTTCCACGACCCCTTCGAGCTGGTGAGTGGAAATAGTAACACCACAACAACAAAACCAACAACAGAATCCCCAATGTGTTTAGTCTTCAATATTTTCTAGGTTTCTGGTCAGCTATGCACAATCTCCAAAAAGAAGGCTGTCAGGTCAGTTTCACTGAGCTGACCCTTAAATGTTTTCTCCCAAGACGTTGTATTTTCTTATGGTACAAGAGTGAATTTCATTAAATTGTTATTTCAGAGGGATGAATTCTAATTAGCGCCTCCCTGTTCAACCAATTATTTTTAAAATAGTAACAATACATTTGGCAGTGTGCATTCTTATGCCAGTTAGCATTGTTACATATGACAGAAAAAGAAGTCACCCCATCAGAAATCTGTCCAGTGCAGCTGTGTGCCCACTTAGTCAGTGAGGAACCAAACCACTGCTAGAAATTGTGTCACTGGGAATCAAACTGAACTTTTCCCAAGTGAAACAGGTTCCTATTTTCCCTTATGTACTTTGAAAAGTGAGGTATGTATTTGAGCATCTTTATTTTGACTTCTTGAAAGCTCCCGTTTTTTGTTTTTTAAGTACCTTTCCAATGATGAAATAATTGTGCCTGCTGGGATTGGGCAGAATCATTATTGACTGGGGCATTTGAAGCGATGCTGTGCTGATGACTTCAATATTTAAATCCAAAGACAAATCTAATTGGTTGTGGATTAGTGTGATTGCCCGTGGAGTATAATAAAATTATTTGTAAGAACAAAGTTTTCAAAGTGCTTAAAATAGTTGAGTTTATCTTTTTTTAAATAAGATGAAAAAATAAGGTAGCTGTTGCCACTGTAGTAGCAAAAAGGACAGTGTTATCTCTGCGTTAGTGTAAGCAGGTAGACTTAGTTCTACTTAAAAAGTAAAAGAAAAAGCAGAGGTCATTAAAATCAAGTTGTGCAACAGAATTGTAAAATGTACCTACAGCTCTTTGGCTCTATGACTTTGGGGACTTCTTAATTCTGAATGTTCCTCAACATTTCTAACATATTTATTCAAATCTCAACTCCAATCTACTCCTAAAAGATAAGTTTTAGGTCTGTATAAAGGTGTATTCATTATTCCATTTTGAAGGACTTTAAAACATATTAATCATGACTGTGGAGTTTGTAATCTTATGGTACTTCAGAAAGTCAAGCATCACTGGGTCTTTTTCTCATTCTCATGGAAAACCTGCCCAGAGAAGGAAAGCAAAACAGCAGAGATGCTTCCCCCTTCATCTGCTGTCAGAAAATAAAGTCTAAGCAGGGCTAACTCGCACGTGAACAGCATTATGAGATGAGGGCCAATGCAGCCCTTTGTTTCTAAACAGCTTGTGCTTTTAAAAAAAAAAAAAAATGTGGGTGGGGGCACTGTGTAATATTCCTGGCTTTTTCTAACTGGTGGTGTGTTTAGGAGTGGAGAGGGAGAAAAGTCCCCTTTGATAGTGTTTTAACTGCAAATGGATTCTACAAAAATGGACATTCATTGCTAGTATTCTAGCTGTTCTTTTCTGCAACTAAATACAAGCACAAATTAGTTTTAATATCTCAGCCCCTCTCCTTTTTTCTTATCTGGGAATCTGAAAAAAAAAATTTCTGAAAGAAAAGTTCCCACAGTTGTAAAAATAACAGAACTGTCTTTAACCTCTTACGTCTATTTTTAAGTCACAGACACAATAGTTTATAAACTAAATTCCCTTTTTTATTAGCCACTCTTCATTCTTTCTGTTTAAATCATTTGAAAGGATAGGTGTGGGCCTCTATATCTTTTTCTCTCTATAAATCTTGTGATGATATGTTTTTCATACTGTTCTTATGATCGCACTGACACTGCAAGACAGGAAACCCAAGATGCTAAATTATATTCTTTCTTTAACATTCTGTGTCTATAAGATGCTGCAAGTTCTACGGTTAAACAAGAATTATGTTTAGTTATCTAGTCAGAAATGGGATTTTGTGTTCCCTGCCTAGATAGTACATAATTTGTAAATTTCAAAGTTCTTTTTTCTCTAATGTAAGCTAAATTTTTTTGTTTTAAAATTTTGTTTTTGCCATTATTGGCTAGTAATCTACAGTCACTTGGTCTAATGGCAGTGTTCCCCCATGCCAGCACCTCCTATAAGTGTAGCTAGTTTCTAGAAGGCTAAACAATCTACATTAGCATCTTAGAATTTTACTCTGTCTATCCAAGACTTCCAGATTGGAGGCCACGTAATCTCGATGAAAAGAGTTAACATCTGCAGCTTTTATCCCCGTGCATAGAATTAGTTTTCTTTGGAACACACTGAGCTTTGTGGATTGGTGTGTGTCTTGGAATAGAAGACTGTTTTTAAAAGAATTCATTTTGACTTTGCTAGACAATCTTAAATTGAATACAGTGCAGTTCACTTGAATAATAAACGTATTGAGCACGCACTGTGTTACTAGCACTGAGAAAGTGCACATCGTGCCACATTGAATGGACATCCCACTATCATGTTGGACAAGTCGTCATCTACAGAATCAAAGATTTCAGAACAGAAGAAAATGAGAAATGTATGAATAGAATACTAACTCAGTTAATTGGATGCTAAATTATACTCCTTAACATAATGATGCTCAAATTTTGGTTTTTAAATACTTCAGGGCATTTTTTATTATTTCCAGGGGTGTCGTGGTTATGAATTCTGAAAAGTCTTAAAACTATTTCAGGCACTATATACAAGGTGATCCTAGACTAGATATCAGTGATGAGACTCAACAGGTTACATTTTATGTGTCCAGATTGATTTTCACCTTATCCTGGGCCAAAAATGGTCCTTCAGCACTTTACAGTGAGTAAAATGTTATCACTCAAGAATTATTCCTTTGGATCTTGTGAGGCTTTTTATCTTTGATATTTTCCCATTGTAAGACAGGGACCATTATCACTAATAAATTATTCTAAATATAGTTATCCCACTGAATAGAAGTGCAGAAACACTTCTAAAGAAACAAGACAACCTGTTTTAAGTGGTATTGTCTTGACTGAGGAGTTTAGGTTGCTCCTTCTGACCTTTTGACAAGCGTGACTTTTAAAACTTCAGGTTGGAAAAAATCAGGGGCCTAGAAAAATTAGCCTGAAAATGGGAAAATATCAGTGGAAAATCTAGATGAGTTTCCCCGAAGTTGGACTGCCTGATTGTTGCCTTCTCTAAGTCAACTAATACACATTTCTACGTCTCTTGTCTCTCCCTTCCATCACTCCTGTCAGTGACAGTGGCAAGCCGAGGATGGTTTGCCTGAAGTCTCCTGGTGTTTCTCCATCTTGCTTTCCTTCCACTCCCCACCCTGACGCTAGGAAAGGCCGTGGGTGGACTCGCCATGCCACCGTGTGGCTAAAGAGTACATATTCTTCAGAGAAATCAGTACAGGGAAAGGGGTGGTCTGTCTGTCTGGTCTGTCTCTCCTCCCGCTACTACCTGGACGTGCAACAGCATGTTGCCACTCTTCATTCAAGTGTTGTAAGCAGCATGTCTTCCTAAATCTCAGTATGGAAATATCGCTGTTGCATATCCCTATGACATTAGAGCTTCTCCAGACCACATCTCTTTGCTCTGAGAGCAACTAAGTGCCAACTAAGGGCTTGGGGTTTATGAGGAGACCACCAGGAAAAAGTGGAAAATGAAGGATCTGGCCCCTGTATTCTTCCCTGGTTTGTAGACATGAGTGCTCTCTGACTCTAGCTTCTTGGCTTAGACATCTCATTTGGGGGCTGCCTCAGTGATCAAGCTTTGGGACCCATCCACTTCCAATTTTGATCAGGCTTGAAAAACCCTCAGTCTTCCTCTCTAATTAGAGGCATCTGTGAGCTGTTCCTCCACTTTATGACTTCCTTCTGACAGTTTATCTGACCAGGTCCTGCAGAACAGATCAGTCTTGAGTTCCTAGAGCCTACCATTTGCCCATCATCTTTGGGTCTCCCATCTTCCTAACTAGTGCTCTGATGATTCTTTCCTGTCTTTTTCTCCCCAGCTAATATTCTGTGATGGATCCTGAAATTTCCTTCTCCACCTTCCCCCGTCCCAACTCCCCCCACCTCACTGTTGTGAGGATGGCTTTCTATGGAAATTCTAGGGAAAAAAATTTTTGAGGTAAATATTCAGTAAGGTATGACATACATCTAGAGAACATACATGATGAATTTTTCTAAGAGCATTTATTTCAGACATTCTGCAAACATTCTGGTAGTCCACATGTATTAGGAATCACATCCTGATTTATGATTAAGGAAATAGGAGTATTATAACCATAGCCTTTTTGTTCAGTGAAGTGGTTGGTAGCAGGCAGAAATCATCTGTATGTCAAGTTTGTCAGCACTAGAAGCTTTTTCTTTTTTTTTCTTTCTGTCTCTCTTTTTTTTTTTTTTGGCTGCACCATGCGGCATGTAGTATCTTAGTTCCCAGACCAGGGATGGAACTCGCACCCCCTGCAGTGGAAGCACAGAGTCTTAACTGCTGGACCTCCAGGGAAGTCCCCCTGCCAACACCTTTTTTTTTTTTTTTTTAACGTCTTTATTGGAGTATAGTTGCTTTAGAATGTTGTGTTAGTTTCTGCCGTATAACAAAGTGAATCAGCTATATGTATACATCTATCCCCATATCCACTCCCTCTTGCATCTTCCTCCCACCCTCCCTATCCCACCCCTCTAGGTCTCACAAAGCACAGAGCTGATCTCCCTGTGCTATGTAGCTGCTTCCCACTAGCTATCTGTTTTACATTTGGTAGTATATATATGTCAATGCTACTCTCTCACTTCATCCCAGCTTACCCTTCCCCCTTCCCTTGTCCTCAAGTGCACTCTCTACGTCTGCATCTTTATTCCTGTCCTGCCCCTGGGTTCATGAGAACCTTTTTTTTTTTTTTTTTTAAGATTCCATTAGATGTGTTAGCATATGGTATTTGTTTTTCTCTTTCTGACTTATTTCACTCTGTATGACAGACTCTAGGTCCATCCACCTCACTACAAATAACTCAATTTCGTTTCTTTTTATGGCTGAGTAATATTCCATTGTATATATGTGCCACATCTTCTTTATCCATTCATCTGTCGATGGACACTTAGGTTGCTTCCACATCCTGGCTATTGTAAATAGTGCTGCAATGAACATTGTGGACACCTTTTTTTTTTTTTTTTTTTTTTTGTAGAATCTTTTTCTTTCACCAAGTCCTAAGTTCAGAATGAGTTGTCTCAGATAAACTCCAGAATTGGCATACTGACTTGATTAACTGCATTGCCCTTAGGCTTAAGGATTTTATAATGTCTGTGTTTGTTTGCTCCTCCTCCAAAAAAGCAAACTCTCACCCACAGCCGATGTCAAAGTTTGCCATATCAGTGGCAGTTTGAGCAACATTAGCCTAAAGCCAAAGTAAGACTGGGATGAACTGGTGCTTATGGAGCAGAAACCAGGCCAAGTAAATGTTAAGCAAAGATTTATGAGTAGAGGGAAAAACAACTGCTGGACAAAACTAAACATTTGAGCACTGCTCTTTGCCCAGCAGTGTGCTCAGAGCTCTCATGTATGTTTAATCCTCATGATAACCCTGTGAGGTTATAAGTGGTAGACTTTTCATTGTAGAGATAAGGGAGCAGAGTTCAAAGGGGGTGATTAGTCAAGACCACAACAAGTGAAAAAATCAAGGTTCAAACTCAGATCTCCAGACTTCAAGTTTGGGGCTCTTTGCACAGAAGGAAGCTGCTTTATCAAGCTGAGATCTGAGATCTGTTGTCGCAGTAACAGCAATAGCAGTCAATCTGGTACCAGCTCGATTTAATCAAGTTAAAACTCTTATCCTTCTTACTTAGTTGGTTGTTCATATCATTTATTTGAAAATATTCTTAACTTCCCAATGTCTCATGCAGGGTGGAAGCTAATGAGCACATTTCCTCCACTAAAGATGTGTGAACTGCTCTCATGAACCAACTCAGCAATCGTAAACCCAGAAAGTCCACCTTCAAGTTGAATTTTCCTTTCTTTCAGAAGTCCAGACCTCTTGTAATCCTGAGGTGCCTTATGCCTCTTTCCTGTCTGCTTTGTTATTTCCAAAGAGGAGAAATGTAGCTTCTAGATTCACAATTTAGAATTGTGTGTAGTATTTCCCTCAGGAATCCTCATTCCTGCTCTACCCCGTTTGGCTCTCATAGTGTCTCAGACTTATACATTGCCTTAGGCTAGCTTTGAAATCTAATTAAATGACAGGAACAGGATCCTGGGGTGGGACAGGATGGGGAGTCATCATGATTTTCTTTCTGATGAACTGAAGTCCCTTTCAGATCTCTGTGAAGAATTAGGAGCAAAACAAGGAACCACAGTTGGGGTTCAGGTTCACCTTCAGGGCATAGTCACCACAACCCAGAGGAATTCATGGAAACGCTATACACTACATACAACTGCAATATTTTTGTTTCCTTCTCCAGTCTGGGACATGGTGAAGCTCATCACAAGAGCCAATGTGTGGGTTATACTCATAGAAGTGTACTGTTACCATGGAACAGTTGTTTATGAGATGACTTGAGTTGTCTTAAGAGCACAGAACATCTTATCCAAAGTACAGAATACCCTTGGATATAGCTACCAGAACTCCTAATTTCCCACCCCTGTGGTGACCAGACAGACGCCGTGAACACTGTCTGGATGGGAAGGAAATAATAGAAGTGGTTTGGAGATTCCTGACTTCCTCATGGACTCTATGCCTGCTGTCACCTCCATCTGTCTGAATTTCAGCCTCTACCTGTATGTCCTGCTCTGGTAGCCTCATCTTCCTCAGGTTAAATGTTAAGAACGTGCTCTGGGGAGCTACGCTGTCCTTGTCCTCTACAGAGGATGGTTTAGAATGAGGATTCACTGTCATAGGTTTAGTAGGTGGTTTGACTACATTTTCCAGATAAGACACTTCCTTGATCAAGGACTCACATTTCTTTTTTTTTATTATTTTATCTATTTATTTATTTTTGTGGTACGCCGGCCTCTCACTGTTGTGGCCTCTCCCGTTGCGGAGCACAGGCTCTGGACGTGCAGGCTCAGTGGCCATGGCTCACGGAACCAGCCGCTCCGCGGCATGTGGGATCTTCCCGGACCAGGGCACGAACCCGTGTCCCCTGCATCGGCAGGCAGACTCTCAACCACTCCGCCACCAGGGAAGCCCAAGGACTCACATTTCTTGAGCAGGATTGAGATCATAAGGTATAGATAGACCCACGAAGGTTTTAGTTGATTTCTACCTGATCCTTACTGCTTTTTTTCTCTCTTCCTCCCAAGTAGTCAAAATGGTAGCCCTCTTCTTGGCTTAGCTCCCCCCTAATCAGAGGAAGGGAATTTATATGGGACTTTCCTACATTAGCTGATAATACTCACTCTAAAGAACCCTTTAAACCTAGTCTCTAAAAGTAGTGGTACATTATGACATCTGTAGGTGAATTTGTATCTTCCATATTAAAAATATTTTCGGATTGGGAATTTGTAGGATTTGAGGAGAGCTTGCTCTGTGTTTGTTAGTTACCTGTGTAGTGGATGAATTGTTAGTATTTTTTTTTTAATGCTGTTTTTACCAGCTGGTTACTTTTCTCAATAATTAAAAACTCTGTTTAGTACTTAGGTGACTTACCTATTGTGTTTGAGCCCAGCATGAGTTTAGCCTGCAAGAAGTATTCACTAAAGTGAAGACTTGCTGATTGAGTAAAGGACCAAATACAAACAGCAGTTGTTTGGTCATTATTTACTTTCCTTCAAGGGTCATCACAGTATTAGAACTTTTGTAGTTAAAATACAGATTAAGGTAGAGAGATGGGTAATCTTCATGTTCTTCCTCCCCAGAAAACTTCCTTTAGTCACCTTGGTTTCTTTCTTGTAGCTTTTCAACAAATTGCCCTTCACTTGAGTGAGATTTCATTGGCTCAAATGCCTGCAGAGTTTTGGGTGGCCAAGAAAATGACTGTATATAAGCTTTTAAGCGGAAATTATTTATTTATATAGTTTTCATAAAAAGAGAAGTGAATGAGGGTTTCTTTTTCCTATCAAAAGTACATAACTGCCAGCAGCAGCAGCCATGACCTAATCTTTGGCACGTGAAGATGATTTTCCAGCAGCCAGATCCACAAAGTGCCTGTGGAAGGTGCCATCTCTGGCATCTGAGGATCACTAAGGTTCCTTTGGAGACCAAGATGCAGTAGAAGAACCCGTGGTTACGGTAACTCTTCTCTTCAGCTGGAGCTTCAAGCTCACAGCTGGTATGTATACCTTCTTTGTGAATTAGATATTTTCTTGAATCCTTCCTAAGGGTGGAAGACAAGTGTATTCAGTCCCTTGACAACATTCTTTTCCTGGCCATTCACCAGGCTGAGGGAGTTTTCACTGTCTTATTCCATTCCAGAGGAAGCCAGGTCTTTGGAAAATTAGTGTTTAATTTCCAGGCCCTGAGGTTACATATTTTACTAAGCCCACTTGACTAATAAAGGAAATTCATTAATGACTGCAGTGAATTAATCCCACGTTCAGTTTCTTGTTCTCTGTAACTGGAATAATGTTAGCTATGTGAGGAAGTCCCCAAGCCATCAGAAGTTGTTGGGGTGAAGTATGAGGACCTACTGAACTTTGATATTTAGGGTACACACATGATTCTTATTGCATTGTTTGAATGAGTGTGATTCCTGGATCCTGCCCCAAGACTGCAGTCAGGGTTCACTTGGGCTCTAACCAGCAATGTTCCCTTGGCTGATGTGACTCAGTAATTCTGATCATAATGGGACCATTGGGATAGCTTTCTGCTGTTCTGTCTTTAAAATCACTTATTCTCTGGCTTAATTATTGCTAGTTTATTTTCTCACCTTCTGAAAATTACCTGTTGGTTGGAAGTCATTCTTCCAGTTAGAAACAGGCACTTAGAAAACAATTACCAGTATTAGGCAGTCTGGTTTGGGGACAAATTTTGAAGAAGTTGAATAGAAAGACAGCCTTTCTGTCTGGCGATATAGCTTTCTTGCTGCCTCAGCAGCTTCCTATTACAGGAACCAGTAGTACTTGGCTTTCCTTCTGTTTGTAGAAATCTTACACCGTTCAGCCCTTCAGCCCTTGTACCCGCTGCAGAGTTCTTCCCCTACCCCTCCAGGTTGTGCTGCTTTCCTTCTCCCCAGATACTGATTCCTGTGGAGCGCTACTGTCTGATGGTCTTTGCACACTGGCTGTGTCCGAGGTCATCATCTGTCTTCCCTGTCTGCTCCTTTCCAAATGCCACGTGTAGGTGTTTGAGGGAAGTGGATTCTTGGGTCGTTCGCCAGGGGTAGGACTAAGTCTTTTGGACTTAAACCATGTGAGTGGCCTGAAAGGAATGGTCATACCTGGAGGAGTGCCATCCAGTATCAAGTAAACAATTACCTTCAGGCAATTTGGATCCAGGTAAGTAACTGCTATGTGTCTCTCCATGGTACCTTTTGATGAGGACAATTTTAGAATATCAGACCTTTGGAATGGTCCAATTTCCAAGTGCCTTCTGTACAGGTGTTTTGCAAATATACCAATATAAAGGTATACTTAGAAGAAATATGGTGAGATGTGCAGACCAGACCTCTGGATTTATAGCAGGGTGTAGGATGGGTATGTTTTTACTGCCTTTGTAGCAGCTTAGTGTTTCCTGGCACATTGTAAGTGCTCAATAAATCATTGCTGCTGTGATCATTTTTAGTACTATTATTTAAGAATTCAGTGTGAGAAGTTAGTATGGAGAGTTCTCAATTGGGATAGTATATACTCTTAAAATCTTATTTTTTTTTAATTGTAGAGATTTACTTTAAGCCTGTAAACATATTGCCTCTAGTTAAAATGAATTAAATTCTTTTTTTTAAATTAAATTCTTCCTATAGCTTGATCTTAATATAGTAGTGTGACTTTAGTAATTGCTTTCAGTCCTAGAGGTCAGTAAGTAGAGCTGTTTCTTATTAACTTGTTAGGGTACCTGAAGTGCTCTGCCTACCCAGGGCCCACTCCAGTGGACTAAGTGGTTAGAAATTAGAGCAGGAGGATTGCTGCTAGATCATTTCTTTTATACGGTTGCTGAAATTCTGATTATGTAAACTCTTAAAAATTTTTTTCATTTTGTTTTCAAATATCCTATGAGGAGCTCCCCTTCTTGAGTTGTAAGACTGGTGTAGACACTCTTCATGAGACTTAACATGGCTTTTCTGTTTCTTAATTACACTGCATGATCCTTACATAGTCCTTCCTTCTCCTGGGCAAGAGTACCTTCTAGACGTTTATAACGAACAGTGTTTATTTTCTTGCAGTTGAACTGGCAATGATCATGGACCGTTTGTATGGCGGCGTCTGCTATGCTGGCATTGATACGGACCCAGAGCTGAAGTACCCCAAAGGTGCTGGCCGCGTGGCATTCTCCAATCAGCAGAGTTACATTGCAGCCATCAGCGCTCGCTTTGTGCAGCTCCAACACAATGACATTGACAAACGGGTAAGCAGCTGCTCAGGGTGTAACTGCTATGGGAAAGAAATGAAATTTATTCTGTGGGCCCCTGGGGAGAAAAGCGCCTTGTGATCAAAGTGAGCAGCTCTGCCTTACATGACATTAGTCCATGAGTCCATCTAGGCTGCCTGAAAAAGAGAGTGCCCTTCATATTTAAGGCGTTAATGAACTTTCTGCCTCACCCATCCCCAGGGTGATGTTACACTTATGAAAATAACACTGCAGAATTTAGCAAAGCAAACCAGTGCTGTTCAAAATATGATGCCAACAGCACGTTAACGAAGATTGAGAGCTGGTAATCTGCTTGACCCATGTGGTACTCTTAAAACAAACAAACTTGAACTAACATTTAATGTTAATATTCAGGAGTATACATAAAATTTTGAAGTTCTGGTTTCTTTTAAAATTGCAAGAACATAGGGACTTCCCTGGCATTCCAGTGGTTAAGACTCCGTGCTTCCACTGCAGGGGGCACGGGTTCAATTCCTGGTTGGGGAACTAAGATCCTACATGCCACGCAGCATGGCCGAAAAAAATTGCAAGAGCATATGTGGTAGCAGTCGTTGGAGCCAAATAGCTGCTGTCCCCTGCAGTCCCCTCTCCAACTCCCATAGTTCTCCTGCTCATACCAAATATGCATATCCATTACCTGCCTCTTTGCTCATTGGTGTTACCTACCTGACCAGTAGAGGCACTCAGATTTGCTACCTCTCATCTAAACAGGGGGCAGTAGAGCTCTAGGGCATTGGTGTGTTCAGTTGGGTTTGGAGACAGACACAGGTTTAAATCCCTTAAATTCCGGCTCTGCTGCTGTTTGGAAGCTTGGGGGGAATAGAAGGTGTTAGTAGCTAATCTGGGACCTGTATTGATAGATTAAAAGATCAAGTGGGAGAACATCAAGTCTAAACACCTCCCTGTGCAATTGTACAGTGGTTGTTAATGCTTCCAGCAAAGGCTGTTCTTGGGGCATACACTGGACTAGAATAAGTAAAGTAGTAAATATGTTGTATTACAAAGTTTCACCTATACTCTCTATGGTTGACTGACTAGTTTTGCGTAGTGGACCTAAGTTTCTTAGGAGGTGAAAGTTTCAATTGGTGATTAATTTTTTTTATAGTCAACAAGATTACATTTTCTTTAAGACATAGATCAAATTACAAAAGCCAGTGCTTAAAATAAATAGTCTATTTGCTGCATCTACTGGGATCCTTAAAAGTAAGTAGTGGTGGTTTGTTTTTTAATTAAAATGAATGAAGTTTTACAGAATTTTGAAACACTCTGAATCAGTGGAAACTCAGGGGTGATAAACATTCAGCTCCATTCCTAGTTTTCAAGTGCCCACAGCACCCCTTCTGTATCAGTAATTCCCCTACAGACTGTAAGCTCCACAGAGCTTACCCATTGCTTGATGTACAGACACAGTAGATGCTTGATAAACCTTTGTTGAATTGACAGATGGTGTTATGTGGAGTGTTCTCTTAACTACTGCTGCTGGTGGACTTGCTAGTGCCTATACATTTGTGAGTCTGAAGCCCCAGATTCCATTACATTTAGACGGCTCTTGCCCCCATCACTGGTGATCCCAGGCAATAAACTTAACCTGAAGAGCGCTTATGTTCTCATCTCTATCAAAGTAGCTTTCTTTGTTCCCCTCTGAAGCCAGAACTAATGAGACTTCTCAGGAGGTAGGTCCTAGAGATGATAAAAGAAGGTTCCACTTGCTCATGCTTATATCTTTCCTTTGCTCTCACCCTAACAACCTCCTGGCCTATTCCTTAGTTAGAAGGAAGCACACTTATCCCAGGGATTACAGTAATCTTTGAACCCCTTTAAGCATCATAGAAAATTCAGGCACTATTTGTTTTATTGCCTGCCTCTACTCTCACCCCTGCTATGCTCATGCCCTCAGCATTGATTCCCATACGACTTTGACGTAGGTAAAAAAGAAAGAAGTGGCTTTTCTTTTGTTAGCGTAATCATAGGCCATGCTATAGAAATATATTTGGCACATCAAACTTCTCAAGACTCAGGAAAGCCATTGACTGTTTTCTGCTCATTGTATTTGGGTTAACCATACCCTCCATATCTTAGAGTAGTTCTTGATAAACATTTAGGGTAACAGTCAGTTGTAATGGAAGGAGTATGGAGTTTGAAGCTAGAACAGATTCCACTACAGTTAAGCCTTTGCTGCACCGGTCACTGGTGACTCAAGCAAGTTACTCAGTGCCGGGAGCCTTGGGTCCTCATCTGCAGCTCCCTCCTGGGGATGGTGTGAAGATTAAATGAGATTTGAAGATTGAACAGCCAGAGTCATATGGCAGTTAATAGATGCTTAACTGGCACTTGCTGGTTAATAGTATTCATCTTGCTGGAAGTATAGTTACACTGTTGTTAATATTATGTAGCTTGAACTTTATCGGTTGCTCTGCTGAAGATGCAGTGAAAAGATACACTGGTTAGTGAAAAGGGCACTGGCTAGAGTCAGATGACAGGTTTAGATCTGGTCCTGTTCCTGGTGGCTGTGTGATTTTGAGCAGGTCACTTTTAAATTCTGAGTTTCAGTGTATAATGAGGGCAGTAGTAATAGCTTTGTGTATCCGACTAGATTGTTGAGAAGCCCAGAAGAGATACTGAGCAAGAAAGTAGTATATACAGTGTGACTCACTGGACACATGTAGAGTGGGACTGTTGTGGGCAAAAGAATGCCATCTCCATCCACATGGTGTCAAAAGGGACCTATCAGTTCCTTCAGTGCCCTAGGATGAGAGTCATGTAAGTGGGAGAACTGGAAATCATTGAAAGTGATGGATTCCTTTCTCTCCCTGTCTCCCAGCTCCATCTTCATGCTCTTTGTTTGCCCTGACCAAGGTGCAGACCATTTTCTTTATTATAAGAGAAGGAAGTCAGCTTCCATCTTGAGTGGGGCTCCTTTTTCACCGGTCTTCTGTGAATATTACGCTCCTCTCTCCCAAACTGTTACTCTATCCTCTTGTTTTCTTCTTGCTTTGAACATGGGCAGCAATACCTTATTTTGTTGTCTCTGGCATTCTGAGCCTCTGTTAACTGCACCGTTTGCTGTAGATGCTATTTTAGGTTGATTCTACTTTTATATTTATGTGTCTTTCTTCTAAAGCTTAAGTTTGAGCTTTCCAGAGAGCTCCCATTATATGTAAGCATATTAGTATTTCCTTAGGTAATGCCCTTTTTCTTTCTCAGGGGCTCTGTTCTTGACTGACCGTGGAGAATTTCTGTTGTCAGGCACACCCTTCTTTCCTGAAGAACCCTTCCAGGTTTTTAGCAATAGTCTCATAGCTAAGGTTTTGAAGCTTTGAAAGTCAGTGGCAGGTGTCTACCTGTGCCCCCAATCCCTCTTCCTTGCTATTGCAAATTCCAAGATGCTATAGTCTTTTTCTCCTTCATTCTAATGTTAGCCTAAAGTTGCTTTTAAACCGAGGCCTTGACTGTTTTGAATAGCTTCAACCTTTATTATCCTCCTGGTCAAAGGAATCTCTTTTGCTGTCTGTATCATTATAAATGCAGATTCAGTGGAATCAGCAGATTTAAAAAACAAAAACAAGTATAGATGGCATTTTACAGGCTACTTGCTTCGTGTTTGCAGCCCTTTCCTCTTTCACTGTTTGCCCTATATGGAGAGTGGGAGAGGGCCTCCTGCAGAGCACCAACGTCTGGAATCATGGAAGTTCTAGCACTGTTTAAGGTGTATGTTCTCAGGCTGCACCTTTCCTAGGTAAACTGTGGGAGGTAAATGAAGAAGGATCTGATTGGTATATTAAATTAACCTCTTTTATATCCAACCACCGTTTTTCAAAAAAGACATCTCTTTTGAGAGTTTATATGTTTATGTATCGTCGTCGTTGTTGTTATTGCTGCTCTTTGGCTAAGCTGGAAAACACAACCTTTATAGATTTGATTTCTTCTCATCATCGTAGAGACTTCTGGCTTGCCTATGAATATAAAATATGCCAGTATGCAACAGTTACAGAAACAGTTGCACCTATGGCTTTGGCACTTTTATCTCTGCTGTCGTCTCACTCATCCATGTCATCATCTTTAAAGAAGAGGTGATTTAAAAAATTTTTGTTTTGGTAACAACTTTATTGAGATATAATTCATATACCCTACAAATCAACAATTTAAAGTATTCAATTCAGTTTTTAATATATTTACATAGTTGCACAATCATCACCACAGTCAATTTTAGAACACAGGAAAAAGTATTTGAATGTGCATCCTTCAAGTCTGCAATCAAAGGATCAATTGAATAATGACCCCAGTGAGGACACAGGGAGTTGGGGGATAGTGCATTTATCCTGTATAATTTTACTCAGCTCATTATAGGGAGGGGATCCTACTTATTAACTTGTGCTCTTTGAAGTCACAGGAACAAGGCAGCCCAGGCTGTTGGGGCAAATTTCTGCCCCCTGCTATGGCAGTAATTAGGGTCCCCCGAGAATATGTGACTTGTTGGAGTGGGCTGATAAATCTACGCATTAACAAGCTTTTCGCCATAGTATGCGTAGCAATGGGAGGACTAGCAGAAGTGGAAGAGGCTTCTAATGGTAGTTCCTTACGCAGCTGCCATGATCTTGACTCTGCCACCTGTGCCCAGAGGTCTGAATGGGAGTGCTTGGCACTTGGCTGACACTCAGTAAGTGTGTAGAATAAACTAGGATGGTATATGGGAGAGCAAGGACTAGAAGCAGCTCCAATTTCAACTTTTGCCCAACTCCAATTCATTCTTTACATTAAAAAACTAAAGCGATCTTTTAAAATCATGATTTGAATCACATCTTTCCCTCCTTTAAACCTTTTGATTATGTTCTACTGCTCTTTGGTTAAAGGTCAAAGTCCTTAATTAACACTGCCTACATGACCCTTCGTGTACTACATACTACCTCTGCCTCAGCTCCCATTTCCTCATCTTGAGCCAATCACAACTGGCCTTTTTCTCTATTTTACAGGGTGATTATGGATACTGTTTCCTCTGCCTGCCTAAAGCTCACTTTTCCTTCAGGTCTCAGCTTAATTGTGAAAATTTTAGGAATCCTTTCTTCAGTGGATCTTACATCTTCCCCATAGATCATTGTCATAATACCATCTATTATTCCTTTGTGGCATTAAATACCTCTGTAATGAAGCAATGCTTTAATGTCCACCTATGCTACTAGACTGCAGTCGATGAGGGCAGTCAATGACTGTGTGTCTCTCGTGTTAGCTACTGTATACTCAATAATTGACACACAGTGGACACACATTATTTAATTATATTTGAATGAATGAATGAGTTGTTGAATGAATGCTGATTGAGAGCTTCCAGATGGGAAGCCCTTTGGCATGTCCAACTGTCCACCAGAGGGCACTCTGCACAGCTTTCTTTTTTTACTTAGTTAAGCACGCACTTGAGTAATAAATTTTAGGTTTTGCTGTTTAGCGTATCAAAAAGTATTCTTTGACACTTATAGTACATTAAAGCTAGACTTTAACTTGGGCATGACTTCATCCAACCCCCTTTATTTGCAACAGAGAAGAATCTAGGAGAGGCTTGGAGACTCTCAAGGCACCTGTAATTGACATGAGAGCTGCCTCTGCTTATGGAACTCCCTTCCCGAACGCTGCTGCTCATCCAGGGTCTAATGTTTCTTTAAATCCACTTCTTCTATGAAGTCATTTTTCCACAGACCTGGGTAGGAACCCCTGAGTTGTATTATAGGTCCTTTAGTTAGTTTTATACATGTTTCCATATTTCATGTAACTTTTCAGGTGAACATATACTGCACAGAACAGGGCACATCTGGAGTTTGATATCAGAATTTGTCAGTATGTCTATAGGTCATTTTGAATATTAACAAAATGAATTTGAAATTTTTTTTTGCAATTGTTTTGATTTTAATTTTGTCTTCATGTAAACCCTTTTTTAAGTCAGTGTGAGCCAATGCAAGTCCACTGGATTATAACGTTTAGTGAAACTGGCATTTTTGCTGTCATAATGACCCTTGTTATTGAACATCATTATAAATGAGACAAATACAATTCATGCCTCAGTTTTTACTTCAAAAGAGAAGTTATTAACATCTTGAAATAAATCCTTTAAGGCTTACATTTATGCATATTTTATGGCTAATGTTCAACAGTTACTGGTCAACTGGTTATTCATCCCTATGATGACAATATCGAAGTTGTATGATACCCAGCACAGGGTTCTCAGCATTTCTTCTGCCTTGGCATACACTCTCATGGGTAACAGAAGCTCCCTAGAACACTAATGCAGGGGCGGGGGTGTTTATGTATCTAAGGGTCCCACACCCACTCCTGCCATCACCACCCACAGAACCATGGCTGTAGTAAAAAAAAAAAAAAAAAAAAAGTGTCCTGGCTTAGGAACTGAGAGATCTGAGTTTATACTCCTAGCTCTTCTCCCAGCCATGATGTGACCTTGGGCAAGTTACTTAACCTTTTGAGGCTTGATTTTATTGTCCCAGAGTAATAAGAACACTAGCCTAACAACCTTAAGGTTTATTACACAGATAAACAGTGAAGGTGAAGAAGTGCTCTGGAAAGTTATTAGGCTGTACAGATGTTGATTTGTATCACTGCTGAACTTGGCCTATTTAAACTGTGCTGTTGGTTCCTAACCATATGTCCAAGACTAATAGTTGATTCGTTCTCTTTTTTTTTTTGTCTTTTAAAGTGCCTACTCAGTTTCACTCAGAATCTTTACTATAAGGATAATGAAATAGTTGAAGTTGACACTAAAAAAAATAAAAAGAAAATTTAACATAAGTGCCCATCTGTCAACATGCAAGTTGGATGTTAGTCAAGACATGTATGTAGAGACTCAAGTTTCCTTTAAAGGTGTAAACACCTGGATGCATTTTCTATTTAAAGGATTGAAGGTATTTCTCTCTTTAGTCTAGAAAGAGGTGTTTTTACCATTACCTTCTCTGATAATGAAACGATTTTGAACCTGAAATTGAGTAAAGGGTTAGGATTAAATTTTACTTATATTCTTTTGAACAGTGTTTCTGTGAAAAACTGGAACAGTTTAAAGTATTTAAGTACAATAAGGGCAAAAGAGGGCACCTGTACTCATTCTGTCTGTTTTAATGGTATTTTTAGAAGTGATGCCAAGTGAACACTTAAGATGTGAAAGCTCTGCTAAATCCAGTTTTCTTTATAACTCGTCTAGGTCACTTACGTATGAAAGATTTTTGTAGTGTGAAAAATGAGATCATTAGAAAATGGGTAATCTTTTTAAAACATGGCCATTTTTCTGCTCTTTTGTCTACTCTCCATGGTCCTGAGAAAATTTGTAAGGGTAGAATCAGTTGAGTCTCCCTTAATCTAAAAAAAACCATATAATTTGATTTGTGTGAACTATTTCTTTATAAAAATCTCAGGGATCCCTCCCACAGCTATTGTTTAGCACAGCTATTGTTCTAGTAGAAAGGATACTAGACTAGAATCAGCCAATCTTGGGTTTAGTCTTAACTATACCTACTAATTGTGTAGCTTGAAGGAAGGACGTGTGTATGTGTGTTAAAGTGGTTTTGAAAACTATAAAGTACTCTGTCAATACACAGTGACACTGACAACACATTAATTTACATGAAATAATAAATGACTAATATTTGAGCTCTTCTGGAAGATGTTTATTAGACAGTCTAATTGGAATTTCACATTATAAAAGGAGTTAAATATTTCAGGCAAGATAGGGGTAATGTTGGTTGGTTATTTGGGTTTGTGAAACAGGAGGAAGAACTCTCAGTAGGCAGGTCTGCCCTGCCCAGGAATCTGTCCCTAAAATTAGTTCCCCAAATCATCATTTCCTACATTGTTCTCCATGAAACATGAATCCCTTGGGATTTTAATATTTATTTTATAAAAGAAAATCTTTTTCTGAGTCAAATGAGTTTAGAAACGCTTTCTTGAAGAAAGTTAAATAGGCTAGTTTATTCTAGGACTTCTTAGAAGCTTTTATATACTAATCTCATCGTGAACATCCAAGAAGGAAACAATATGCAATTTTTCACAAATTTTTTGGTCATGGAACTCTTCTAAAATGTACCATCTCTTAGGAATAGTGTTCCAGGGAACCCAGTTGAGTAATTAGTGTTTTCAGCTTCTTTTCTTCTTTCATGCTCAAAATCAAAAGTTTAGTAAGCAGTTGATTGTTTTTCCCTTCCTCGGTCCTTTTTCCAAGTTTGTCCCGCCCACCATATAGTCTCTCTCTCCTTTTTTTTGTTTTCTTATTGTGGTGAAAAAAACACATGAGATCTACCCTCTTAACAAATTAAGTGTACAGTACAGTATTGTTAACCATAAGCCCAATGTTATACTGCAGATCGCTAGAACTTTTTCATCTTGCGTAATCGAAACTTTATACCCTTTGAACAGCAACTCCCCACTTCCCCCTGCCCCCAACCCCTGGCAATCACCATTCTACTTTCTGCTTTCTATGAGTTTGACTACTTTAGATTCCTCATATGGAATCATGTGGTGATTGTCCTCTTGTGAATGGCTTATTTCATTTAGCATAATGTCCTTAAAGTTCATCCATGTTGTCACATGTGACAGGATTTCCTTCCTTATTACTTCTGGATAATATACTGTTTTACGTATATACTACATTTTCTTTGTCCATTCATCTGTCAGTGGGCATTTAAGTTGCTCCCACACCTTGGTTATTGTGAATAATGCTGCAGTGAGCATAATAGTGCAAATATCTCTTCAAGACCCTGCTTTCAGTTCTTTTGACTACCCAGAAATGGAATTGTTGGACATGAGTCTTCTATCTACAAAGGGTTGGGGTGGGGTAGCTGCATATTCAGAATGCTGGGAAGGGCACTGAAAGCGTGGTTGCTATTCTCTTTAGTATTTGTAGTCCTTCATCTTTTGATTTCTTGAGATTATCTATTGTATCTTTCTAACACATCAGTCTCTATACAAGAAGGGAAAATAGTTTTGAAATCAGTATACCATTGGGAAATAATGTTCTCTTGACTCTATTTTAGCTTAGTGTAGAAGACCTGAGAGTCTGACTTTGTTAGCTAATTTGGAGCTTTCTGATACTTTTATTTAAGGAACATTGTGATAGTTAAGCCATAGCACATCGTATTTGCTTTGAATAGCACTTTTTAGAATAATCCATTTTTTATTTAGTGAGATGTTATCCACTGCACCTTTCTTTGCAAGCACTTCAAGTACTTCACACATTTAATCTTTTTTTCTCTCTTCACTAAAAACATGCTGGGCCTGAATTTTAGCTAAAGGTTATCAAAGGCTTTATATTTTTAGCCTACATGAAGATTAATATGAACTAGTAACCATACTAACAGAAGTGCTGGTAATACTACTCTTTGTCCCTGGCCACAGCTAGAATATATGAGATGACTCGATAGCAAAAGAAGTGAGGGTTCTGACGACCTGTTTCCAGACTATTTCTGCTCCTAGCCTTAGTCTGGGACTCCGACAACCCAGCCTTTTACTTGCTGCTGTTACTGGCCCTGGCCTTGAGCTGGCTTGAAAGTTTCCCAGCTGTAGCTATAGCTGTGTTTGGTTTGACCCTTTGAGAGGAAGCAACACCCAGAAGTGAGTTCAGGTATTTTCTGAATACCACATGGGCTTATTTTGAAGCCCTGGTAGTCTCAGAGCCTTTGACTAGAAATAGCTTTTAAAATAGAGTTTGGGTCATCTTAAGAAAGAGAGAAAAATATTCCTCTTCTCTGAATGGCATGGGACCTTTTTGTCTTGTCTCTCCTTCCTGGTCTTGACCCCTCATCTCTTCTGTCCTTTGCTCTCTTTTTATGTCTTCTCCTGTGGAATTGTGATAATTTTTAATATGAAAACTCTTTAGAGTGATTAAGTGTTCTTCTTTCCTTCTCATATTTGAGTTTAGACACTGGTTATGAGATTACTAATGGGAAAAAGACAACCACAGTTTTTTAAAGTAGTTATCTCAGTAGGATATTCAAGTTCTTTGACCCCAGAAGGCAGGGGTATCAGTCAGTTAGCAATTTCTTGTTGAGTGCTTATTTTTACTTGGAAGAGCTGGTCCAAACCTCTAATATAGTAGAGGAAGCTGTGGCCTGCAAGGTTATGATGTAGCCAGTTAAATGGATAGAGCCAGAGGGCTCTGCACGTCTGCATCCTGGGGGGTTGGGGAGTGGTGATGCCATGGCAGTCATGCATTTTATAGATTTTAAATGACTTTCTTACCCATTGTTCTCTATATGATATACTCTTCTACTGCTAGAAATTGATTTGGGGCTGATTTATACCCTCACCTCCATCCCCACTCCCAAGCAGCATGGAAGGAAACGAGATTAGAGAGTGAATGTATGGAGTATGCAGGATTCTGTCAGCTGGACCTTCTTTGTTTCATGAAAAAGTAATCTTAAGACCAAACAGAGCACTCACAGATCTCTCTCTGTTCTATAGACATATAGCAAAGGTGTCAACATTAGCACACATAAGTACGTTTCCTTGTGGGAAAGGCATAAGGGTGATTTAAAAACCTTTCTTACCCTAGCACTTGAAAATATGAAAAATGGTCAATCCCATCCTTTGAAAGGTAAAAAGAAAATAAAATTCAACCATTTTCGCTGTGTTTATTTTAATCTACCCCAGATTTCTTCTAAAATTAATAACTGCGAATTTGCTATAACTGGAAGGTTGTGGATAACTTTGTTGCTAAGGAAAAGCTATTTTCACGTTGCTGCTTTAATTTCCTAGGCATCTGTCATCTGCTTTCTAAACAGCAGGATTCCAGCTCATAGTTGAAAAACTAAAAATTTATGTTTAAACATTCTTAGTATTGCCTGCCGGTGGAGGACTTGCTTTAGCAACTGTAAAGACACCGTGTTTAGTGGGAATGGTAATGAGGTTACTGTGGATTTTAGGCCTGGATAGATGTACTCTGTGACACATGCCAAGAAGATTAGGAATACGTTATGTTTAAAGCTTTGAGTACACCAAACAAATTGGTCTTTCCAGGAAGCATGTTGCTCCAGATGATAAGAAATGGCCTACCTGACTTCTGGGCAGGCCTTTCCAGACAGTTATCCCTGTTAAATTATACCTCTTCACTTGGCCTCTTTCTCCAGTTTGTCCAGAGATAATGGCCTCTGACTCCGTTATCTGAAATCATTGCTGCTACTCATCTTCCAGCCACCTGTAAACATGCCTTGGGACGGCTGGGTATCTGACAGACTTAATTTGTTTTTTTTCCTGTCACCAAAGGGCAGACTGCAGCAGGGGCCAGCTGTTCTTAATAATGACCTTTAGCACATAATTCAGGCTGAGCCTGACCTTGGCTAATGCCTCCTTTCTCATTTCTACAGCCTTTCGGGTCCAAGGAGAGAGAACTCTGGACCTGTGAATAGTTTATGGTCTCCCTAGGTATCACCTCTGTGCCACCAAGAGCTGTTAGTCATTGCTTTATTTACTTTAGGAGGTCATTATGTTGACCAATATCAAAATGACTGCCAAGCAAAATATTTTCCCTAGCTTGTTAGAAACACAACAATGTCAACATTGAGATTAGTTTATTAAAGTATTGCTTTTTCTTCGCCTATATCATTCTACCTATATTATTCCCTTTTTCCATCTTTTTATAGCCACTTATCCAGCATTCCCCATCAGTCTTCCTTATCTTTAATAGTTATCCCTCATCAATAAGTTACACATGTTCTCAGCATCCTTGGGTATGATCACCTCCATACATTCACCTATGGTCACCATTAGGTGTATAGTATGAATTCAAGCGTTTCTCTCTGTAGGAAGTTCTCATCTCCTGGTCCTGTAAATCTCTTTGAACCACAAGGTCAGCTTGGTGATTTGATTGGCTCTGTGAAGGGCTCTAGTATCTGAACTTTAATGGTCATGTAGATCACTAATGTGATCGCAATAGGTTGGTGTCTCCAAAGTGCTGTAGCTTAATGACACTCCAGGTGTTTTAGGTGGTTAACAGAGAAGCCTCTTTTTATTTTATGTTATTTTATTTTAAATTTTATTTTTATTTTATTTGGGGGTATAGTTGATTTACAGTGTTAGTTTCAGGTATACAGCAAAGTGATTCAGTTATACATACACATATATCTATTCTTTTTCTGTGTTTATTTTAATAATTATGTATATGTGTATTGGGAAAAATAGAATTAATCTGGATAGTCAGGTAAAGCATCAAGTAATAGTACAGATGGCATTAGGATATGGCAAAAACTACAAATGGTTGGGAATGCCTTTAAGAAACTCTCAAATAGACCATAAATTATTTTAGGGAAGAACTATGTCTTGTTCTCCATTGTATTTCAGTTTTCAATACGGTGGCATATAAGGAATAGGCACTCCACAAATATTCATCAAATGAATGAATCCATTTGAGCCAAAATAATCACCCTTCTTTAGCATAAGGACCACCTAACTACCAGTGTCCTTCATAGTCTAATGCTCAAAAGACCCAAACTCCCTGATAGCTTTCACGGAAGGGCTTTGAAAGGCAACATTTGAGGTGAGGGTTGCAGGGGGCATGACTTTCTTCTGTTTGGTTGGTGGTGAGGTAACAGGGTGGTGTTTCAGGAATCTTAATCATCAACCTTCTGATTCCAACCAGTCAGGGGTCTGTATGCTTATGGTCAGCATGTAGTCACCATCCTCCACCTGGGTGAGGGTCTTAGTTCCTGCAGAACAACTCAAAGATATGTGTCAGATTGTTATGTATTTCCCTTGAGGAGGAACTAGGACTGTGTTTTATCACTGAACTGTTGTTTCTTGACTATTTTTCCTTTGTTTCTGCATTTCTTCACTCCCCTAATTAGTAACTGCTTGAGTCTGCTCTTTGGAACTTAGGAAAAGCCCAGGAAACTAAAGCCTTTTTCTACAAACAAGAAATGGGGGACCCAAGGTGGGGATTGTATGCAGGAGGGCCCCACACCATCCTGCTCCTTTTCAATCCCCTCCCCTTTTAAAAATTTATTTATTTATTTTTAATAAATTTATTTATTTTTGTCTGCATTGGGTCTTTGTTGCTGGCCGTGGGCTTCTCATTGTGGTGGCTTCTCTTGTTGCGGAGCACCGGCTCTAGGTATGTGGGCTTCAGTAGTTGTGGCATGTGGGCTCAGTAGTTGTGGCTCGTGGGCTTAGTTGCTCCACGGCATGTGGGATGTTCCCAGACAAGGGATCGAACCCACGTCCCCTGCGTTGGCAGGCAGATTCTTAACCACTGCTCCACCAGGGAAGTCCCTGTTCACTTTAAAATGGTTAATTCTTTATGACTTTAACCTCAATTTAGAAAATTAATTTAAGCTCTCAAAAAAAACTGAGGGACAAAATCCCCCACATAAACACAATGCCACTTTTACACCTAAACAAAAGTAACATTAAAAAAATATATATATATATATATGTATATATATATATATATATATAACTGGAAAGTGCCCTTTGTGCTAGGCTTGAATCTCCTTAAGTACTCTTTTCACATGTGTATATATTACAAAGGGCTATTGTCTTTCTCCTCTGGCAGCTTTCTTTTGCTGAATGTAGAAGACCAATCCTCTCTCTCACTGCTGGATCCCCTTTTCTGAGCTTTTTGGGACTCAGATCTGGTTGCTGGAGCACCCTGAGTATAGGCATCTACCTGGTGGTAGAAGCAAAGCAGTCCTCAGCTCATGGACCGAAGGTGGAAAAGCTGGCTGCTCCTAGTTCCCCACAAACCCTGCCTTACCAGTAGTCCTCCCACCTCAGGGCAGAGGGGATTTAGTCCACCACTTTGCTCCTTCTTGGCCTTCAAGTACAGGGAGTTCAGGCCAGGTTATATACACTTTCATGAGCCTACAGCTCCCTCCCCCCAGGAGCCCACAATCTCTGCAGATCACATTCTTCCCCAGATCTATTCTGTCCTCAAGTTGCTTGAAGATAAGGAGAGATGCTGACCAAGGCAGAACTATAGATAGGAAATGCCAGAGGAGCAAAGTGGAGTATTAAGTTCAAAGGAGAAAGGAATAGTTCCCTGTGGGACTGAAAGGCTGGGCTTGTAGTTAATTTTCGACAAGGTTGGTGAGACCATTCAATGGGTAAAGAATAGTCTCTTCAACAAATGGTCCTGGGGCAACTGGATATCCACATGCTAAAGAATGAAGTTGGACCCCTGTTTCACACTATATACAAAATTAACTTGAAATCAGTTAACCTAACTATAGGAGTTAAAACCATAAAATTCTTAGAAGAAAACATAGGGGCAAGTCTTTTTCTTTTTTTTTTTAAATAAATTTATTTATTTTTGGCTGCATTGGGTCTTCATTGCTGCACGTGGGCTTTCTCTAGTTGTGGCTAGTGGGGGCTACTCTTCATTGCGGTGTGTGTGCTTCTCATTGCGGTGGCTTCTCTTGTTGTGGAGCATAAGTCCTAGAGCATGTGGGCTTCAGTAGTTGTGGCATGCGGGCTCAGTAGTTGTGGCGCGTAGGCTCAGTAGTTGTGGCGCACGGGCTTAGTTGTTCCGCGGCATGTGGGATCTTCCCGGACCAGGGCTTGAACCCGTGTCCCCTGCATTAGCAGGCGGATTCTTAACCACTGCACCACCAGGGAAGTCCAGGGAGTGAATCTTCTTGACCTTGAATTTGGCAGTGGATTCTTAGCTATGACATCAAAAGGAAGAACAGCAAAAGAAAAAAATAGATAACTTGGACTTGCTCAAAATTAAGAACTTTTGTGCATCAAAGAACATTTTCAAGAAAGTGAAACAACCTACAAAATAAGAGAAAATATTTGCAAATCATATATCTGATAAAAGTCTAGTATCTAGCATACATAAAGAAGTCTTACAACTCAACAACAGAAAACAATCCAATTTTTAAAATGGGCAAAGGGCTTGAATCGACCTTTCTCCAAAGAAGGTATACAAATGCCAACAAGTACATGAAAAGATGCTCAATGTTGTCAGTAGGGAATTGCAAATCAGAACCACAATGAGACATCTCTTCATACCTATTGGGATGACTATAATCACAGAAATGGAGAACAAGTGTTGGTGAGTATATGGAAAAATTGAAACCCTTTTACATTGCTGGTGGGAATGCAAAATGGTACAGCCGCTGTGGAAAACAATTTGGCAGTTCCTCAGAAAGTTAATTATAGAATTGTCATATGCCCCAGCAAGTCTACTCCTAGGTATGTAGTGAGAAGAATTGAAAACAAATATTCAAACAAACATATGTACATACATGTTCATAGCTGCACCATTCACAATGGCCAAAAGGTAGAAATAACCCAAATGTCCATTAGTGAATGAATACATAAACAAAATACCATATATATACATGCATATACATACACAAACAACGGAATACTATTTAGTCATACAAAGGAATCAAATATTGCCATATGCGACATGGATGAACCCCAAAACATTATGATAAGTGAAAGAAGCCAGACACAAAAGGTCACAATTATGTGACTACATTTATATAAAATATCCAGAATAGGTAAATCCATAGAGACAGAAAGCAGATAGGTTGTTGCCAGGGGCTGGGGAGGGAGAGAAGGTAGGGAAAACTGCTTAGTGGCTACAGGGTTTCCTTTTGGGGTAAAGAAAATGTTTTGGAACTAAATAGAGGTAGTGGTTGTACAACATTGCAAATATATTCAATGCCACTGAATTGTTCACTTTAAGATTGTTAATTTTATGCTAAGAAGGAAAGAGAAAAGAAAGACGGGGCCTTACCGGGTACAGGAAATTGTTGGGTGGGCTGAGTATGTAGGGTGGGAAGAAAGTGCGGGTAAGTTAGAGACCAGGTTGAGTTTGAGTTGGGGACTAGATGGGAGGGAGATTGGGGCAAACCCTGAAGGCTCTGGCTTACATTTGAGTCGCAGGGGACAGGGAGTAAGTACCCCGTTATACTGAGGCAGCTGGGCTTACTCCTGAAGGTAGGGGAGAGCCTGAAGGGCTTTTGACCAGGCAAGAAACATTGAGAAGGCAGACGATTGAAACATCTACCTGGACATAGGAGAATTGACCCAGGGAAGGCCTGGAGCTTGGTGGCCAGTGCAGAGGCCATCAGTATTGGCCAGGTGTGGATGCACGTTGTGGTGGCCTGGACTAGAGAGGAAGCAGGGGGAGTGATAACTACACTTAATGAGGGCATCTGATGTGCCAGGCACTGTTCTGTGTGCTTTATGTGATTTAACTCATTTGCTCCTCATAGGAACCCTATAAAGTATGAACTGTTCTTTTCCCCCAGTGTACAGATGAGGAAACAGAGGCTCAGAGTACCTGAGAAATTTGCCTAAGGTTGTACAGCTAGTAATGTGGCTGGGATTTGAACCTAGGCAGATGACCCGAGAGCCACTGCAGTTTTAATTATGATGCAGAGATGAATGTGAGATTTTTTTTTTTTTTTGAAGCCCACTCTCTAAACTGTTAGATCAAGGAGGGAAAAATAGGAGGAAGGGAACTAGAGCCACAGAGCAAAGACATTTTCCCCCTTGGGTAACCAAGGGCTGGGACAGGTCATCTCCAGTGGGTCTTCCAAGCAGAGACAGAACTCCAGAGGAGGCCAGCGAAGGGGCCTTCAGAAGGGAAGGTCCAGGAATACCAGAGCCCAATCCCAGGTGTTCCCTGTGTCCCTGCTCACCCCACGCTGTCCCCCATCAGCCCCTCGGTACCCTGCCCCGTGCCCTGCTGGAACCTCCGGGCTGCGTCCAGAGGCAGCCCAAACTGGTCAGGCAGTTGGCTCATGTCAAAAAAAATGTGGGTCCCCATCTCCATAGCCCCAGCGGCCACAGTGCATGCTCTTCCCCAGAACAGCTCTAGAGGTCAGCATGGGAAGGAGCCTGATCACAGAGACTTGCCACCTTCCTGCTAATTTCTAACATTTGGGATGAAAACATTAATGATAGTCCGTTTCTGAGGTTCTTGGAAGCGGACATGGGGGAAAACCGTGGTAACTTTTGTTCTTCCTTGCTTCTGGTTTTCGTCTAACATAGCCTGCAGGGCTGTGATGAAAAGTTCTCTATTGAAGCTTCCAGTCTTGGAGGGAGAGTAAGGCAATAAAATCTAAAAAATAAAAAAGCCTCAATTGTTAGAGTAGCTTCTTAACATCCCCCTAGTCCCCCTTTCCCTGCCATCCATTGTGAACAGTACTGGGAGGTTAGTCTTTTGAAAGCCTTGTGCTTAAAACATTGAAGCCCAGAGCCTCACGGTCACCCTTCAGCTAGGCTTGCCAGCCTCAGTGGGACTTGCCCTTTGGCCCAGCTCCTGCCAAACTTCCCCAAGTACGTGCTCTGCCTTTGCCTACTTTTGGGCTTTGTCCTCGCTAGTTCCTCTCCCTGAAATGCTGTTCGTGCATAGCCGGGTGCTTCCAGCCTTCAGAATTCAGCTCATGTGCTTTTACCTGTGCTGCCTCTCTTAATCCTCACCAGCACCCTTTGAGGTAGACCCTGCTATGCCCATCATACAGATATCCAGATGTGTGTGTGTGTCCGTGTATCACCGTTACACCCACTTTACAGATCCACATATAGAGCAAACAGAAGCACAGAGAGAGGTTACTGCCATCACACGACTAGTAAGTAGTAAGTCAAGGAGCAGATCCCATACTCTCAGCCACTGTCTGATACCAGCTGAGTTCAACATCGAGTCTGACTGGGACATATTAAGCTCCATTATAAACTCTTAAGAGGAAGAAATGTGAGGAAGCTTTGCTAAAATCTTTTTTCCTGTCTTTCCTCTTTGGGTCCAGGTGGAAGTGAAGCCATATGTGCTGGATGATCAGATGTGTGATGAGTGCCAGGGCACACGCTGTGGTGGGAAGTTTGCCCCATTCTTCTGTGCCAACGTCACCTGTCTGCAGTATTACTGCGAATACTGCTGGGCGAGCATACATTCCCGCGCCGGGCGGGAGTTCCACAAGCCGCTGGTGAAGGAGGGAGGTGACCGCCCTCGCCATGTCCCGTTCCGCTGGAGCTGAGCCCAGGGTATACCCAGCCACAAGTACTGGAGTAGATAACAAGGAGGGAAAAGAGAGGGCACTGCCTCAGGGCTTACAGTGTTCTGGAAATCTGTGCATTTGTTCTCGATTTTTAAAGAAGAAATGGGTCTTTTTATTATTATTATTATTATTATTATTTACAGTCATATTACTGAACTCAGTGTCCAGTATAATGCAGAATTGCAGAGTGTATAACGGTACTGATTTGCACTTTGATTCACACCTTTGTCTGCTTGGTACCTTAATTTCTTACACCTGATTTGTCACTCGTAGACTGCCATTCTCATCAGCGGCCATCAGGTTGATGTCTGTGATTTTTTTGTTTGTTTGTTGTTGTTGTTGTTGTATTGTTATTGTTTTGATCGTTTTTGAACTGGAGCATGCACTTATTTTCAGAAACTTAGAGAATCGCCCCTAGGAGAAGACTTACCAAAGGTAATACTCGTGAGTAGGTGGCAGATGTAGCAAAAACTTCACAACAATTCAGCAATCATTAGCTGGGGTCATTTAGAGTAAGGAAAACCCTTAATGAAAATAAGCCTTTAGTTGCTCTCTATTTTGACACGTAAGGATACCTCATAAGCTGAATCTTTATTTTTCCTTCATGTTTAATTTTTGTTTTGCTGAGGATTTTGGTTAGATCTTTTAGTGTTATGTAAATTAATGCTGCAATAGCTTTTGCTGCTATTAAAGTGGTATTATTAATACCATAATACTCTATTCAGGCTAAGGTATCAATTACAAAAAACCCAACAACATACTTTTGTGATTTAGGGATAGAATCAGCTGCCGAAAGGAGATCAGAATAGACTTGAGAAAGCTTCAACGGAAGGTCACTATTTTTGACTGCATGTTTACTTAATCAGGTTGCTGCATGCAATAAATTTTATATCTGATGTCTAGTATAAAACCTTCCCACAATGCACAAATTAAGAATCTATATAAGCTATAAAATACTGACTTTTTTTAAAAAAGATTTTTTTCATTCAAAGAAATGGTAATTGACTGGAGGAAGGCATGCCTCAATAAATGGAATGCTTCTGAAATTAGGAACAGCCCATAACAGAATGACCTATATTACAACCAATATAAAACCTAGGTGTAGGATATTCTTAAAGCAAATTTGTGGATGGTAGATGAAGTACTTTGCGGTGCTCTGTTATATATTGTGCAATTTATTTTATATAGTAAAGTGATTATGTCTAACTGTGATCAAACTTAACTGTTTAAAGCCTCTGTGTCAGACATTAACGAACTTGACAGTTCATAACTGGTATATTATTAACTAACACATGAGCTCTTAGTTACAATCTCCTAGTGCTTGCACCATTTTACATAGCTTCAGACCTTGTCCAGAAAACCAAAGAGCTCATCTTAGCTTACAAACACTAGGAATATATACAGTATATAGAGATAAGTTGTCAATTGACAAACTAGGCACATTTTAAGAAAGTTGCGTGATCGTGATGCTAAAGAAATGTCTGTACAAAATAAGATGGCCTGGGCAGGGTTGGTTGTCTGGGTGAGAAATTAACTACTTAATTCCCTGGATTTATCCTGTAAAGCTTGAATAGAATTCAGACCTGCTAGTACTACCATGGACATTTTTTTAGCATTCACTCTTGGGCTGCAGATAGTAATATATAAACACACACAATGATTATGAGACTATGTAAATCTTTTTTTAAATCTTCTTCCTATGTTTTGGAATTATGGGGACAATCTGACTGGATATGACACTGCAGAATAGATTTAAGTCGCTGTGTTTTATGTGCTGTGATGTCCTTGTACTGTCTTAAATTAATATCGCTTGGTTTTGTTTTGTTTTGTTTCTCCAGTGTTTAGTTGCAATTAACAGCTCTCAAACTATAGTTTGTTTTCAAAAAGGAAAAAACAAAATAGTTTTTTACTGGGTTAAAAATGCTTATTAGAATTCTCCCCCTTTGAGGTTACCTCTGGGCTTTTTGGTAATAACTGCTTTTTTCCAGCCCAGCTGTGGTTTTCTGTTTGTTTTTTTCTATGTTTGTGGTTTTTTTCATCTGTACAAGAAATTTTGTTATGCACTACTACTTTTTGTATTCTAGACAGTTTTCAAAAGTTGGCTGAAGATTTTTTTGTTTGTTTGTTTTTAAGGAAAAAGGCATGCTTTCTGACTGACATGATCTTTTGCAATACCTCAATTTTGAAATATAGGAAAGAAAATGATATTTTCTAAGTAAGTTTATTCAGAAAAATATATATTAATTTAATTCTGCAAGAAAAATGATTTAACAGATGGGTAACTTTATTTTTTTCATGCTTATTTGTGTTTTTTGAAAATGAAGAAGTTAGAGCTTTATAACTATAATATTAAAGATCATATCTAACCTACAGAAATCTACCTAATTATGTGAAAGAAGCAAAACTTTTTGAAGAAGCACCCCTCTTTCATGTACTAAAATAATACTGAGATTTAAAGAAAAAAGCTGGAATATTGTACAGCATAAAGCTGAAGTGAAGGTGAAAAAG
Organism: Monodon monoceros; assembly: GCF_005190385.1. Taxonomy (NCBI): domain Eukaryota; kingdom Metazoa; phylum Chordata; class Mammalia; order Artiodactyla; family Monodontidae; genus Monodon; species Monodon monoceros. The sequence continues at coordinate 48,118,028 of NW_021703781.1, read as the reverse complement.
CATTGTCATAAAGAATAGGTTTCAAAAAATAAACTCCATTTGGTGCTGAAAGTTGTGAATAGGTGGTGGAAACTACTTTCCCTTAATTTGTATATTTATAATCAAGCGTTGATTGTGCACGACTGACCAGGATTGTGAAAGAGTTCTTCTGTTTGTATTTTTTTAAAGAGAACTTTTTTAGTTTATTAAATTATAACATGTTCCCTTTTGTTTTGTAAATAAATGTGCCCCCAAGTTGTCAATGTTATATTAAAAGAGAGGGTCCTTCAAAAAAATTATTTTTTAAAACACAGAGGTGTTCTGACCTGCAACTTGATGGGAAGCCCCCGGGTATCACAGGTCCTGTTGTGGCCTTTCCTTGATGTGACACTTGAACTAGTCGATTTTTTGAAGGCTATAACCTAACCTCGACTATTTGTTGTTATGTGCAATACTGTTTGTACTGTTTGTATAAAAAATAGAAAAAAAAAAGAAAAGAAAAAAGGCATAAATCTTTATTGCAGATTTATTTTCATTGCAAACTTTAGACATTGTGATTCACTGAAATCATTTTTCTACTGTCAAATATGTACCTTTTCTTCATGCTGGTATTTTTTCAATAGTAATGTAGCCTTTGTACTGAGACAAATTTTCATTGTTATTTTTAGAAAGATTTTTTGCTAAGAAAAAAATTAAACATATTTACATATTTTTCATTTTATTTCGTATTTTCTTTAAGGAGTGCTTTCTCAATCATTAATAGAGTTGTTTCTGGGAGGGACTTTCATATCTGGTCAATGTCATAATATTATTTTGTATTTTTACTTGGAATAAATTAATTTTATGATGCTAATTCTTTAAAAGTTTATTTTTTTCATTTTCAGTTATTTTTGAAGCTAAAACCTTTGTAATATTGTTACTAAAGTGTCTAGTTTTTTGAAATGCAAAGCTTTATGTATTAACTTGCTGATGTGGTTTACAATAGTGTGACAACGATGAAAATGGTTGGTTATGTAAAGTGATTGGAAAATGTAATGGATAATTGGGTAATAAAATGACAGAATGAGCAGAACATGTGAGATTTTGACAAGCCTTTTCCTTTATTACAGTGGTTTAGTGTAAGACTAGGGATGTCACAGTACAGTTCTCTAGGGATGTCACAGTGGATTTATACAACACCAGGTGCAGCCAAATCTGTGGCCCTGATGATGAAGTCACCCCTTACTGAGATACCACCAAGTTGAGAACCTGGCCGGGTTGACAGAGTGTTTTATTGCTTTTCCCCTCTAACTCTTAATTCTGTCGTGTGTGTGTGTGTGTGTGTGTGTGTGTGTGTGTGTGTGTGTGTGTGAATCTGCCACCGACTGCTGTCCACATGTGAGTGGGTACCTTTCGCCAGGCCGAATCTTTGCCCTGCATTTACAGTGGTGACGTCTGAGAGTGAAAGGAGGTCTCTGAGAGGACCAGCCCTCTGGGAAGTTAGACTTGGACCGCAGTGTCTTGCCCGAGTGACCTCCCCGCGCACACGGGTGGCCTGGCAAGGCGGCACACTCCGAGGTCCCCACTGTAAACGGACAGTCTCAGACTTCGTCTTACTCCACCCCCAGCCTGCTCCCTGGTATGGTGCCCCTTGTTTGTCCCTTATTGTGGCAACACATCTGGGCACTCCGAGCATGATCTGTCTGCCCTCCTGCTTCTTTTCCAACACCCAAACTCACCTTGAAGCTGTGCTGTTAAGGCAGCGTGTCATTGTCATGGCACCTAAAATTAAACAAAAATCATACAACTGCAAAACTGGTGTTGCGTAAACAGAACATCCAATGACTCGCTCTAGACAGATGGTGTGTTTCTCCCAGTCCTTGATGGCCTCTTCCAGGCCTCCTGCCACGGAGGCAAGGTTATCAATGACTCAGAGAAGCATGTGTCCAGAGTTGGCTCTTGGGTATGCTCTATGTATTCAGTTTTGTAAATAATATATAGATTAGATCAAGTTGTGATGTAAAATTTTAACTCAAATTGGATATTACTGGTTGGAATTTTACATTAACTACAAATAAGTGATTAGGAACAGAAGAAAAGAAATTGGAAAACTTTTGCTTAGTGGTATAAAGATTATGCTTAGATTTCTGCCTATATCTTGTGTTTTATAGCTTGTTAGTGAGGCATGGGCTAATGCAGAATGTACTGCATTTATGCAATTAGCAAATAACTGCTAGTTTTCATTTTATCTATTATATTAGCAACAAAATGGCATTTAACTGGGTAAAGCTCCTACCTAAATATTTGAGTATTGTGACATCTCTACTTGCAAGGTTTGAGTGAAAGATTAGTCACAGATTAGTGAAAAAAAAGTTATCTTTTTGTTAAAACTGGCTTATTTGTATGGATTGTTGCTTTTTCACCAGTTTGTGTGGTATGTCAGCTAACATTTTCTGTTGGTTTTTTTTTTATAATAACCAAACTTCTCTATCTCAGCTGCAATAGTGTTCCATTTTACCAGAGTATTTTATAATTAATGCTGTTGACTTTATACCCCAAAATGGGTCAAGAAATGGATATGTGATTTGGGGATGTTTAAATTTGTATGACAATGAAGTTAATCACAACAAGTAGAAAACCTGGGTGCTAATACAGGACAACTTCTGCTCTTTTTCTTTTCTGGATATAGTTCCGTTGGGGTATAAAGTATTAGGTATTTGTATTTTTGCTGTCAAAATAATGGACATAACTTTTAGAGTGTTCACAGCTAAGATCTCTGTATTTGTTTTTCAACTAACAACTAATTTTAAATGTATTGTAACTTTTATTACCTGTTCTCTTAGATTGTTTTTGCTAGTAACCCTTACTCAGCTTCCGCCTTTGGGGCTTGGACTGATATTGCTTGTGTGGAACTGCAGTACTGTGACTAACCATGGAGCTCAATGCAGCTATTGCTTACAACTGCTTAAACTTTGTAGTTTGGACTTCTTTTTTTTTTTCTGTAATAACAACTTATTAAATCTAGTTGTATGAAGTACTGACACTTGTCATCCTTTGCACTTGCCAAGGAGTATCTTGGAGTACATGGATTGCGCCTGGGAATGTTTGTACACTCCAACTTGCTTGATGAGCTTTTTGGGGGAGGGGGGACAAACTCCTTTAAGCAGGTTAAATACAGCAACATTCACCTTTTTTCTGACACGAATGACACTCGTTTAAAAAAAAGAACACGAGTGTATTTAAAACAGGAAGGTGTTTGTTGACACAATGTGTGTATGCAAGATTTTAAGGTGCACGTGGGCATGCCAGCACTTGCCACATGAAACCAGTTTTCAAAATTAAAACCGAGAAAGTCAACGAAAACGTTAAGTACGCCCCCTTTCGTTTTATTTTTTACGCTAGGCTCTCTGGGATCCTCTCGGAAAATGGGTCCGTTTACAATCCCGTAGCGACTTTGGACGTGCTAGAAGCTCTCTTGTAGGCACTAACTTCAATCCTTGTAGAAAACGGACCACAAGCGGCCACACCCAAGAATCCCCTGGCAGCTTTCATAACATGCAGGTGTCAGCGTCCCAACCCCGAGCCGTAATTCCGTGGTGGGGGAGAGGGGTCTGGCGCAGGTGTTTTCCACTCGGGGGCTCCAGCGCCGCCGGAGAGTCTGCTGGCGCCCGAGGGGGCGGGGCCGGCGCCGAGCAGCGCTCCGCCCCTAGGGGTCCCGACTCCGCCCTCCGGCCGCTCGGCTTTTCAGGGGAGCTGGCGGGGCTGCGCGGGGCGGCTGGGCTCCCTCCCGGGCTTTCGCGGCCCCTCTCCGGCCTGGCGCCCCTTCCCGCCGCTGGTCCCCAAGTCCGGCCCCAGTCTGCCCTCCCCCAGGTGGCCCCGGCGCGTGGCCGCGGCCCACAGGTAAGCTATCCCGCGACCGGTGCGCGCGCGCCCACCCCGCCGCCTCCCGGGCTTCGGGCGCGGCCGCTGCAGCACCAGCCTCCCGAGGTGCCATCAGGGTCCGGAGGCCTGAAGCTCGCGCGGGAGGCCCGGGGTTCAGCGCAGCCGTCTCACCAGACGGCATCGACCATTTGGAGCTCTGTGTCTATGCCTCGTGCAAAATGGGGAGAGGAATACTATGTTTCAGGTCCCTTTTACGTTTGATTTTCTAAAACTGCATCATGCCCCAAGCACCAAATGGAACCCTGTTTTCAGAATGCTGGTCTGACTTGGGCCCCACGTTTGTCTCCTGGCAAAAGCGTTCTGGGATCCTAACTCGGAGGGGGAGTAGGTAAATGAGTGGTGCTGAGGTGACGAGCAGCTTGTTATTTCTAGGGTGTAAAAGCCGGGAGGCCTGGCGTTCCTGGGGCGTGAGGTTGGAAGCGGCGGTTCTGAAGCAGCCCCCTTGCTGGACGCTAAGCCCTCGCTGTGAGGGGATGTGCAGGGCAGACCCTGACGGCTGAGAAGGCTGGGGTTAGGTCTAAGGTACCCGCTTAACAGAAAGAAAACTCATTACCCACAAACACTGATGAACACAGCTTAAAAATTGTAGTTGGGTGGTTTTTCACAAGACCCATGGCACATGGGTCACTTGGACACTTAAATTGGAAGACTTAAAGTCATGTATTTTAACTAGAACGGTTGTACTAGATAGGTTAATGATTGCTAATGAGATGAGGGGAGTCCAAAATTGAGGAGTCCTATTGCTCTTCAAAGGCCTGTTGGGAAGAAAAACTTTGCTCTAATTTAGGCTCAGTGATTTAGAAGCCTGTGAGTTAACTGGCAAAAGACAGATTAACAGGAGCTTATTATGCACATGAATCCAGCAAAAGAAGTGGCCCCTCCATAATTAGAGGTAGGTGTCTATAACCTAATTTAATAGGGGAAAGGAAGGGGGGAGAAAGGAGCTTCTATGGGAAGATCAAATGGTTTCTTATTTTTTTTTAAATCAATTTTCCAATGCAATTGTTTTTTAATTAGCAAATTTTAAAAAATTAAAGTATAGTTGATTTACATTATTCGTTTCAGGTGTACAACATAGTGATTCAGTATTTTTTATAGATTTAGGAAAGACGGTGGGTTTTTAGGGGAACAAATGGGAGATAAGAAAGTTTGTGATAATGTTTGTTTATGCAGGTGTGAGCGTTTTCTGTGTTCTTTTGGCCAGTGAAACTCCCCAGGAGAGGGCGTTCATTGATTGATTACAGCCTCGCTCTCAGAAGCTTCTGCCTTTAGTCGGATAAGGGAAGCTTTGAAAAAGCTTCTTTTGCATCTATTGAATTTCCAATGTCTTCAGTTTAAAATCATCTTAATATCAACTTTGGAGGTCCGAGGGGTCCCCACAGATAAATGGCTGGAATGACTCTATCACTGGAACAGATAACTGAAAGTTATCTGTATTCTGTCCCATTACTGAGTATTATGGAGGGAACAAATTCTTTGTCTGGTCATTGTTTGTGTGTAGATAAAGGGCTTGTCTGTAACTCCATGTACATTCACCTCAATATTTAATTCTGGCCCTGTAAGGGTCAGCCCAAGTCATGGAGTTTTCTTCTTTGCTGTTACTGTTCAAATCTTTGGTTAAGATGGTTTGAGCTGAACTGTTAAGTATAAGGGAAACATTCCAACTTGTCACCTTCAGTGCAGGCCTGAGCCAAGTGAGACTCTTTTTTTTGCAAATGGAAGAAGGACTCCCCGGGCAAGTTCTAGCCCCTAAGGTGGGGAGTTGTCTTGCGTGCCTGGTCTCTCCTTTCAAAAGGGCCCTTCTGCTCGATTTCATTACTCATTATTAAAAACAAACAAAAAACCTCAGTTCCAATACATACCCATAAGAAGGACTAAAATTTAGAAGACGGGAAATACTGAGTATCAGGAAGAATCTAGATAAGTGCTGATAGAGGTGTCAGGTGGTGCAACCATACTAGAAAACTGTTTACAAGGGCTGAATGTGTATATCCTATGATTCCGCCTTTCCACTCATAGGCAGAATCCCAACAGATGTGTAGCATGTTCCCAAAAGATACTACAAGAAGGGTCACAGCAGCATATAGCCCCAATCTGGAAGCTATCCAAATGCCCTCCAACATTAGAATGGATACATTGTAGTGTATCCACAAATGGGACACCGTATAGCAATAAGAGTGAAGATCTACAAGTATATGCCACATTACGGAAGGCCATCACAAACTTAATGTTGATCAAAATCGCCAGAGTACATAATGTATGATTCCATTTGTATAAACAGGGAAGGAGTAACTGAAAGGGGGCATGGAGGCGGCTGCTGGGCTGTGGGTAACTCTTGATCTGGGTGTTGCATACAAGGTGTGTGCAGTTTGTGTAAATTCACTGAGCCATACACTGAGATCTGTGCACTTTTCTATGTTTTAATGGAGCATTAAAACAAAAAAAAAAAGGGGGGCTCTGTGAAAGGTAAAAGCTGATGCTTGGCACAAATGCAGTTCTTTCCAGGCAGCCTCCATGCAATTCACTCTTATTCCTGAACCAGACTTCTTTTCTGGCTGTCACTGCTAGCAGGCGCCCATCCACACTGGCCTGCTTTCCCAATCACCCAAACCTCAGTCTCCCTGCTCCCCGTCTTCCCTGCTCCCGTGTCTAGGCTCCGTTCCACTCTTCCTTAAGCTTACCAGCATCCAGGAGGATTTGTTTTGTTTTAGTCAATTTGGGAGGAGGGGTGGAATCGAGAAACAGAGTTTAAAAACCCTCCATCCACTAGTCTCTGCAGTTGATGGTAAAGCATCAAACATTGAAAGCCAGTTAATCTCACATGTGCATGTGCGGACTGGGTTATGTGATGTCTTGTTTAACATTTAACAAGATCTGTTGGCCCCCGCTTCCACATTTATAGCCTGATTGACTTTTTAACATTATACCTTTTTTATTTTTAGATAACGTGTAGATGCAGACACTGTTGTAAGAAATAAGACAGATTCCATGTATTCTTTACCCAGTTTCCCCCTAATATCTTGCAAAATTGTGTTAAATATTACACCCAGAATACTGACATTGATACAGACAAAATGAAAAGTATTTCCGTCACCATAAGAACACCCGCTACCCTCCCTTTCCCACCTCCCTAGAGCCATGGCAACGATGACTAATTTGTTCTCCAGTTCTATAACTTTCTCATTTCAAGAATGGAATATAGGGACTGCCCTGGCGGTCCAGTGGTTAAGATTCCACGCTTCCACTGCAGGGGCAACGGGTTCAGTCCCTGGTCAGGGAACTAAGATCACATATCCCGCATGCTCTGCAACCGGAAAAAAGAAGAATGGAAACATACAGTGTGTAACCTTTTGGGATTGGCTTTTTTCTTTTTATTTTATAAACTTATTTATTTGTTTATTTTTGACTGTGTTGGGTCTCTGTTGCTGTGCGTGCGTGGGCTTTCCCTAGTTGTGGCGAGCGGGGGCTACTCTTCGTTGCAGTGCGTGGGCTTCTCTTGTTGCAGAGCACGGGCTCTAGTTGCACGGGCTTCAGTAGTTGTGGCGAGCGGGCTCTAGAGTGCAGGCTCTGTAGTTGTGGCGCACAGGCTTAGTTGCTCTGCAGCATGTGGGATCTTCCCAGACCAGGGATCGTACCCATGTCCCCTGCATTGGCAGGTGGATTCTTAACCACTGTCCCACCAGGGAAGTCGAGGATTGGCTTTTTTCAATCATTATAATTCTCTAGAGATTCATCTTGGTTGTTTATCAATAGTTTGTGTTTTGTTTATTTTTTTCTTTTTTTTTTGCGGTACGCGGGCCTCTCACTGTTGTGGCCTCTCCCGTTGCGGACACAGGCTCCGGACACGCAAGCTCAGCGGCCATGGCTCACGGCCCAGCCGCTCCACGGCACATGGGATCTTCCTGGACCGGGGCACGAACCCGTGTCCGCTGCATCGGCAGGCGGACTCTCAACCACTGCGCCACCAGGGAAGCCCAATACTTTGTTCCTTTTGATTACCAAGTATTATTCCATGGCATGGATGCACCATGGTTTGTTTAACCACTTGTTTGTAGGACATCTGGATTGTTTCTAGCTTGGCACTATTAGAAATAAAGCTGCTATAAACATTTGTGTACAGGTTTTTGTGTGAACATGTCTTCGTTTTCTCTGGGATAAATGCTCAGGAGTGCAATTGCAGGGTCGTATGATAGTTTCATGTTTAGTTTTTGAAGAAACTACCAAAATGTTTTCTAGAGTCTGGTATACCTTTTTACATATTAACCAAAATGTATGCATGATCCAGTTTCACTGTGTCCTCTCGGGCATTTGGTTTTGTCACTGCTTTTCAGCTTACCCACTCTGATAGGTGTGCAGTCTCATATCCCATTGTGTTTTTTTTTGTTTTTGTTTTTTTTGCGGTTCGCAGGCCTCTCACTGTTGTGGCCTCTCCCGTCGCGGAGCACAGGCTCCGGACGCACAGGCCCAGCGGCCATGGCTCACGGGCCCAGCCGCTCTGCGGCACGTGAGATCTTCCCGGACCGGGGCGCGAGCCCGTGTCCCCTGCATCGGCAGGCGGACTCTCAGCCACTGCGCCACCAGGGAAGCCCCCACTGTGGTTTTAATTTGCATTTCTCTAATGGCTAATAATGTCAAACATTTTATCATGTTCATGTTTGTCATCTCTATACCCTCTTCAGTGAAATGTCTCTATTGTTGCCCATTTTCTAATTGGTTTGGGGTTTGGGTTTTTTTTATCGTGTAGCTCTTTTTTATTCACTTTATTTGATCAAATAGTACAGAGTTCCCATGCACCCCCGTCAGTTCTCTCCCCTCAAGTTCCCCCTATTAACGCCTTGCATTAGGGTGGTACATTTGTTACAGTTGATAGCCAATATTGATAAATTATTAACTAAAGTCCACAGTTTAAATTAGGGTTTTCTCTTTTTTTAATTTATTTTTTATTGAAGTATAGTTGAACTACAGTGTTGTGTTAATTACTGCTGTATAGCAAAGAGACTCAGTTATACACACACATATATATATATACACACACACACACACACATTCTTTTTCATATTCTTTTCCATTATGGTTTATCACAGGATATTGAATATAGTTCTCTGTGCTATGCAGTAGGACCTTATTGTTTATCCATTCCATATATATAGAGTTTACTCTTTATGTTGTACATTTCCATGGGTTTTGACAAATGCATAATGTCATGTATCCACCGTTATAGTATCATACAGAGTAGTTTCACTGCCCTAAAAATCCCGTGTGCTCCCCCTTCCCCCTTGCAATCACTCTTCTTTTTACTCTCTTTATAGTTTGAGCCTTTTGCAAAATGTCATAGTTGGAATCATACATTATGTAGACTTTTCAGACTGGCTTCTTTCACTTAGTAATATGCATTTAAGATTCCTCCAAGTCTTCTCATGGCTTCACAGCTCATTTCTGTTTAGTGCTGCATAATATTCCATTGCCTGGAAGTACCATAGTTTACTTATTCATTCACCTACTAAAGAACGTCTTGGTTGCTTCCTGTTTCTGGCAATTATGAATAAAGCTGCTATAAACGTCCATGTGCAGGTTTTTGCGTGGACATAAGTATTCAACTCATTTGGGTAAACATCTGTGAGCACGATTGCTGGATCATATGGTAAACATATGTTTAGCTTTGTAAGAGACTGCCAAGCTGTCTTCCAAAGCGACTGTACAATTTTGCTTTTCGTGTGCTTGTTTGCCGTCTGTATTATTGTTGGTGAGAAGTCTGTTGAGTTCTTTAGCCTATTTTTTACATTGGATTGACTGCTTTCTTATTGTTGAGTTTTAAGAATTTTTTGTATACATTGGCTACAAGTCCTTTATATGTTTTAGAGATAAAGTTCAACTTATTAATTTTGTCTTTCATGAACCGTGCTTTTCATGTTGTACCTAAAATTCATTGCCAAACCCAGGGTCATCTGTGTTATTTTCTAGAAGTTTTATACTTTTGCATTTAACATTTAGGTCTGTGATCTACTTTGAGTTAATTTTTGTGAAAGGTGTAAGGTCTGTGTCTAGATTCACTTTTTTTGCATGTGGATGTCCAGTTGTTCCAGCACCATTTGTTGAAAAGATCATCTTTTCTCCATTGTATTACCTTTGCTCCTTTGTCGAAGATTGGTTTGACTACATTTGTGAGGGTCTATTTTGGGGCTCTGTATTCTGTTCCACTGATCTATTTGTCTATTCTTTTGCCAGTACAACACTATCTTGATTACTGTAGGTTTATATTGTCTTAAAGTCAGGTAGTATCAGTCTCACAACTTTGTTCTTTTTCAGTATTGTGTTGCCTATTGTAGGTTTTTTCCTTTTATATACAAACTTTAGAATCAGTTTGTCAGTATCCACAAAGTAACTTGCTGGGATTTGGATTGGGATTGCATTAAATCTGCAGATCAGCTAGGGAAGAACTGACATCTTAACAGTATTAAGTCTTCTTATCCATGAATATGAAATATCTCTCCATTTATTATTTTTTCTTTTATTAGAATTTGTAGTTTTCCTCATATAAATCTTGCACATATATTTTAGGTTTATAACTAAGCATTTCATTTTTGGGTGCTAATGTTGATATATAGGAAAGCAATGAACTTTTTATTTTTTAGCCTTATATCTTACAACCTTGCTACATAATCTGTTATAAATTCCAGGGTTTTTTGTTTGTTTTGTCAATTCTTTGAGATTTTCTACACATAAAACCCTATGTCATCTGCAAACAAAGACAGTTTGATGTCTTCCTTCCCAATCCGTATACCTTTTATTTCCTTTTCTTACTGTGTTAGCTACGACTTCCAGTATAATAGTGAACAGGAGTGGTGAGAAGAGACATCTTTGCCTTGTTTCCAATCTTACGTGGAAAGCATCTAGATTATTAGCCTTAAGTGTGATGTTAGCTGTAGGTTTTTCATAGTTGTTCTTTATCGAGGTGAGGAAGTTCCCCTCTGTTGCTGGTTTTTATAATGAATAGGTGTTGAGTTTTGTCAAGTGCCTTTCCTGCATCTATTGAGATAATGACATGATTTTTCTTCTTTAGCCTGTTGATGTGATGGATTATACTAATTGATTTTTTTTCACACACACACACACACACACACACACTGTATTTTATTTTTGCAAGAGATAGATAAACTGACACCAAGCATTGTAAATGGATGACCACAACAAAAGCAACAATGATTGCAATTACCAAACACGAAACACACTCATACTGTCATAATATTGACATTCAGTCCAGGAATCCTCCACTGTAACAGCTCCTTTACTTTGCAGTGAAAATTGATTTGTATATTTTTGCCTCTGAGTCCTTGTGGGATTTTTTTTTTTATTCAAACAGAAAGTCACGAAAGTTATAATCATCCTCATCAGTTCACTGTCCCATGTAATTAATTTTTTTCATCTTGATCTTTTGTTGGCACTTCTATGAATTCATCAGTTTTCCATTAGAGTTCTGAAAATGCTTATTCATTCAGTTCAGCAGTATAGTCAGTTACCAGAAACCTGTACTTGTCAGAGTCTTTTCCATGAATTCCTTGAAGATGAAACCCTTTTATAGGAACATATTTGCAAAAGCATCAGAATACACCCAGCACTGTCTGTAAATGACAAAAGACTTAAAAATGACCACGGTTAAAGATTTGATGAAAGTTCATAATAATGCAATTGACAAGGAAATTTAGTTATTTCTGAGATATACATTTTAAATAACTAGAATTATGACTTATTATACCAGAACATATAAGATTTTCAGAAATTTCATGTAATGTCTGAAACATTTATATTAACATATTTCATACAAATAACCCAAAGAAAGTTTAGTATTAGTTGTTGTTTTTTTTTTTTTGCGGTACGCAGGCCTCTCACTGTTGTGGCCTCTCCCGTTGCGGAGCAGAGGCTCCGGACGCACAGGCTTAGCGGCCATGGCTCACGGGCCCAGCCGCTCTGCGGCATGTGGGATCTTCCCGGACCGGGGCACGAACCCGTGTCCGCTGCATCGGCAGGCGGACTCTCAACCACTGCGCCACCAGGGAAGCCCATAGTTTGTTTTTTTATACTGCAAGTTCTTATTAGTTATCAATTTTATACACATCAGTGTGTACATGTCAATCCCAATCGCCCAATTCAGCACACCACCATCCCCACCTCACCGTGGTTTTCCCCTCTTGGTGTCCATACGTCTGTTCTCTACATCTGTGTCTCAACTTCTGCCCTGCAAACCGGTTCATCTGTACCATTTTTCTAGGTTCCACATACATGCGTTAATATACGATATTTGTTTTTCTCTTTCTGACTTACTTCACTCTGTATGACAGTCTCTAGATCCATCCACGTCTCAACAAATGACTCAGTTTCGTTCCTTTTTATGGCTGAGTAATATTCCATTGTATATATGTACCACAACTTCTTTATCCATTCGTCTGTCGATGGATGGGCATTTAGGTTGCTTCCATGACCTGGCTATTGTAAATAGTGCTGCAATGAACATTGGGGTGCATGTGTATTGCTGAATTATGGTTTTCTCTGGGTATATGCCCAGTAGTGGGATCGCTGGATCATATGATAATTCTATTTTTAGTTTTTTAAGGAACCTCCATACTGTCCTCCATAGTGGCTGTATCAATTTACATTCCCACCAACAGTGCAAGAGGGTTCCCTTTTCTCCATACCCTCTCCAGCATTTGTTGTTCGTAGATTTTCTGATGATGCCCATTCTAACTGGTATGAGGTGATACCTCATCGTAGTTTTGATTTGCATTTCTCTAATAATTAGTGATGTTGAGCAGCTTTTCATACTAATTGATTTTTGAATAGTGAACCAGCCTTTTATATTTGGAATAAATCCCTCTTGGCCATGGTGTATATAATTTTATTTATACATTATTGGATTTGATTTGCTAATATTTTGTTGAAGCTTTTTGCATCTGTGTTCATGAGAGATATTGGTCTAATAGTTTTGCTTTCTTGTAATGCCTTTATTTGGTTTGGTATTAGAGTAACGCTCTCCTCATAGAGTGAACTGGGATGTGTTCCTTCTGCTTCTATTTCCTGAAAGATTTTGTAGAGAATTGATATCATTTGTTCCTTCAGTGTTTGGTAGAATTCATTAGTGAAACCATCTGGGTCTGGTGCTTTTTGTTTTGGAAAGTTATTAGTGATTGATTCAGTTTCTTTAATAGATGCGGGTCTATTCAGAGTATCTGTTTCTCCTTGTGTGAGTTTTGGTAGATTGTACCTTTCAAGGAATTGGTCTGTTTCATGTAAATTATCAAACTGTGGGCATAGAGATAGATTTGTTCACAATCTTTTATTAACCTTTCAATGTCCATAGACTCAGTAGTGGTGGTCTCTTCTTCACTTGTGATATTAGTAACCAGTGCCTTCTCTTTTTTTCTTTTGGTTCGCCTAGCTAGAGGTTATCAATTTTATTGATCTTTTCAAAGAACCAACATTTTTGGTTTCACTTTCTCTATCATTTTCCTGTTTTCAATGTCATTGATTTTTTTGCTGTCATTTTTATTTCTTTTTTAAAAATTTTATTGAAGTGTAGTTGACTTACAATATTCTGTTAATTTCTTCTGTACAGCAAAATGACCCAGTTATACATATATATATTTTTTCATATTCTTTTCCATTATGGTTTGTACAGGATATTGAATATAGTTCCCTGTGCTATACAGTAGGACCTTGTTGTTTCTCCATCCTATATATAATAGTTTGCCTCTGCTAATCCCAAACTCCCAGTCCTTCCCTCCCCTAACCACCCGCCTGCACCTTGACAACCACACGTCTGTTCTCTACGTCTGTGAGTCTGTTTCTGTTTTGTAGATAAGTTCAACGGTGTCATATTTTAGATTTCATACATAAGTGATGTCATATGGTATTTGTCTTTCTCTTTCTGACTTACTTCACTTAGTATGATAATCTCTAGGTCCATCCATGTTGCTGCAAATAGCATTATTTCATTCTTTTTTATGACTAATATTCCATTGTGTATATATACCACGTCTTCTTTATCCATTCATCTGTCAATGGACGTTTAGGTTGTTTCCATGTCTTGGCTATTGTAAATAGTGCTGCTGTGAACATAGGGGTGCATGTATCTTTTCGAATTATAGTTTTGTCTGGGTATGGGTATGCCCAGGAATGGGATTGCTGGATCAATATGGCAACTCTATTTTTAGTTTTTGGAGGAACCTCCATGCCGTTTTCCATAGTGGCTGCACCAATTTACATTTCCACTGGCAGTGTAAGGGGGTTTCCTTTTCTCCACACCCTCTCCCGCACTTATTATTTGTAGACCTTTTAATGATGGCCCTTCTGACTGGTGTCCGAGGTGCTATCTCATTGTAGTTTTGATGTCCATTTCTCTAATAATTAGTGATGTTGAGCATCTTTTCATGTGTTTGTTGGCCACCTGTATGTCTTCTTTAGAGAAATGTCTATTTAGGTCTTCTGACCATTTTTCGATTGGGTTGTCTTTGTAGTTGTTGAGATGTATGAGCTGTTTGTATATTCTGGAAATTAGGCCCTTGTCGGTCACATTGTTTGCAAATATTTTCTCCCATACAGTAGGTTTTCTTTTCATGTTGTTTCTGGTTTCCTTTGCTGTGCAAAAGCTTGTAAGTTTGATTAGGTCCCATTTTTTAATTTTTGCTTTTATTTCTATTGCTTTGGGAGACTGACCTAAGAAAACATTGGTACAATTTTTGTCAGAAAATGTTTTGCCTGTGTTCTCTTCTAGGAGTTTTATGGTGTCATGTCTTATGTTTAAGTCTTTAAGCCATCTTGAGTTTATTGTTGTGTATGGTGAGAGGGTATGTTCTAACTTCATTGATTTTCATGCGGCTGTCCAACTTTCCCAATACCACTTGCTAAAGAGACTGTCTTTTCTCCATTGTATATTCTTGCCTCCTTTGTCGAAGATTAATTGATCATAGGTGTGTGTGTTTATTTCTGGGCTCTTTATTCTGTTCCATTGATCCATATGTCTGTTTTTGTGCCAGTACCACACTGTTTTGATTACTGTAGCTTTGTAGTATTGTCTGAAGTCTGGGAGGGTTATGCCTCCTCCTTTGTTGTTTTTTCCTCAGGATTGCTTTGGCAATCCTGGGTCTTTTATGGTTCCATATAAATTTTAGGATTATTTTTTCTAGCTCTGTGAAAAACATCATGGGTAATTTGATAGGGATTGCATTAAGTCTGTAGATTGCTTTGGGTAGTATTTTAACAATATTCTTCCAATCCAAGAGCATGGGATGTCTCTCCATTTCTTTGAATCGTGTTTCGTTTCCTTTATTAATGTTTTATAGTTCTCAGCATGAAAGTCTTTCACCTCCTTGGTGAGGTTTATTCCTAAGTATTTTATTTTTTTGGATGCAATTTTAAAAGGGATTGTTTGTTTACATTCCCCTTCTGATATTTCAGTGTTAGCGTAAAAAAATGCAACCAATTTCTGTATGTTAATCTTGTATCCTGCTACCTTGCTGAATTCATTTATCAGTTCTAGTACTTTTTGTGTGGAGTCTTTAGGGTTTTTCTATATATAGTATCATGTCATCTGCGTATAATGACAATTTTACCTCTTCCCTACCAATCTGAATACGTTTTATTTCTTTTCTCTGATTGCTGTGGCTAAGACTTCCAATACTATGTTGAAGAGCAGTGGTGAGAGTGGACATCCTTGTCTTGTTCCAGATTTTAATAGGAAGGCTTTCAGCTTTTCACCATTGAGTATTATATTGGCTGTGGGTTTGTCATAAATAGCTTTTATTATGTTGAGATATGTTCCCTCTGTACCCATTTTTGTAAGGGTTTTTTGTCATGAATCGGTGTTGAATTTTATCAAATGCTTTTTCTGCATCTACTGAGATGATAATGTGGTTTTGTCCTTTCTTTTGTTGATGGGATGTATCACATTGATTGATTTGCATATGTTGAACCATCCTTGTGACCCTGGGATGAATCCAACTTGGTCGTGTTATATGACCATTTTTATGTGTTGTTGGATTTGGTCTGCTTATATTTTGTTGAGAATTTTTGCATCTAAATTCATCAAAGATATTGGCCTATAATTTTATTTTTTGGTAGTCTTTGTCTGGTTTTGGTATCAAGATGATGGCGGCTTCTCATTTTTATTTTTTTCTTCTGCTTGCATTTGGTTTATTTACTTTTCTTTCTCTACTAAAGTGGAAGCTTAGGTTTTGATTTTGTATCTTTTGTCATTTATAATATAAAATATTACAATATTATTATAAAACGATAAGTTGTATTTTCATTTAGTTCAAAATATTATTTTAATTTCTCTTGAGATTTTTTCTTTGATCCATGTGTTATTTATAAATGTGTCATTTAATCTCCAAATATTTTTAGAATTTTTCAGCTATCTTTCTTCTGTTGACTTCCAGTTTAATTCCATTGTGGTCTTAGAGCATGCTTTGTATGATTTCTGTTCTTTTAAGTTTGTTGAGGTGTATGTTATGGCCCAGAATGTAGTCTATCTTGGTCAGTGTTCCATGTCAGCTTGAGAAATATATATATTCTGCTGTTGGGTATTGTTCAGTTCTACTGTATCCTTACTGATTTTTTGCCTGCTGGATCTGTCAATTACTGATAGAGATGTGTTGACACCTCCAAGTATAATAGTGGATTTATCTATTTCTCCTTTCAGTTCTATCAGTTTTGTTTTGTTTTGTTTTGCGGCACGCGGGCCTCTCACTGCTGTGGCCTCTCCCATTGCGGAGCACAGGCTCCAGACGCGCAGGCTCAGCGGCCATAGCTCATGGGCCCAGCCGCTCCACGGCATGTGGGATCCTCCCAGACTGGGGCACCAACCGGCGTCCCCTGCATCGGCAGGCGGACTCTCAACCACTGAGCCACCAGGGAAGCCCCCAGTTCTGTCAGTTTTTGCCTCAGGTATTTGCATGTTCTCTTGTTAGGTGCATATATCTTAAGGATTGTTATGTTTTTCTTGGAGAATCGATCCTTTTATCATTATATAATGCCCCTTTCTATCCCAGATAATCTTCTTCGTTTTGAAGTCTGCCTTGTTTAAAATTAGTATAACTACTACCGCTTTCTTTTGATTTGTGTTAGCATGATATATCTTTCTTCATCTCTATTTTAAAAAAATTTTTTATTTTTAGTTGTGGTTAAAAAAACCCCACATAACACAACAGTTACCATCTAAACCATTTCTAAGTGTACAGTTCAGTAGTATTAAGTATATTCATTGTTGTACAGTGGATATCCAGAAGTTTTTCTTCCTGCAGAACTGAAACTCTATACCCATTAAGCAACAGCTCCCCACCTTCTTCCTCCCCAGCCCCTGGCAACCACCATTCTACTTTGTTTCTATGAAGTTAACTACTCTAGATGCTTCATTTAAGTGGACTCATACAGTATTTGTCTTTTTATGACTGGCTTGCTTCACTTGCCATGATATCCTCACTTGCTTCACTTGCCATGATATCCTCAAGGTTTATCCATATGGTAGCATATGTCAAAATTTCCTTCTTTCTTTCTTTATATTTTTTAATAGATCTTTATTCCAGTATAATTGTTTCACAATACTGTGTTAGTTTCTGTTGTACAACAAAGTGAGTCAGCCATATGCATACATATGTCCCCATATCCCCTCCCTCTTGAGCATCCCTCCCACCCTCCCTATCCCACCCCTCTAGGTGGTCACAAAGCACCGAGCTGATCTCCCTGTGCTATGCAGCTGCTTCCCACTAGCTAACTGTTTTACATTTGGTAGTGTATACATGTTGATGCTACTCTCACTTTGCCCCAGCTTCCCCCTCCACCCCCGTGTCCTCAAGTCCATTTTCTATGTCTACATCTTTATTCCTGTCCTGGCACTAGGTTCATCAGTACCATTTTTTTTTTTTTTTTAGATTCCATATATATGTGTTAGCATACGGTATTTGTTTTCCTCTTTCTGACTTACTTCACTCTGTATGATAGACCCTATGTCCATCCACCTCACTACAAATAACTCAATTTCGTTTCTTTTTATGGCTGAGTAGTATTCCATTGTATATATGTGCCACATCTTCTTTATCCATTCATCTGTCAGTGGACACTTAGGTTGCTTCCATGTCCTGGCTATTGTAAATAGTGCTGCAGTGAACATTGTGGTTCATGTCTCTTTTTGAATTATGGTTTTCTCAGGGTATATGACCAGTAGTGGGATTGCTGGGTCATATGGTAGTTTTCTTTTTAGTTTTTTTAAGGAACCTCCCTACTGTTCTCTATAGTGGTTGTATCAATTTACATTCCCACCAACAGCGCAGGGCGGTTCCTTTTTCACCACACCCTTCCCAGCATTTATTGTTTCTAGATTGTTTGATAATGGCCATTCTGACTGGTGTGAGGTGATACCTCATTGTAGTTTTGATTTGCGTTTCTTTGTGACGTTGAGCATCTTTTCATGTGCCTCTTGGCCATCTGTTTGTCTTCTGTGGTGAAATGTCTATTTAGGTCTTCCACCCATTTTTTAATTGAATTGTGTGGTTTTTTGATATTGAGCTCCATGAGTTGTTCGTATATTTTAGAGGTTAATCCTTTGTCCATTGTTTCAGTTGCAAATATTTTCTCCCATTCTGAGGGTTGTCTTTTCATCTTGTTTATGGTTTCCTTTGCTGTGCAAAAGCTTTTAAGTTTAATTAGGTCCCATTTGTTTATTTTTTTTATTTCTGTTGCTCTAGGAGGTGGGTAAAAAAAGATCTTGCTGTGGTTTATGTCAAAGAGTGTTTTTCCTATGTTTTCCTCTAAGAGTTTTATAGTGTCTGGCCTTACATTTAGGTTTCTAATCCACTTGGAGTTTATTTTTGTGTATGGTGTTAGGTAGTGTTCTAATTTCATTCTTTTACATGTAGCTGTCCAGTTTTCCCAGCACCACTTATTGAAGAGTCTGTCTTTTCTCCATTGTATGTTCTTGCCTCCTTTATCATAAATTAGGTGACCATATGTGCATGAGTGTATCTCTGGGCTTTCTATCCTGTACTAACTGATCTATATTTCTGTTTTTGTGCCAGTACCATACTGTCTTGATTACTGTAGCTTTGTGGTACAGTCTGAAGTCAGGGAGCCTGATTCCTCCAGCTCTGTTTTCCTTTCTCAAGATTGCTTTGGCTATTCAGGGTCTTTTGTGTTTCCATACGAATTGTAAAATTTTTTGTTCTAATTCTGTGAAGAATGCCATTGGTAGTTTGATAGGGATTGCATTGAATCTGTAGATTGTTTTGTGTAGTATAGTCATTTTCACAATGTTGATTCTTCCAATCCAAGAACATGGTTTATTTCTCCATCTCTTTATGTCATCTTTGATTTCTTTCATCAGTGTTTTATAGTTTTCTGAGTACAGGTCTTTCACCTCCTTAGGTAGGTTTATTCCTAGGTATTTTATTCTTTTTATTGTGATGGTAAATGGGATTGTTTCCTTAATTCCTCTTTCTGATGTTTCGTTGTTAGTGTATAGGAATGCCAGAGATTTCTGTGCATGAATTTTGTATCCTGCAACCTTACTAAATTCATTGATTAGTTCTAGTAGTTTTCTGGTGGCATCTTTAGGATTTTCTATGTATAGTATCGTGTCCTCTGCAAACAGTGACAGTTTTATTTCTTCTTTTCCAATTTGTATTCCTTTTATTTCTTTTTCTTCTCTAATTGCAATGGCTAGGCCTTCCAAAATTATGTTGAATAAGAGTGGTGAGAGTGGATATCCTTGTCTTGTTCCTGATCTTAGAGGAAATGCTTTCAGTTATTCACCATTGAGAATGATGTTGGCTGTGGGTTTGTCATATATGGCCTTTATTATGTTGAGGTAGGTTCCCTCTCTGCCCATTTTATGGAGAGTTTTTTTTTTTATCATAAATGGTTGTTGAATTTTGTCAGAAGCTTTTTTTGCATCTATTTAGATGATCAGATGGTTTTTATTCCTTAATTTGTTAATGTGGTGTATCACATTGATTGATTTGCATATATTGAAAAATCCTTTTATCCCTGGGATAAATCCCACTTGATCATGGTGTATGATCATTTTAATATGCTGTTGGATTCCGTTTGCTAGTATTTTGTTGAGGATTTTTGCATCTATGTTCATCAGTGTTATTGGTCTGTAATTTTCTTTTTTTGTGATATCTTTTTCTGGTTTCGGTATCAGCATGATGGTGGCTTCATAGAATGAATTTGGGAGTGTTCCTCCCTCTGCAATTTTTTGGAAGAGGTTGAGAACGATGGGTGTTAGCTATTCTCTAAATGTTTGATAGAATTTGCCCGTGAAGCCATCTGGCCCTGGACTTTTGTTTGTTGGAAGATTTTTAATTACAGTTTCAATTTCATTACTTGTGATAGGTCATTTTATATTTTTTAGTTCTTCCTGGTTCAGTCTTGGAAAATTGTACCTTTCCAAGAATTTGTCCATTTCTTTGTGGTTGTCCGTTTTATTGGCATCTAGTCGTTTGTAGTAGTCTCTTATAATCCTTTGTATTTCTGCAGTGTCAGTTGTGATTTCTCCTTTTCATTTCTAATTTTATTGATTTGTGCCCTCTCCCTTTTTTTCCTGATGAGTCTAGCTAAGGGTTTATCAATTTTGTTTATCTTCTCAAAGAACCAGCTTTTAGTTTTATTAGTCTTTGCTATTTTTCTTTGTTTCTATTTCATTTATTTCTGCTTTGATCTTTATTATTTCTTACCTTCTACTGACTTTGGGTTTTCTTTGTTCTTGTTTCACTAGTTGCTTTAGGTGTAGGGTTAGATCGTTTATTTGAGATTTTTCTTGTTTCTTGAGGTGAGACTGAATTGCTATAAACTTCCCTTTTAGAACTGCTTTTGCCGTGTCCCATAGGTTTTGGGTCGTTGTGTTTTTGTTGTCATTTGCTTCTATGTATTTTTTAATTTCTTATTTGATTTCTTCAGTAATATCTTGGTTATTTAGTAGTGCACTGTTTAGTCTCCATGTATTTGTGGTTTTTACAATTTTTTTCCTGTAACTGATTTCCAATCTCATAGCGTTGTGGTCAGAAAAGATACTTGATACGATTTCAGTTTTTTTCTTAAATCTTCCGAGGTTTGATTTGTGACCCAAGGTGTGATCTATCCCAGAGAATGTTCCATGTGCACTTGAAAAGAAAGTGTATTCTGCCACTTATGGGTGGAATGTTCTGTAAATGTCAATTAAATCTATCTGGTCTGTTGTGTCATTTAAAGTTTGGGTTTCCTTATTTATTTTCTGTTTGGATGATCTGTCCATTGGTGTAAGTGGGGTGTTAAGGTCCCCTACTATTATTGTGTTACTGTCGATTTCCCCTTTCATGATTGTTAGCATTTGCCTTATGCATTAAGGTGCTCCCATGTTGGGGGCATAAACATTTATAATTGTTATATCTTGTTCTTGGATTGATCCCTTGATCATTATATAGTGTCCTTCCTTATCTCTTGTAAGTCTTTATTTTAAAGTCTATTTTATCTGATGTGGGTATTGCTACTCCAGCTTTCTTTTGATTTCCATTTGCATGGAATGTCTTTCTCCATCCCTTCACTTTCAGTCTGTACGTGTCCCTAGGTCTGAGGTGGGTCTCTTGTAGACAGCATATGTACTGGTCTTGTTTTTATATCCATTCAGCCAGTCTGTGTCTTTTGGTTGGGGCATTTAATCCATTTACATTCAAGGTTATTATCGATATGTATGTTCCTCTTACCATATTCCTAATTGTTTTAGGTTTGTTTTTGTGTTTTCTTCTTTTGTGTTTCCCGCCTAGAGAAGTTTCTTTAGCATTTGTTGTAAAGCTGGTTTGGTGGTGCTGAATTCTCTTAGCTTTTCCTTGTCTGAAAAGCTTTTAATTTCGCCGTTGAATCTGAATGAGATCCTTGCTGGGTAGAGTAATCTTGGTTGTAGGTTTTTCTCTTTCATCACTTTAAGTATATCCTGCCGCTCCCTTCTGGCCTGCAGAGTTTCTGCTGAGAAATCAGCTGTTAACGTTATGGGGATTCCTTTGTATGTTATTTTCTGTTTTTCCCTTGCTGCTTTTAATATTTTTTCTTTGAATTTAATTTTTGTTAGTTTGATTAATATGTGTCTTGCTGTGTTTCTCCTAGGGTTTATCCTGTATGGGACTCTCTGTGCTTCCTGGACTTGGGTTGTCTATTTCCTTTCCCATGTTAGGGAAGTTTTCCACTATAATCTCTTCAAATATTTTCTCAGACCCTTTCTTTTTCTCTTCTTCTGGGACTGCTATAATTTGAATGTTGGTGGGTTTAGTGTTGCCCCAGAGGTCTCTGAGATTGTCTTCAATTCTTTTCATTCTTTATTCTGCTCCTCAGCAGTTATTTCCACCATTTTGTCTTCCAGCTCACTTATTCATTCTTCTGCCTCAGTTACTCTGTTATTGATTCCTTCTAGTGTATTTTTCATTTCAGTTATTGTGTTATTCATCTCTGTTTGTTCTTTAGTTCTTCTAGGTCTTTCTTAAACATTTCTTGTATTTTCTCAGTCCATGTCTCCAGTCTGTTTCTGAGATTCTGGATCATCTTTACTATCATTACTCTGAATTCTTTTTCAGGTAGATTGCCTATTTCCTCTTCATTTATTTGGTCTTGTAGGTTTTTACCTTGCTCTTTCATCTGTGACATATTTTTTTGCTGTCTAATTTTTTTTTTTCCTTTTTTTTATGAGTGGGATTGTGGTCCTGTCTTACTGGTTGTTTGGCCTGAGGCTTCCAACACTGGAGTTTATAAGCTGATGAGTAGAGGTGGGTCTTGGTGCTGAGATGAGGACCACCGGGAGACCTCACGCCGATGAATATTCCCTGGGGTCTGAGGTTCTCTGTTAGTCCAGTGGTTCGGACTTGGAACTCCCACCACAGGAGCTTTGGCCCGACCCCTGGCTCGTTAATGAAGATCCTGCAAGCCACGTGGGGTGGACAAAAAAAAAGAACAATAACTAAGTAAAAAATAAGATTAGACTAGAAAACTAACAGATATGTTAGAAAAAATATAAAAATAAAAATATAGATGAAACAACAACCAGAAGGACCACAATAGTCAAAAAGAGGAGGAGGAAAAAAAAAGGTGGAAAAGGCCTGGGTTGTGGGGAGAGGGGCATAAGCAGGGGTGAGGTTTGGGCAGTGGGCAGGGCCTATGCTTAGAACCCACAGGGCTGGAAAGGTGTGGGAGGTGTGGGGTGTAGGGCTTAGGCTCAACAGGACAGAAGGGGCCCAGGCTGCCTCCTGCCTCTGGCCTCAGAGGGTGGGGGACCCCACCCGGAGGGCCCCTCCTGCCTGCCTCATTTCCCCAGCCTCTCTCCTATGCCCCCAGGACCCATGTGGCCTGGAGAGGGCTTTGCAGGGCTTCCTTCTTTTTTTAAAGTTGAGTAATATTCCATTGTTTGTCGATGCCACAATTTGTTTATCCGTTCATCCATCCATTGATGCATACTTGGGTTGCTTCTACCTCTTGGCTATTGGGAATAAGGTTGTTAGGAAAATGCGTGTGCAGAAGAATCAAGGTGGCAGAGTAGAAGGACGTGCTCTCACTCCCTCTTGCGAGAACACCAGAATCACAGCTAGCTACTGGACAGTCATCGACAGGAAGACACTGGAACTCACTAAAAAAGATACCCCACATCCAAAGACAAAGGAGAAGCCACAATGAGATGGTAGGAGGGGCGCAATCACAGTAAAATCAAATCCCATAACTGCTGGGTGGGTGACTCACAGACTGGAGAACACTTAATACCACAGAAGTCCAGCCACTGGAGTGAAGGTTCTGAGCCCCACATCAGGCTTCCCAACCTGGGGGTCTGGCAACAGGAGGAGGAATTCCTAGAGAATCAGACTTTGAAGGCTAGTGGGAACTGATTGCAGGACTTTGACAGGACTGGGGGAAACAGAGACTCTACTCCTGGAGGGCACACACAAAGGAAAACATAGGAAGAACACTCTTTGACATAAAACACAGCAAGATCTTTTTTGATCCACCTCCTTGAGTAATGGAAATAAAAACAAAAATAAACAAATGGGACCTAATGAAACTTCAAAGTTTTTGCACAGCAAAGGAAACCATAAACAAGACGAAAAGACAACTCTCAGAATGGGAGAAAATATTTGCAAACGAATCGACAGACAAAGGATTAATCTCCAAAATATATAAACAGCTCATGCAGCTCAATATTAAAGAAACAACCCAATCCAAAAATGGCCAGAAGACCTAAATAGACATTCCTCCAAAGAAGACATACAGATGGCCAAGAAGCACATGAAAATCTGCTCAACCTCACTAATTATTAGAGAAATGCAAATCAAAACTACAATGAGGTATCACCTCACACCAGTTAGAATGGGCATCATCAGAAAATCTACAAATAACAAATGCTGGAGAGGGTGTGGAGAAAAGGGAACCCTCTTGCACTGTTGGTGGGAATGTAAATTGATACAGTCACTATGGAGAACAGTATGGAGGTTCCTTAAAAAACTAAAAATAGAATTATCATATGATCCAGCGATCCCACTACTGGGCATATACCCAGAGAAAACCATAATTCAGCAATACACATGCACCCCAATGTTCATTGCAGCACTATTTACAATAGCCAGGTCATGGAAGCAACCTAAATGCCCATCGACAGACGAATGGATAAAGAAGTTGTGGTACATATATACAATGGAATATTACTCAGCTATAAAAAGGAACGAAATTGAGCCATTTGTTGAGACGTGGATGGATCTAGAGACTGTCATACAGAGTGAAGTAAGTCAGAAAGAGAAAAACAAATATTGTATATTAATGCATGCATGTGGAACCTAGAAAACTGGTACTGATGAACCAGTTTGCAGGGCAGAAGTTGAGACACAGATGTGGAGAACAAACATGGACACCAAGGTGGGGAAAGCTGCTGGGGGGTGGGGATGGTGGTGTGCTGAATTGGGCATTTGGGATTGACATGTATACACTGATGTGTATAAAATTGATGACTAATAAGAATGTACTGTATAAAAAAATAAAATTCACAAATTAAAAAAAAAGAAAATGGGTGTGCAAATATCTCTTTAAGATCCTGTTTTCAGTTCTGTTGGATACTCAGAAGTATAAATTGCTGGATCAAGTGGTAATTATATTTTTAATTTTTTGATGGATCACCATGCTGTTTTCCATAGTGACTGTACCATCTTACACTCCCACCACAAGGGTGCACAAAGTTTCCAATTTTTTCACATTATTGGTAACACTTGTTATTTTCTATTTTTTGTTTTGTTTTAGTAATAGCTACCCTAATGGTATGAGGTGATTCCATTCCTTTACTTCTAATCTATGTCTTTGTATTTAAAGTGGGTCTCCTGTAGATAACATATAATTGGGTCTCATTTTTTCAATATCCTCTCTCAGTCTCTGCCTTTTAATTGGTGTGTTTAGGTAATTTATATTTAGTGAGTATTTATTATACATTGCTGTTTATAGCTGTTTATTATACATTGCTCTCATTTGTTTTCTTTTTAAATTTTCCCTCTTTTTCTGCCTCCTCTGGATTTATCTGAGCAAATTGTTAAGATTCTATTTTCTCTCATTCCTTTTTTTAAAATTAATTAATTGATTTGGTTGCACCAGGTCTTAGTTGCAGCAGGCGGGCTCCTTATTTGTGGCTCGCCGGCTCCTTAGTTGCAGTATGTGGACTCCTTTAGTTGCGGCAGGAGGGCTCCTTAGTTGCGGCTTGTGGGCTCCTTAGTTGCTGCTTGCCGGCTCCTTAGTTGCGGCATGCAGGCTTCTTAGTTGTGGCATGTGAACTCTTATTGCAGCACACGTGAGATCTAGTTCCCTGACCAGGGATCGAACCTGGGCCTGCTGCATTGGGAGTGTGGCCTCTTAACCACTGCGCCACCAGGGAAGTTCCTTTTCTCTCATTTCTTAGAACTTCAATTATACTTCTTTAACAAATTATTTTTTACTAGAGGCCCTAGGGTTTGCAGTTTGCATTTACACTAATCTATGTCCACTTTCTTTTTTTTTTTTTTTTTTTTTTTTTTTTTTTTTTTTTGCGGTCCGCAGGCCTTTCACTGTTGTGACCTCTCCCGTTGTGGAGCACAGGCTCCAGACGCGCAGGCTCAGCAGCCATGGCTCACAGGCCTAGCCGCTCCGCGGCATGTGGGATCCTCCCAGACCAGGGCGCGAACCCGTGTCCCCTGCATCGGCAGGCGGACTCTCAACCACTGCGCCACCAGGGAAGCCCTGTCCACTTTCCAATAACACTATTCCTTGCTTCATGGGTAGTGCAGATACCTTATAATAGAGTATTTCCAGTTCCTCCTTCTTGTCCCTTATAGCATGGCTGTCATTCATTTCACTTAAATATAACCTATAATCAGCAAATATATTCTTGCTGTTATTTTGAATAGTTACTATTAGATTAAGAATTTTGAAAGTAAAAGGTTTTATTTCCTTTCCTTTTCATGTTCTTCCTTTCTTTATGTAGATCTGAATTTCTGACCTATATCATTTTCCCTCTCTCTGAAGAATTTCTTTTAATACTCTGTGCAAGGCAGGTTGACTGGTGACAAATTCCCTCAGTTTTTATTTGTCTTAGAAAGTCTTTATTGCTTCATTTTTGAAGGATAGTTTTGCTTGATACAGAATTGTAGGTAGGTGGATATTTTTCTTTCACTACTTTAAATATTTTAATCCAGTCCTTTTTTGCTTGCATGATTTGTGAAGATAAGTCTGATGTAAGTTTTATCATTGTTCCTCCATAGGTAAGGTGTTTTTTTCCTCTGGCTTCTTTCAAAAATTTTTGTCTTTGATTTTCTACAGTTTAAATATGATATGCCTAGGTGCAAATTTGGTGGGGTGGGGATTTATTCTGCTTGGTGTTTCGGAGCTTCCTGGATCTGTGGTTTGCTCTGTGACATTAATATTGGAAAATTCTCAGTCATTATTACTTAAAATATTTCTTTTTGCTCTCTCTCTCTCTCTACTTCTGCTATTCCATTATGCATATGTTACACTGTAATTTTCTCTCAATTCTTGAGTAGTGTTGTCTTTTTCATTGTTTTTATTTTCATTTCAGTTTGGGAAGTTTTTATTGACATATCTTCAAATCCACTGACTCAGTGTCAAGTCTACTGTGAGCCCATCAAAGGTATTTTTCATTTCTATTACAGTGTTCTTGACTTTTAGCATTTCCTTTTTTCAAAAAATTGTATTGAAGTATTGTTGATTTACAATGTTGTGTTAATTTCTGCTGTACAGCAAAGTGACTAAGTTATACACACACACATATATATATATACACATTCTTTTTCATATTCTCTTTTTAAAAAATTTTTATTTTTGGCTGCGTCAGTTCTTAGTTGCAGCACATGGGATCTTTCGTTGCAGGACACAGACTCTCCGTTGAGGCACGTGGGCTTCTCTCTAGTCGTGGTGCATGAGCTCCAGAGTGCATGTGTTCAGTAGTTGCAGTGTGCAGGCTCCAGAGCACGCGGGCTCAGTAGTTGCAGCACGTGGGCTCTCTAGTTGTGGCAGGCGGGCTCCAGAGCACATGGGCTTTCTAGTTGTGGTGCACGGGCTCAGTGTTGTGGTGCGTGAGCTTAGTTGCCTCATGGATTGTGGGATCTTAGTTCCCTGACCAGGGATCAAACCTGCATCCCTGCATTGGAAGGTGGATTCTTAACCACTGGACCACCAGGGAAGTCTCTCATATTCTTTTCCATTATGGTTTATCACAGGATATTGAATATAGTTCCCTGTGCTATACAGTAGGACCTTGTTGTTTATCCATTCTATATGTAATAGTTTGCATCTAGTAATCCCAAACTCCCACTCCATCCCTCCCCTACCCCGCCCTTTGCAACCACAATTCTGTTCTCTATGTCTGTGTGTCTGTTTCTGTTTTGTAAATAAGTTCGTGTCATATTTTAGATTACACATATAAGTGATATCATATGGTATTTGGCTTTCTTTTTCTGACTTACTTCATTTAGTATGATAATCTCTAGGTCCATCCATGTTGCTGCAAATGGCATTATTTCTTTCCTTTTTATGGATGAGTAGTATTCCACTGTCTATATGTACCACATTTTCTTTATCCATTCATGTGTCAGTGAACATTTAGGTTGTTTCCATGTCTTGGCTATTGTAAATAGTGCTGCTGTGAACATAGGGATGCGTGTATCTTTTTGAATTATAGTTTTGTCTGGATATATGCCCAGGAATGGGATTGCTGGATCATATGGCAACTCTATTTTTTGTTTTTTGAGGAACCTCCACACTGTTTTCCGTAGTGACTGCACCAATTTACATTCCCACCAACGTGTAAGGGGGTTTCCTTTTCTCCACATGCTCTCCAGCATTTATTATTTGGAGACTTTTTAATGATGGCCCTTCTGACAGGTGTGAGGTGGTATCTTATTGTAGTTTTGATTTACATTTCTTTAATAGTTAGCAATGTTGATCATCTTTTCATGTGCCTTTTGGCCATCTGTATGTCTTCTTTTTTTTTTTTTTTTTTTTTTTTTTGTGGTACGCAGGCCTCTCACTGTAGTGGCCTCTCCCGTTGCGGAGCACAGGTTCCGGATGCGCAGGCTCAGCGGCCATGGCTCACGGGCCCAGCCGCTCCGCGGCATGTGGGATCTTCCCGGACCGGGGCACGAACCCGTGTCCCCTGCATCAGCAGGCGGACTCTCAACCACTGCACCACCAGGGAAGCCCCTGTATGTCTTCTTTAGAGAAATGTCTATTTAGGTCTTCTGCCCATTTTTCGATTGGGTTGTTTTTGTTGTTGAGTTGTATGTACTGTTTGTATATTTTGGAAATAAGCCCTTGTTGGTCGCATCATTTACAAATATTTTCTCCCAGTCCATAGGTTGTCTTTTCATTTTGCTTATGGTTGTCTTTGCTGTATAAAGACTTGTAAGTTTTGTTAGGTTCCATGTGTTTATTTTTGCTTTTATTTCTATTGCTTTGGGCGACTGACCTATGAAAACATTGGCATAATTTATGTCAGATAATGTTTTGCCTCTATTCTCTTCTAAGAGTTTTATGGTGTCATGTCTTGTGTTTAAGTCTTTAAGCCATTTTTTTAAACATCTTTATTGGGGTATAATTGCTTTACAATGGTGTGTTAGTTTCTGCTTTACAACAAAGTGAATCAGTTATACATATACATATGTTCCCATATCTCTTCCCTCTTGCGTCTCCCTCCCTCCCATTTAAGCCATTTTGAGTTTATTTTTGTGTATGGTGTGATGGTGTGATCCAATTTCATTGATTTTCATGTGGCTGTCCAGCTTTCCCTATACCACTTGCTGAAGAGACTGTCTTGTCTTCATTGTATATTCTTGCCTCCTTTGTTGAAGATTAATTGATCATAGGTGTGTGGCTTTATTTCTGGGCTCTCTATTCTGTTCCATTGATCCATATGTCTGTTTTTGTGTCAATACCACACTGTTTTGATTACTGTAGCTTTGTAGTATCGTCTGAAGTCTGGGAGGTTATGCCTCCTGCTTTGTTGTTTTTCCTCAGGATTACTTTGGCAATCCTGGGTCTTTTATGTTCCATATAAATTTTAGGATTATTTGTTTTAGTTCTGTGGAAAATGTCATGGATAATTTGATAGGAATCTCATTAAATATGTAGATTGCTTTGGGTAGTACGGCCATTAAATTTCTAATATGATAATTCCAAAGTCTGGTAATCATGCTTTGTCTCTTCAGATTGTGTCTTTTCTTGCCCTAGCTTGTTTGTAATTTTTTGTTGAAAGCTGGGCATGACATATTGGGAAATAGGTAAATAGGCCTTTAGTGTGAGATTTTATGTCTATTTTGCTGTGAGTTAGGCTCTGTTTAACGTTTGCCGTAATTGTAGGTGTTGGGGGCTTCAGTTTCCCCTAGTGTCCTTGTTTTTGTCTCCCCTCTTTCCTTTGGCTTTCCCTAGAAACTCTTTTTTAAAAAAAATTCTTGAGATATAATTCATATACAGTTTACCCATTTTCAGTGTACAATTCAGTGTTTTTTGATATATTCACAGATCCATGCAACCATCACCACAATTAATTTTAGAACATTTTCATCACTTCACAAAGAAATCTGAACCCTTTCCCTATCACCCACCTATACCACACTCCCAGCCTAAAGTAATCACTAGTTTTCTTTCTGTCTCTATATGGTTCTCCATTCTGGATGTTTCATATGATTGTAATCATACACTACGTCGTCTTCTGTGACTAAGTGCTTACACTTAGCAAAATGTTTTCAAGGTTCATCCATACTGTAGCATACATCAGTACTTTATTCATTTTTATGGCCAAATAGCCATTTGTCAAATGTATCCATTTGTCAGTTAATGGACATTTGGGTGGTTTGCATCCTTTGTCTGTTATGAATAAAGCTGCTATAAACATTTGTGTACAAGTTTTTGTGGGAACATATTTCATTACACTCAGGTAAATAACTCGGAATGGGATTGGTGGGTCATCTGGTAAGTGTATGCTTAACTTTTTAAGAAACAGCCAAACTGTTTTCCAAAGTGGCCATACCACTTTGCATCTTCATCAGCAGTTCATATTGTCAGTTTTTAAAATTTTGAATTATTTTCATAGGTGTGTAATTGTAGTGGATATACCACTACACACTATTGGAAAAGATGTTGAACATTTTGAACCTGTTTTCATGTGCTTATTTGTCTTTCATATATCTTATTTGGTGATGTATCTGTTCGAATCTTTTGCTTGTTTTTAAATTGGGTTGCTTACTGAGTTTTAGTTCTTTATGTATTCTTGATATGTTCAAGATATAAGCCTTTTATCAGATATGTGATTTGGAAATACTTTCTCTCATGCTGTGGCTCTTCATTCTTTCTAGTGTCTTTCAAATAGTGGAAGTTCTTACTTTTTTCCAAAGTACAACTTACATTTTTTCTCCTATGGATCATGTTTATAGTATAATTTCTAAGAAATCTTTGCCCAACCTAACATCACAAAAATTTTCTCTGATGTTTTCTGTTTCTATAGAAGTTAAATGGCTTTAGGTTTATCATGTATGTCCACGTTTAACTTTGAATTAAATTTTGCATAAGATATAAGGTATGTTTGGAGTTGTGGGTTATTATTATTATTTTTTAGCATATGGACACACACTTTTTGAAAAGATTATCTTGTCCATTGAGTTGCCTTAGCACCTTTGTAGAAGATCAATTGACTATTTAAGTGTCAGTATATTTGTAGGCAGTCTGTTCTGTTCCATTAATCTGTCTTTATGCCAGTACTACACTCTCTTGACTACTACACATTTATAGTAAGCTTTAAAATCTGGCAGTGTAAGTCTTACAACTGTTTCCTTTTTCATAGTTTTCTTTGATTACTATGGTTCCTTTGCCTTCCCATATAAATTTTAGCATCAGTTTGATATGTACAAAATGTCCTCCTGGAAACTTTGATTGGAATTGCTTTGTGTCTATAGATCTGTATGGAGAGAACTGAAAAATCTTAACAATTTTGAGTTTTGATACATAATATGTATCTCTATTTTTTATTATCTTTTTGATTTCCTTCATCAGCATTTTTGTAGTTTTCAGCACACAAACCTTTTACATGTTTTCTAAGATTTATTTTATGGATTTTGGTGCTTTTATATAAAGTATGTTTAAAAATTTCGGTTTCCAATTTTTTATTGCCAAGTATAAAAATACATTTGACTTTTTGTATATTGACTTTGTATCCCGAGAACTTCCTAAACTCAATTCTAGTAGCTTTTTTGTAGATTCTTCGGAATTTTCTACATAGACATTGTAAGTCAAAAGTTTTGTCTCTTATTTTCTGATGTGTGTGCTTTCCTTTTATCGTCATATTGCACAAGGAAGGACCTTAAGTTTATCTTTGATCTATCTTTATGCCAATACTACACTCTCCTGAATAGGAGTGGAGAAAGTGGACACTGTATTTGTGATTTTAATTTCTTAAAATTTGCCAGGACTTGCATTATGGCTCAGCATATGGTCAGTTGTGGTGAATGTGCCACATAAGCTTCTAAAGAATGTATTCTGGAGTTGCTGGGTATGTCTAGGTATGTCAATTAAGTCACATTTGTCAACCATATTATTCAAAGTGTCTATATCCTGTTGCTTTTTTTTTTTTTTTTTTTGCCTGCTTGTTCTACTGAAAGAGGTGTGTTAAAATCTCTAACTATGACCTTGGACCTGTCCATTTCCTTTTATGTAGTTGTCTATTTTTCCTTTATGGATTTTGAGGTGTGTATCAGTTTGGAGTTGTTATAACTTCCTGGTTAACTGAAATCACTTTATCATTATGAGGCACCCCTCTTTACTGTAAGTAATATTTTTTGCCTTGAGGTCTACTACTGAAATTAATGTAACCATATCAGTTGTTGGCTAAGGTATCCTTCCTCCTCACTGGTCTTTAAGCTTCTCCCATTGTGTTTGGTACAGAGTAGGAAGTGATCAATAAGTGTTGTGCATGTGACTGTCACTCAGTTTTTTATGTTTCAAATGTGAAATAACCATATATGTGATTTGTTTGTATATCCCTAAACAGTGTTTCATTTTTACCTGTTTTCAGTCTTTATATAGACTGAAACTATACATATTTTATTTTTTTTCATTCAACATCGTTTTTGAGATTTATCCATGTTTTACTATAGTCATTGATTTTTCACTGCTGTATACTACTTCACTATATAAATAACACCACAGGAGACCTCATTCAGTCCCATACATTACTTAAAAATACTATCTTCCAAATTTCTCTCTCTAGTCTTGACCTTTCCTTTGAGCTCTAGATTCAACATCTCTCCTTTGATATAACAAGGATCTCAATTTAACAACCAAAAGACAATTCTTGATTTCCTACTCTCCCCCTTCCCAATCTGTTCCTTTTTCAGTATTCTTTATCTCCCCATGACACCATTCACCAAGCTGTACAAGAACCAAAATCGAGATGGAAACACATTTGGTTTTACATTGAGGCATTAGCAGGGGGACAGACTGACTTGACTGGGGTAAATATGGTGGGATATGATGAAAGCGAGAGAGATGGGCAGGGGCCAGAACATGTAGGGCTTGTATACCATGGTAAGGAGTTCAGATTCAGTATGAGTGTTATAGGAAGTCATGGGAGGCTTGGCAAGAGGGAAGACCAGTTAGAATACAGTAGTCCTGAAGAGTCAAGATGATGGTGGAAACTATAGCAGTAGTAGTAGAGATGGAGAATGGTGAACAGACTTGGAATATATTTTGGAGCCAGAGATGGTAGAACTTGCTGATAGGCTGGATGCAGGGGTGTGTAATAATTAGAGTTAAGTCAAAGACGACTTCGTCTCTTTTCCCATATCCCATTCCTTCTGGACCCTCCTACGAACTGTATTATTAGGTGCTCTCATTCCATCTCCCATTTTTGCCTGCCCTTTCATAGTTTCTATCAATCCATCTCTGCATCCCATCATAGATGATTTTATAAGATCAGTCTCCCAATTCACATTCTCTCTTCACCTGTGTCTAATCTGCATTGATGACTATCAAGTTTTCAGTTTGTGACTTTTTTTCATTTATGAATGTTTCAAATTTGCCTTTTATTTATTTTTTATTTTTATTTTTTTATTTTTGCGGTACACGGGCCTCTCACTGTTGTGGCCTCTCCCATTGCAGAGCACAGGCTCTGGACGCGCAGGCTCAGTGGCCATGGCTCACAGGCCCAGCCGCTCTGCAACATGTGGGATCTTCCCAGACTGGGGCACGAACCCCTGCATCGGCAGGTGGACTCTCAACCACTGTGCCGCCAGGGAAGCCCTGCCTAACTTTTAAATAATGTTCTCCTTATTTTCATATCTAATTAATCATTACTTTATGGTCTTTCAGATTATTCTATTTGCAGTTTTTATTCTATTTTTTAAAATAACTTTATTAAAGATTATTTAATTTTTGGCTGCACTGGGTCTTAGTTGCAGCACGCAGGATCTTCGCTGAGGCATGCGGGATCTTTCGTTGTGGCACATGGGCTTTTTGTTGTGGCACGTGGGCTTCTCTCTAGTTGTGGTGTGCAGGCTCCAGGGCATGTGGGCTCTGTAGTTGTGGCTCGTGGGTTCCACAGCACACGGGCTCTCTAGTTGTGGCGCATGAGCTCAGTAGTTGTGGCGCGGGCCTACTTGCCCCGTGGCATGTAGGATCTTAGTTCCCTGACCAGGGATCAAACCCTCGTCCCCTGCATTGTAAGGTGGTTTCTTTACCATTGGACCACCAGGGAAGTCCCTATTTGCAGTTTTGAAATAACGAATTTTCCTATTTGCATCTGCTGACTCCTCCTGGTAGTTCACTGCCTCCTGTAGATTGTGTGTGTGTGAGTTTAATCTTAGAAGCTTTTCCCTGTGGCAATCCTAAGGGACCCTATCTGAAACTGTTCCTATAGGGCAGTTTTGTTTGCTTCTGCTAGGGTCCCAGAGTTGATATGTTATTTTCTTAATTTGTGGTTCTTATAGCTATACATTTAAAATAACCCAACCTTACTTACCTTTGGTACAGGTATTCTGGGATTCTGATTTCTCATAGATGACTCTGTGATTCTGGGCTCTTGGACAGTTCTACTAGTCCTGTTTCAATACGTGAACTCTTTGTGGCTTTATGGAGAGGATTAAGTTATAGCTCCACTTTCTCCTGTGAGCATGAAACCATGGCTGTTGTCCCTACACAGGTAGTAGGATATCAGCCCCTATATTCTTCAACAGAACTTCACTGGTTTAAGGGAATTTACTAGAGACTGGTGGGAACCCTTTCTTTAAGCAGGAGGCAGTTTTTGATGTCTGACACTGATTTGTGTGACTAGCAAATATTTTGTTTATTGACACAACTCAAGTTTTTGCTTCGTAGATTCACACTGAGTACTCTGGCACTTGAAAACAGATGTTCCTGCAATCAATTTCACTTAGATTCCACTGATGCCAGCATGTATTCTGGGAAATTGGGAGGTCTACCTTTAATCGGGAGGTATACGATTGTACTGGGATTAAATATTTGGAACAGATATGTGATGCAACGCTGTTACTTTTCTGTCATTTCTATTATGCTCTTATAGTCCCCCCACTTTTGCCTCTGAGTGGTCACATTCCCAAACAGCTTCTCTGTGCTATGTACAGTGGATATTCTATATAAAGTCAAGAATTTCCTTTTTGTCTTCCACCAAATTTGACTATAAAACCTAAATAATGAAAAAATAACCATTTAATTAGTAAGAAAAAAGATCTTGAGCATTTTTTGACCATATCTAAACTAATAATCTTTTGCTTTTTCTAGTGATCATTTCCTACAAATAACACACAGTTGCACACATTTTTACAGTTAAATCCTTTTTTTATTCTCTTGTGGAATGCTATGTTTAATGTTACAGTATGGTTGTCAAAGCTACTGAAATGTGACACATATCCATGTCTAAATGCTGCAGAACAGTATAACTTTATTTTAACAAAAAGTTATTTTACAGCTGAGGTCTGATGGTTTTGAAACCAATGCCTATGTGTATGGCCAGCCACAAACCTGGGGGATGTTTATTTCCTGTACATGTATATACAAATATATCCCATACATATATATGCACACAGGCATGTATTAATTTATGTGTGAAATATATAAAATTATATACATACACATACATGCATATCTATATACATATACCCACCCTCACTATTGAGCTCGCTTTTCTAACCCTAATCAGCTCCATGCCCACCTACTGCTGCCCGGTGTAACTACATGATTTTAGTGCCAATACCAAGCACCCTTTCGGATGCAGGATAGGTACATCTGTGCATATAGATATGTGTATTTATGTATGTTTGTATAAAGGAATCATTTCTCCCTTTTATGCTACAGTCATGCATTACTACGATAAACAGTCTTTTCACCATAGGTTTTGAAATTCTAAACAGTGTAAAATCTACTTCTGGAAAACTGTATAGGTTCATAGTTACAAAAAATATATATTTTATATATATGTGTGTGTGTGTGTATATATATATATATATATATATATATATACGATTGAAACCTATTGAGTAGATATGTCCTCAGAATCTGGCTATATCCTAGCCCTTAGATAAATTAAAAGAACACCCTCTTAATAGGATGTTATGATAGCCTTAAATAGAACATTACCTGTATTTAGAATAGTTGATGTTTTAAAAGTTAACAAAATGATGTTAAAGATTTGAACAACACTATGCCATTGCATTAAATATATAAACGTTTCCACCAAAGGTTTGGTTCAATTACTTGTCTAAGATTTTCATGTTCCAAGAGTGACCAGTATTGTAGTCATTATTCTTAAAATTATGGCTCATTAAAGGCTTTTATACAAAAAAACCCTAGTTTTAATCATTTATAAAAACAAGTTCTCTTTAAAAGGAAAAACGTACATGAACACTAACGTACTCATGGATATTATCCTGTACAAAGTGACTACTATGTAAAGATAGGAGGCTTGTTCCCAGTAAGAACACCTCATGGTAGCGCATGTAAACCTGGTTTGGTTCCTCTGCTCTGCAGCTATTCAGCATGTAAAATTTAAACCATTTCACATTAACATTTAAATTTAATACAGTGCAAATGTTTGAGAATAACTTGTTCCCCCCAGTGAAACAAGAACCAGCGTTATGCTGAATATTCTTCAGATCTATTTACACGTTGAGCTAAAAAGTTCACCATAAACTTTGAAATTTGCTGAATATCAGCAGAAATGTTACTGAACTAGCAGCAATTGCATTTACAATATCTGATAGTTATTTGAGAGAATGCATGAAATTTTCCAGGCTGTACTCTGAATCGTATTGCTCTTGATCCCACAGATCGCTCAGGTTTTCAAGAACTGATTTCATACTTGCTTTTCCAGAAGTAGAGGTGTCAGCTTTTTCTGCTTTGCCGTCCTTAAGAAAAATTGGCAGAAAGATAAAATGAAAGATTAATTTCAGAAATTTTATTTTCCTTTAAAATATCATAGTTCTTTCTAACATTGCACTTTTTCAACAGAGTTAAACACTTCAAAATATGGGGAAGTTCGTGAACTCATAAAATAGCCTATTTTCCCACAGCCCTAATAATTTATCATTTTACGCTTTTTATTTGAGAAGAATTTTAAGAACATTGCAAAGAATTCACTGTTAACTGTGTCACTTGGCTTTGTCATTCTTCTCCCGTGTGTGTATATATATATATGTATATATATATACACACCTGTGTATATGTTAGTATTAGATATATAGTTAAATTATCAGCCTTTCCCAAAACCATTTGAGAATAGGTTGTAGATATTATGCCCCTTTATCCCAAAACAAGGACATTCTCTTACATAACCAAAGTACAAAGATCAAATTAAGGAAATTTAATATTGGTATATTAACATGATCTCATATGTAGTCCATATTCAAATTTTGCCAATAAGATCCTTTATGGCAGTAGTTCTTGCTTCCTTGGAACACCCCTTGAGCCCAGTTTCTGCTCACTGAAAGTCACCCATAAGAATATTCTTTCAAATGGAATAAAATACATTTGAAGCAATCCATGTTTCTTTGAGCCTTTTTTTCTGGGTTACACAGATCCTGTTCTTTCAATCTCCCTTATGTGACACGACTGAAGAACTCTTCTCCATTCTGGCCATCTTTTGGGGATTCACTGATTTGTTACTGTTTAAAATGCAGCACCCAGAACCAGACAGTATTCTAAATGTGGCTTAACACACACAGAGTAGAGTGGAACTACTTTCTCTCACATTTGGACACTATAATTCTGTTATTACAGCTAGTTTAATTGCATTATATAAGGCCATTTCTCACCCTAATTTATACTGTGTACAGTTGATTTTCTGAACCTACACAGGGCTTTAAATCCAACCCTATTAGTTTTACATTATTAGACCAACCAATATTTCCAGCTGGTGCATCCTTTGATAATGGATTGTTATCTGATATATATTAGGTCCATCATCCACATTAACAACAATAGCTACTATTTATTATTTTCATAACTCTAGTAATATAGGCATTGTTATTCTGCCAAGGCTGAAGATGGTCAGAGAAGTTAATTTGCCTAAGGTCGCCAGTTAATAGGAGGCAGGGCAAGAAACACAGACCCAGGTCTAGCTGACTCCAGAAACAGCTGTCCTTTAGCAGGTAGGGACTAAGGAAAGAAAACCTGGGGAAGACACTGGAGACATCAATCAGAAAGTCAGACCTTCAAACATGCCCTAGTATCCTGGTGAGTTTTATCTGGACATCGGAAATTCCCTCAAAGGGTTGTCTAGGTGATACTAAAGTGAATGACTTTTGCTGCTCCTTTTAATACTTTTACCAAGCAGTCCCAGGAAGTCTGTGAATACATTAAAGATACAACAAATTGTATAAGAAGTTCTTTACCTTATCAAGAGTAAACAGATCAAGGAGTTGATCTGTCCCCATACTCTGCAAACTAGAATTCTCTTGGCTAATAACAGTATTTGCTATGTTCATCTTGAATTTCTGCAAACCCATTATTTTCTCTTCCAGCGTTCCTCTGGTTATCAGTCGGTACACATTAACCACACGTTTCTGAATGAGAAAAAGAAGTTAAGCAACTGTAGCATGAATAAATGGGTAAGTAAGTTTTGAGATTTACCAAGTCAGAGGGCTTGCATACTTGTACTAAGTACTTAACTACCATTGAATTAGGATTGTGTTTTCTTTATCTGTGCCCATGACCTTAAAATGTTTGTAGACGATCACAGAACATTAGGAATGGACAGTTTCCCAGGTTTTCTTAGCCCAGGCACCTCATTTAGCACATGAGGAAATGGTGCCACAAAATTAAGTGACTTGCCTAACGTCACAACCCTTACTAACATAAGAGCGGGAACTTAAACCAAGGCTTCCTGTCTTTTGGGGGGAGTTATTTTTCCCAGTGCACAAGTTAACACTTGTGAGTGCTGACTTTTTACCTGCCCAATGCGATGGGCCCGGTCCATGGCTTGTAGATCACGCATGGGATTCCAGTCATGCTCCACAAATACCACTGTGTCAGCGCCTGTTAAGTTAAGCCCCAGGCCACCA
Source organism: Monodon monoceros (assembly GCF_005190385.1). Lineage (NCBI taxonomy): Eukaryota > Metazoa > Chordata > Mammalia > Artiodactyla > Monodontidae > Monodon > Monodon monoceros. Next base: position 48,079,044 of record NW_021703781.1, on the reverse strand, counting down.
ACGTGAGTTGTAAGTAAGAGAACATCTATGGATGGATCGTTGTTAAACCTAAAAACATAGATATTAAAAAATAAAATTAGTACATTTCTTCCTAAAGTTCAAGTAACAGAAACTGAACTGTTTAATAAAAATTAAAGAGCACAAATGAGAACACTGCTTTATAATCCACGACACAGACATTTCTGTGACCACCTGAGTTCAGACTATCTTCTTTTAATATACATAACATCTTTAGTAATAGAAAGAAGGTATTCTAGAACATGTCAGAAATTTCATACCTAGCAATTAAGTCCAATTGCAAAATGGATGCAAAAATGGAACACTAATTATAATTAAGACAAAACCCAACTATGAACCTTTAACGTATGGAGACAGAAGAGTGTAGAGAAAGGTTAGATCAGTCAGGGAAGGTAGAAGATTAGCGTGCTGAGGGTTGCTAAAATTGTACTAGTCCTAGAAGATATTGACAAAGGACATCTGGTAGCTTCTAGGAAAAAGAAGAGCTAGCATTACTAAGCTACCGTTTATTACTCTGAGTCAGGCACTGGGCTTTGTACTTTGTATGCTTTATGTTATTTCTTACAGTAGCTCTATAAGATATCATTATTGTTATCTGAGAGACTCTCAGGCTGTGTGGATAATAAACAGGCCCAAGAGAACACTGCCTCAATGGTAGAGTCAGAGTCAAACCTGGGTTCAAAGTCCCTTCGTGGGTCTCTGTTTTGTGCCTAAAAATCTCTTAGGGATGCTTGTTAAAAATGCTCACTCTTGAAGTCAGCAGGCCTGGGACAGAACCTAGGAATATGCATTTTTAAAAATGAACCCCTGCGATTTCCAACGCAGAGGGAGCAGACCACATGTAAGAACACTGTACTCAGTGATTCTGCTTCCAAGCTAGGCCAGCTTCCAACTTGTTTTCAGCAGAGACAGAGGGATCAGGATAAAGAGCTTAGTTAAGCCACTTGTTTGCTTCCTCCTGCCCCAACTCCCATAAACAGATGAGGGGAAAGTAGTTACCTCTATTTTTTGTTGATGCCTTAAATTTCTTTCATGCCCTTAGGAGTGCTAATACAGTCACACTTTTTTCCCCCTAACTAAACAAACTATTCAATTATATTTCTGCAGTTCTGTATTTTAAAAAGGTAAAGGTTTAGTTGGGTTGAATTATACAGAAAAAAACACATTTGCAAATATCTAGCCAAAGAAGATACTTCATGAGGCAAACTTCTATGTAAGTAATAATAATAAATTGACTATAACTTGATTTGTAAGATTTTAGAAGCCACTTACCGTGAAACAATGGAATGCCTCTGACCAGGAGGTATGCTACCATCTAATCTCAAGTAAGTGACAGAGGGTAAGTGAGGTTTGAGAAGATCATGCTCTACTATATCAAGCATGCTTTTAAGCTGACAGAAGATCAGTATCCTGTGCTGGGCTACAACAGACTCTGTGCCACTCTCGGAAGTGCTGCCATTTCCCAAACCACAGTCCAACAGCAACTTGAAAAAAGAATCAATTGTTACACAGATGTCCAATAAAAGTAGGCAGTCAATCTCACCAAAATAAATATTTCTCTTTGTGGTGAGAAAAGGTTAACTTACCTGTGACCTGAAAAGCAGATTAGCATTTGGGGCTCTCATTTATAACATTTTCTACACTAGCCCATGTGAAATCTAAAATCTTCATCCGTTATTTATTTTCAATAAAATTTAAGCCAGAATAACTACAAAAAGCTAAAACAATAAAGTCCAGGTTTTACAATAAGATCTTAATTTTTAAGGCTAGAAAAACTAAATGGTATTAACATTTACATTAACTTGAAATTGGTTCCTTTAATTTAACCTTTCCAAATTCCAGAATTTTTTAAAACTCCATTTTTAAAAGTTATACCAAGAGTGACATGAGCAAATGGCAGAGCAAGCAGTTCCTAGAAAAATTAATTCCAGTGATCCACACTGACACATATAATCAAGCTGTTGAAAGACAAAGACAAAAAGCGAAATCTTGACGACAGCAAGAGAAAAGTGACCACCCCACCACTACCACACGACCTGTGGGATCTTTGTCTCCCAACCAGGGATCAAACCCGGGCCCTGGCAGTGAAAGCACCAGGTCCTAACCACTGGACTGCCAGGGAATTCCCAAAAGTGACTTCATGTAAAAGGGATTCTCAATGAGATGAACACCCCTTTTCTCATCAGACACCATGGAGGACATGACCAAGAAAGTTAAAAGACAATCTACAGAATGGGAGAAAGTATTTGCAAATCACGTATCTGATAAAGGCTTAATATCTAGAATACAAACTCCTAAAACTCAACCAAAAGACAAACAACCCAATGAAAAAACAGTCAAAGGACTTAAATGGGCATTTCTCCAAAGAAGATATACAAATGTCCCAATAAGCACATGAAAACAACATCATTAGTCAATAGGAATAGCAAATCAAATCAACAATGTGATACCACTTCATACCTATTGTGATGGCTATACTAAAAAAAAAAGGAAAATAAGTGTTGGTGAGGATGTAAGGAAATCAGAACCCTGGCACATAGCTTGGGAATGTAAATGTTGCAGCCACTGTGGAAAGCAGTTTGGCAGTTCCTGAAAAAGTTAAACATAGAATTGCTATATAATCCAGCAATTCCACTCTTAGGTCTAATATCTAAAAGAACTAAAAAGAGGGACTCAAACAAGCTAATGTTCATTGCAGCATTATTCACAATAGCCAGAAGGTGGAAACAACCCAAGTGTCATCAACACATGACTGGATAAACAAAATGTACTGGTGGTGGTAATAACAACAACAACAAAGGACTATTATCCAGCCATAAAAATGAATGAAGTGCTGATATGTGCTCTAACATGAATGAACCTTGAAAATAAGTGAAATAAGCCGGCCACAAAAGAACAACAATATGGTTCCACGTACATGAAATATTTAGAACAGGCAAATTCACACAGACAGAAAGTAGATTCGAGGTTCCCTGGGGTTACAGAAAGGGGAGTGGGAAGTTATTGCTTAACAGGTACAGAGTTTCTATTTGGTTGATGGAAAAATTTTGGAAATAAATAGTGGTAATGGTTACATAACACTGTGAATGTTATTAATGCCATAGAATTCTACAGTTAAAAATGGTTAAAACGGCATATACTATGTTATATATTTTACCACAAGTTTTTAAAAAGCTGTATCAAAAATTTAACAAACCAAATTTTAAAATAAAAGAAATAGTAAACACCTCAGTAATCTTTTGGAAAAGCAAATTTACCTACTGTTACAGACCAAGAATGTACAACACACATCTAAGCACTTAGAAGACCTACTTACTTGTTTCAAAGCCGAGAGTTTAGGGGCATGTTGAATATCATGGAGAGAAGAATTCTGAACCGCGAGTTTCTCAGTAGTACTCTTGAACTCTGGGTGTTGAGGTGTTAAGACTAATGCTGGATGGTTGCACAGTTTACGCAGGTACTGTAATGCCTTTAAGAAAGGGGAAGAAAGTATATACAAGTCTCCTTCACATGCCACAAATGTTCATGTCAGTACCTTTCCTATGCTAGTCCATCTATCTAAAATGCCTTTCTTCTCCTTCTCACTACTCCTCTGCTCATTCTTCAAGAAACAGTTCAAGTACCTCATCTGTGATGTCTTCATCTTACACAACTTGTATTTATTTTTGTGACAGCATTTATAACTTGTATAAATTGTACTGTTTATGTCTGTCACCCCCACTAGACAATGAGCTTCTCGTGAAAGAATGTCTTATTTATTAGCTCCTAGCTAACTCTTTCCCACTCAAAGTGCCTGATAATGCTGATAGGTGATTCTAGAACTAGACATCATTTTCTAAAGAAAGGTTTCTCAAACTTCAGTGGGTATAAAAACTTCTTGAGGACCTTATAAATCTGTAAATCTCTCCCCTCTACACAGTATTTTGATTCAACAGGTCTGGTGGTGGGAAAGGTAAGGTGGAACTAGGTGGTTGTGTTTCAAGTGGTTGTGTTTGAGAATCAGAACCCCCTCAGGTCTTTTTTTTTCTTTCTCTGATTCAGCCATACCCTTTGTCTTTTGTCATTTACTTGGCTTATAGTTTGGGTCTCAACTGTATCCGTAAGCACTATGACAGAAACTGTGGGAGAGGTATAAGCCTTCAAAATCACCTTTTCCCATTTCTATCTTTAAAACTGCTACAAGTATTTAATTTATTGGTGACAAGGGGGTTTGGAAGGTATTCTACAGTGGAATATTTCAAAAGGGAAAGAAAAAAAGTGAGTTGATACTCTTTTTTCTCAAGCACATTCATCATGTGTCTCAGGACTTCTGTGCTTTATGTATCCTCTGCCTGGAATCACTCCCCCCCACCACATATCTGCATGCCTCAATCTTCCTTCAGATCTTCGCTCAAATGTCACCTTCTCAGTGACATCCCTGATCACTCTATTGAAAACCACAACCTACCGGGACTCCTATACTGTATAACCCCATACTTGCCTTTATTTTCTTTTACATGATATATATATTTTACTTACTTAATCAATTTTCACCTCTACAAGGGAAGGGGTCTGTTTTGTCCACTGCTTTAATTAACCCCTGAGGTTATAGAAAAATTACTGCCTTGTGGTAGATGTTCAAATATTTTTTGAATAGAAAATAAAAGTTTCTCTATTTTAAAACCCTTCTTTTAATGTAATATACAAACATATATTGTGGTTTTTAATTTTAATATTAAATTACTTATTACTAATTATGAATATGAAAATAAATTGGTACTTTTACCTATTTTCAAGAATGTATACACAATACTGAAAAAAACTAAATAAATCCGTATTTCAGTGTCCCATGTAAAAACTGCTGCACTGAAGAACATTGTTCAACAACATTTAAAAAGTGGACTGTAATATATACCTGGAATACATGGCCTGTAGCTTTAAGCTTTGGTTTTTCAGTTTCTTCAGAAAGTGCAGCTGAAGAAACTGTTTCATCAACATCACACTTGGCACGAGACTTAGCAAAATCCTCATAGAGCTGAACCTGTAAAATTCCCCCCATGAAAGCAATAAGTATAATTATTTTCAATTGTTCAAAACATAACTAGCGGGCTTCCCTGGTGGCGCAGTGGTTGACGGTCCACCTGCCGACGCAGGGGGCACGGGTTCATGCCCCGGTCCAGGAGGATCCCACATGCTGCGGAGCGGCTGGGCCCGTGAGCCATGGCCGCTGAGCCTGCGCATCCAGAGCCTGTGCTCCGCAGCGGGAGAGGCCACAATGGTGAGGCCCGCGTACCGCAAAAAAAAAAAAAACAAAAAACCCCCACATAACTAGCAAAGGCCAATAAAAGCAGTAATTTAAATCAGCCCTCATCAAAGAAAATAAATTATGATACCTATATTTCACTACTTGATTACAGATGATCCACTGCATCTTGGTAAATTCCTTTTAAATTACATTTAGAAAACAAGTTTAACACATTGTTTGGCTGCTAAAATATTTTAAAAAATAGTCAAATAGTCCTAGACCTAATTTTTCCACTCTGTTCAAGAAGAGAAATACATTACCAATAAAAGAGAACTTTAACCCTTACAAGTAAATGAGGAAATCTTCCTTAAGTGAAGTTATGTGGTCAAGACCCTAATAGGTATATTTCAAAAGACCAAGTTTAAAAAAGGATACTAACTGCAGAACCCATACCAAGTTCAAAGTATTATCTTGGAGTCTGGGTTCCTGCCTTGTATATGCTAAAACAATGTGAAAGGGAAGAGAATCTAGAGTGCTAGAGAACAGAAGTCAGAGAATAAAAACCTGCAGGTGCAAAACAAACCCAAATGTCACTTCCCTCCCCAGCCCCCTTCCTCCAGACTACTTAAATGTGTTTTATGAGGATGTTATAATACCACCACCAGTATATCATCTCAGGTTTTTTCATATGGCACCTTCTCTTTATTATACTTAACTTTAAAAAGTCTTGATTTCATTACCTCTAAAAATTTTTCCTTCAAGAAATATTAATCCAATTTTTACAAATGAGGGATGGAGGCTCAGAGAGATGAGGTAGATAATATAAATGATCACAGAGCTCTTAGCATCTAAATTAGTGTCCTGTCCACTAAACTCAGGTTGTATAGATAAATACTAAAAGGTTAAATGTCTATACACTGGAGGGAAAGAAGCAGTTTTCCAGGTATGTCTGTATATCTTTTTTTCATTTGACCATACTAAATCAACTCTAATACTGAAACAGACTGATGCTCACTAGCCTAGAACACAAAGTAAACGTTCAAACAGAAAATTCTGCTTATAGGCCATATCTTACTAAGACAAGAGACAGTTTCCCCTTACAAAAATACTGCACAAGGAAAGGCATACAATAAATTCCTTTGATAATGGTCTCTATGTACAAAATCAGAACTGTGCAGAAGCCAATACTTATTTTGAAAATTTATCGGCAATACTTTAAAAGGGACAAGGTCCCACTTCCCAACTCAGCCCTGATGTATACACCTATAATGCTGCTGCAAGGATATGACATTATAGGCAGACTTCTGGCCCTTATAAAACATTGGCTTACTTCTATATCATTTTAACCTTCCAACTTTTTCAATTAACTAGACATATATAACAAAGCAATTATGATACTGGATTTTGTTTTAATGCTATATTCAAAATGCACATACCCAAATGTGTACTTACATATCCAAACAGATTCATTTAGGTTTTATCTACACCTGTTTGAAACTGAGTATTCCTGAAGTCTAAGGAAGTAGAAGCTAGATTAGAGTGATAGACCAAAGGCTAAATCCCCTTTATTCAATACTTTTGTGGCTTGTTCAAAACATTCCCCTAATAAACATACCACCAACAACCACAATTGCGATCACCAGATTCCTAACCTGGAGAGTACTAAGAGTACAGTAATAGTCTTGAATAATTTTGGGCGGTAGATCCTGCAAAACATCTTCTTTCATTCTTCTCAAAAGAAATGGCAGGACTTGGCGGTGCAGTGCATCCATCGCGAGAACACCTATTAATAATAAGACAGTTAACTTAATTCTATTTATTATTATTAATTTCTCTTAATAATAAGATTAAATGGCTTCCCAAAAGTTAGATATAAATTATATTCACTTGCACAGAGTATATAACTGTATCTCTTTTTCATACCTGCTTCTTGTTCACGACTGGAGCTTCGAGCATCCCTACTTGCTAATATAGGTTTACCATATCGTGCAGCAAACTGGCGTTCAGTCCCCAAAAATCCTGGCATGAGGAAATCAAATAATGACCACAGCTCCAAAACGTTGTTCTGAATATAAGAAAGGAACACCAGTTATCTTGTGTACTAGGATTATTTCCTTATACTTAAAAATGGAACGTTAATGAAAGCCCACTGTGATGACATAGATTATCACCACATTTTTGGGTATAAGTCTATATATACATATATTTTAAAGATTTTTTTGATGTGGACCACTTTTAAAGTCTTTATTGAATTTGTTACAATATTGCTTCTGTCTTCTGTTTTGGTTTTTTGGCCATGAGGCATGTGGGATCTTAGCTCCCCGACCAGGGATCAAACTCGCACCCCCTGCAAAGGCAAAGTCTTAACCACTGGACAGCCAGGGAAGTCTCTATAAGTCTATATTTTAACGTGTAAAATTTGGAGAAAATACTCTATCCTATTTGGAGGAAACTTTCAAGTCTCTTCCACCAGAATAAGCCTTGGTCCATGGTATTTAAATCCTACTGGTAGGTTCCATCAAGTAGTAAATAGAGGAGAAAGATGAATACATGTCTGATTCTTTTAACTTTGAGACTCAGATTAGCAGCAAGATTTAAGAAATTTGGCCAATACCACCATTTCTTCAACACAGGAAAACCTAGAAGAGTTTGGTTATAGGTCAAGTCTACCCAGTATTTATGGGTCATGAGGAACAGGCACAGGTTCTTTCCAATTCTGTTGGAGTTTCATGAAAAAAGAAAAAAAGAAATCAACACTTTTTCATTTTAGATGCTTTCCCAGTATGTGTGGATCCTAAGGTACCATCCCATCTGTTTACCCCTTCCAGAAGCCCTCCTCACCAGGCTCAAGCAGTGGCTCACCATGCTGGGCTGCCATTCTATACTGAAACCCTTCTAATCCCACCTAGGCTCTGCCCCATGACTCATGGGCTACCATGGCTGTTTGGTGCAGAAACCCACCCACCTTACAGCTTCAGAGCTAAACTGTTGAGGTGTGGAAGGGGAAAAGAGAGCCTTTAAGCAAACAAATACTTCTTTTGTTGTGAAAGCTATAATCAATTTTAAAATACTGTGAAGTTTCCATATAAGCAAAACAAATCTTGATATATCAAACCTAAAGAGTATGCCACAGAGCAGCTGGGCCCGTGAGCCATGGCTGCTGGGCCTGCGCGTCCGGAGCCTGTGCTCTGCAATGGGAGAGGCCGCAGCAGTGAGAGGCCCGTGTACCACACACACACACACACAAAAACAAACCTAAAGAGTGATTTTTTCCTCTTATTTATCCAACTATCTATTTATCTATCTATTTATTTAGGCTGTGCCATGTGGCATGCAGGATCCTAGTTCCCAACCAGGGATCAAACCCATGCCCCCTGCACTGCGAGGGCAGAGTCTTAACCACTGCACAACCAGGAAAGTCCCTTTTTCCCTTTTAAATGTACTTTTTCTTACTTCCATTAAATTTTCATATGTTTGTAATTACGTTCTCTCTTGTGGTTATTAAAATCTGAAGTGTTTACTTAATAGACAAAACCATAATACTTTAGTAGTCAGTCTATCACCAAAAATAAATTTAAAAGAAAAGTAACAAATACATAAAGAACCATCAATTTTTTAAGAGTCAGAAGCAATCTTAGAGGTCACTTGGTGTCTACCCTCCTACCAACTGGAGAATGATGGAGGGTATCTTCCCATCAGACTTGGCTATCCAAGCTAGATGTGAACATTTGCAACCAATTCCTCTGGAAGATAAGAGAATCTCTCAAAAATATCTAAAGGCATCTACATACTCAGCCATCTCCTTCCTTTTCTAAGATAAACTGTTACAATCTCTTTCCTTCAATTGCTTCCTAATCTCAGTTATTCATACCTCTCCTATATGATGAGTCACCTCTGAATCATCTCTAGCTTTTCAATGTTAAATCAGATTGTATTATACTGCAGAAGGAAGATGGCCAATGTGGAAGACTTATGTCTTATAAGACTTATGTTTACATAGCCTAAAATTACATTTTAAATATGAGATTTAAAACCTAGTTTGCTCACATACTGCTACATACCAAATGAACCATTATAAAAGCAAGATAATTATTGGAAATTATCATTCCTATAAACTAAAAAAACCTCTTTAATTCACTGTCAAATGCCAAGCCTTCTCTCCACATGGCAAATATTAAAAAAAAAAAAAAAAAAAAAAGGTAAATAATTACCTGGATTGGTGTTCCAGAAAGAATAATCCTATAATTAGCAGTCAGTTGTTTTACTGCTTTTGACAATTTTGTTTTTCCATTTTTGATGACATGGCCTTCATCAAGAATACAGTAGTTAAATTTAATATTTCTGAAGAAAAACAAAAAATGTTAGCATCTTTTACTATATGTCAGGAACAATATGAAGCCTTTGAGGCAGGAAAATACTAAGTCTCTCTGAATTTGATACTAAGTCTTTCTTTAAAAAAGTTTAATTCTTACCTAAAGAAATCTATGTCGTTTCTCACAACATCATATGAAGCCACTATCAGATTGTGCCTTTTCACCTGATGCTGTAACCTGTATTTAAAAATATGTAAGATTACAAAATGGGGAATCTGCAAAGTTTATAATATGCTTTCAAAGGGAAAACCACAGATGCCATTGTATAAAGTGCTTTCAATCTACCTACTAAGCCCAATATTCCCTTCTGCTTACTCTACATCCATGACCCTGATACCTGAAGGCCATTCTTCTTATGACTTGGCCTTGTTGCTCTAACTCAGTCTGATTAGAAAAGAGACAGGTACCTGACTCAAAATGTGGAGGTCATTTTAACTTTATTTGCCAACACCTCTTCCTTGGAGGCACTCACTATTCCTTCACCATTCCATATTGTGCTGGGGGGTAGAGGGGGAGCTATCAATCACACGTCCTCATAGTCACCAAAGAGATGAAGCATTTTAATCAGGTCAAGCCATTCACAGTATTTTATCCCCTGACCACAAAGACTGGTTTGGGGGCATGACCCAGTCAAGGCCAGTCAGTCATCTCAGGTACTGATATATTCATGATAGGAGAAAGAAGATTTCTGTTTATTATAGTTGCCAAGCTAGGAGAATGCCCATGGTCATCTTACCTACCAACAGTAGACTGAAGTCCAGTAGAGATCAACAGAACAAGTTATACGTGGGGAAGAATAGTAAATTAGATGTACCTGAAGCAAGAATTCACCCCCTGAGATTCTCAATTTAATTAATGAATTTGCCATTTGCTTAAGCTAGTCTGAGCTAAGCTTCTACCACTTGTAAATGGATGAATTCTTTTACAATAAATTCTTTAAGAGTACAAGCTGTTGAGCTGCCTGTGTTCCAATCTTCATTTAATTAGCTGAGTGACCTTCTTGCCAGACCCCATGTCTTAGACTCCTCAGCTGCTGGGAATAGTAGGACCCATACCTCATAAGGTAATTATGAGAACACACAATTTTACCTAAATGTAAATAAAACTGCTTAGAATAATGCCTAGCCAGTAAGTGCTCAATATATGTTAGCTATTATTAACAGAAGGGCAGCAAATCTATGGCCTCATCAGCAATCTATGACCATCCAAGCTTTAAAAGATGAACTGAAATCAGGGCTTTCCTCATGGCACGGTGGTTAAGAATCCACTTGCCAATTCAGGAGACACGGGTTTGAGCCCTGGTCCGGGAAGATCCCACATGCCACGGAGCAACTAAGCCCGTGCGCTGCAACTACTGAGCCTGTGCTGTAAAACCTGCGAGCCACAACTACTGAGCCCGTGTGCCACAACTACTGAAGCCTGTGCACCTACAGCCCATGCTCTGCAACAAGAGAAGCCACAGCAATGAGAAGCCCACGCACCACACGGAAGAGTAGCCCCTGCTCACCACACCTAAAGAAAAGCCCGTGTGCAGCAACGAAGACCCAGTGTAGCCAAAAATAAATAAATTTATTTAAAAAAAAGATGAACTGAAATCAATGATATACCACTCTTCAACATTTGTATTTAGGAACAGAGATGTACTAGTTGATAGAAAGAAGGTAAAACTAATAGAACTCTAGTGTTTCTGTGGTATCAGGGCAACTAGAGCAAGCCACTGTGGACCAAAAAGCATTTTTGAGGAGAGAGAAGAAGAAAGAGGGAGCACTTCGGGAAAGTGAGTAAAAATGAGGATACAACAGAAGCACCTAGAAGATACTATGATCAGAAGACTTCCAAGAAAGGCATAGAGAATGGTTTTGGTTCCTGACAGTTTCCTGGCTCCAAAACTTAGAAAGCCCAACTGATTGTTAACAATGGCTGAAGTCCTTGAATTTTGATGAGTCTCACTGATTATATCTTTATTATTTACTCACCTTTCTTAAATAAGTAAGTTCCTATGTCTGACAACCAAAAAAGCTAACTAGAATTCATATTTAATCGATTTTATTCTTCCAAACTACTTAAAGCAAAAGATAAAACATTTTTTTGTCGTATAGTTCTTACCTTATTCTTTCAGTGGGAGGTCCAGTATAATGCAATGGATTGAGATATTCTCTGGAGCAAAATTTACCTACTTCATCCACCCAATGACCTGTTAATGTTGGCGGACAAACCACCAAGGAAGGAAGTGGCATACATTCTGCCAATTTTGATCTTGCATATTCCTGGGCCCTTTAGACAGCGAAACACAATGAATTAACCAGTTCGTTTAAACTGCTCAGCATCTGAAAGCCTTCTTTTAAAATAACATTTAAAATTACCTGTGACAATGATCTCCTGCTAGAATGCAGATGGACTGTAAAGTTTTTCCTAAACCCATGTCATCACACAGAATTCCATGAAGCTTATACTTATTAAGAAATGCTAACCAGTTCACACCATCCTGAAAAGTTGGGAGAAAAAGAAAAATGATAAATGTGAACAGATCATAACAAATTTTTTCTTGTAAAGAACATGTTTACACAGACCAAAAAATCTGTATTTTTACAGGCAATGAGAAATAAATGGGTATAAGACACTAGACAGAAGAACTGAATTACTAAATCAATTTTTAAACTCTTTAAGGCACATTTACAAGGAATAGTCACTATTTATAAGTATAAAACTTTACCTGCTGATATTTTCTGAGTTCAGCATTGATTGGTACTGGAATCTTGTAATTTTCTAATTTTTTCCCATCTAACAATTGCTCCAAAAAGTGTCGTTCCTTGGCTTTCAACTGGATTAATTCTTCTGACATATTTGGAGGGTCTGGAATGCCTGCCTAAAATTGTTTTTTAAAGTGTATTAAAACTATTTGCTACTATTTATTAATTTTTCCATCCTCAGATTATGAAATCATTTCACATCTTATCAAAATACAAATGCAGAGATAACACAATATTGTAAACCAACTATACTTCAATTATAAAAAATACCAAAAATAAAACATATATATGTATATATATAAAAATGCAGAGAAAAAAGCAATTCAAAAATAGTATGATTTTAAAGACTGGAAGACAAATATTTAAGAATTTGACAGGTATTAAAAGTGCTATAATGAGACTACTAAATAAACACATTTGAGATATTTTAAAGAACACAGCTACAATTTATTTTTTCCAGTACCATGGCATTACTTGATAAAGAGGCAAATAAAATTGTAGTTTATTTTAAGTGAAATCCTGTTACTGGAGCTTCTCAATTTTAGTGTTATGATACCCCAGGGTACTGGTTCTCAAAATGTGGTCTGCAGATCCCACAGGATTTCTAAGACCTTTTCAAAGGGTTATTGACGTCAACTATTTCATAACAAAAGAAAGACATTACTTTTTTCACTGTGTTGACATTTGCTCTGATGCACAAAAATAATGGGCAAAACTGCTTGTGCCTCAGAAAGAATCAAGGCAATGTCACCAAGTGTACTGGTAGTCACTGTAGTATTCCTCACAGCCATCCACCAGCTTTTTTTTTTTTTTTTACTATATATATATATTTTTTTTGCTGTAGGTTTTTTTTTTACATCTTTATTGAAGTATAATTGCTTTACAATGGTGTGTTAGTTTCTGCTTTATAACAAAGTGAATCAGTTATACATATACATATGTTCCCATATCTCTTCCCTCTTACGTCTCCCTCCCTCCCTCCCTCCCTATCCCACCCTTCTAGCTGGTCAACACCAGCTTTTTTTTAAAGTTGGTTTCACTTAAGAATGTCCTTGAGGGCTTCCCTGGTGGCGCAGTGGTTGAGAGTCCGCCTGCCAATGTGGGGGACACGGGTTCGTGCCCCGGTCCGGGAAGATCCCACATGCCACAGAGCGGCTGGGCCCGTGAGCCATGGCCTCTGAGCCTGCGCATCCGGAGCCTGTGCTCCGCAATGGGAGAGGCCACAACAGTGAGAGGCCCGCGTATCACAAAAAAAAAAAGAAAAAAGAAAAAAAAAAGAAATGTAAAGTGAAAGTTAAGAAATGTAAAATTCTCAGAAAAGAACTTCAGTTAAATTCAATTAAAATATATGTTCCTTATAACACCAGAAATAGTATCAGGAGTGAGGTGTGTACACTGAGTCTTAAGATGATTGCATGTTATATTTTCAGGTTTGTTTTTTTTTTGCTGCGCTGCAGGGCTCGAGGGATCTTAGTTCCCCAACCAGGGATCAAACCTGTGCCCCCTGCAGTGGAAGCGCAGAGTCCTAACCACTGGACCGCCAGGGAATTCCCTCAAAAGGTTTTAGAATTAACAACTTTGTCAAGTAAGATAGAAACTAACATTTTAACACATCTAATACCATAATGACAACCATCAAAATGAAGCCTTTCTGCACAGTGCTTTATAAGTAAGAAATCTTCAAACATTTATCCTCATGGACCTTTTAGTAAATGACAACCAGATATAAGGCCATACAATAGGGACATTTCCTAACAACGATTAGGATTCATAAATACTGTTTAGTGCCAGGAACCCTTCCTTTGAGTATCTTCCTCACCCCAATTCCTATAAAAGCAGCAAGAGTTACTAATAGCGCAAGGAATTAAAGCTTCTATCAAAACCACTGGTTTATATTCCCTGAATCCTTGACTGAAAAGTACATGATTCTTCCTATGAAGATGGGACAGAGCAAATCAAGATAAAGTGAAACAGGAATTAACTTGCATGACATTCTTGTTTCTATTGCTGCATCTTCAAACTCATAGCACCTAATCTGCTATTAATCCTATCCAGTGTGTTTTTATTTGTAATTATATCTTTCAACTCAAGAAGTTCAATTTGGGTTGTTCTTATGTCTTCCATTTTGCTCCTCATCACACTCATGCTTTCCCTCTACCTTCTTGAACATATGGAGCATATTTTAATGTCCTTGTATACTAATTCTATTATCTGGGTCATTTCAGGGTCTGCTTCTATTGACTGACTTTTCTCCTGGTTAACTTTTCTTTGGGGGGCAGGATCTCAGTTCCCTGAGCAGGGATTGAAACCTGGCCATGGCAATGAAAGCCTGGAATCCTAACCACTAGGCCACCAGGGAACTCCCTCTGGTTAATTTTCTGATGGGTGCTAAACGTCATAAGTTTTACGCTGTTGGGTGCTGAACTTTTGGGGGTTAAACAGTTTTTTCTTTTGGGGATATAGTTAAATTACCTGAAACCAATTTGATCCTTTTCAGGCTTGCTTTTAAGCTTTATTAAGGTGCGTTCAAATCAGTCTTCTGTCAAGGGTTAATTTGGCCCTGCTACTCAGGCAATATACTTCTAAGGACTGTACTCAGTGCCCTATATGGTAGGTCCTCTGACTCAGCTTGGGGGAAATACCTATTCTTTTTTTTTTTTTTTCTTTTTTTGAAATACCTATTCTTGACCCTGTGTGAGCTCTGGGAATTGTTCCACCTACTCCTTTCTGATTTTTCCCCCCAGTCTCAAACATATTCTCATACATATGCACAGATGAATGAATACTCAGCCTTTGTGTGGACCTCTGGAGCTTCCTCTCTGTGCAGCTACTTCCTCTCAGGTACTCTGCCTTGCAAATTCTACCCATCTTGTCCTCCCTGCACTCTGACTCTGCTAGCCTCTGTTTAGGTTTCACTTCCCTGTCCTATGGTCTGGAAACTCACTCCAGGCAGTAAGCTAGGGCATTTCATTTGTTCCCTTGTTGTTCAATGTCTGAAATCCATTGTTTGATTCATTTTGTCTGTTTTTCTAAGTTAAGGTAGGAGGATAAATCTGTTTTATCATGGCTGGAAGCAAAATATGCATCACATCCTTGTAATTTTCACATCTATCAAAGGGAATCTTATCAATCTTTGCTCAATCTCTAAAGTTCATAATCTCTTTTCTTTGCCAACTTGTTATCAAGTACTGTTATTCTCCCTTAAAAAAAAAGTAGTTTAGACTCTTTATCACCTCACAGTGGATCTGGGCTCTGGGGGCACTTACATTCTAATCCACATTCAAACAGCTATTAAACTGATTTTCCTAAAACACTGCTTTCATCATCTACTCCTTTGCTCAAAGAACACATGATGGTTTCTCATCACTCATTGATTTCAATGCCAAAAAAGACCAAGGGGACAAAGCATAATCAACTTAGTTTACAGATAAGATGATGCAAGGCCCAAAAGTTAAAGGATATGAATAAGACCTAGGAAGCAGAGGATGGAAACAATTCAGGAAATGTCACTTGGGTCTTTTGATACAGTAGTCTAGTATTTTTTTAGTCACGGTGGTTATTTTAACATATTGTGGAAAAAATATTCATGCAGAGAAATATATAAACAAATGTACAGATCAATAAATTAGAAAACAAACAGCCTCTAACTACTGCCTGATTAAGAAAAACAGCCCTGCCATCATCCTACAAGATCCTGTAAGCTCCCTCCCAGTGATAACCCACTCTCCTTTCCTCAAGAGGTAATCATTTTACTGACTTTTCATGGCAGTTTCTTTTTTACCTTTCTTTATACCTTTATCACCTAAGTATGCATCCCATGTACTTTTGCCTATTTTTGAACGTCATAAAAATAGAATCTTACGTTAAGGATTCACTAATTGTCGTATGTATCTGTACTTTGTTCATTCTTATTGCAGTATAATAATCCACAGTTAACATATCTACTCTACAGATAATGAGTAGCTGAGTGGTTTTAGACTACTATAAATAATGGTATAAATAATATTCTTGAAGGTGTGTCTTGGATGTATTCTGAATTTCTCTAGGATATATACCTAGCATAGATTTGATGGGTCATTGGGATGGGAATCTTCAACTTTACCAGATATAGCCAAATTTTTTTTTTTTTTCAGAGAGGCTATCATCCAACTTACGCTCGTATTTTGCTGGTGGAAATATAAAATGGTAGAGTTACTCTGGGAAAAATAGTTTGGCAGTTTCTTAAAAAGTTAAACATGATATGATCCAGTAATTCCACTCCTAAATATCTGCTCAAAAGAAAGAAAAGCAGGCACTTCTCTGGCGGTCCAGTGGTTAAGAATCCATGTTCTGGGGCTTCCCTGGTGACGCTGTGGTTAAGAATACACCTGTGAATGCAGGGGACACAGGTTCGAGCCCTGGACCAGGGAGATCCCACATGCTGCAGAGGAACTAAGCCCGTGCACCACAACTACTTAGCCTGTGTGCCACAATTACTGAAGCCTGTCCTCTGCAACAAGAGAAGCCACTGCAACGAGAAGCCCGTGCGCCACAACGAATAGTAGCCCCTCGCTCGCCGCAACTAAAGAAAACCTGCGCGCAGCAACAAAGACCCAACGCAGACAAAAATAAATTAATTAATTAAAGGAAAGAAATAAAAGCATACATCCACACAAAGACTTTTTAAGTGCATAAAGTGCACGTTCATAGCAGCATTACTCATAATAGCCAAAAGCTGGTAATAAGCCAAATGTCCATCAACTGGTGAATGGATAAACAAAATGTGGTGTCTCCATAAAATAGAGTATTATTTGGCCAGTAATACTCTAAACACACCCAAAAGGATAATACATCCAAAAGGAGCTACTGACATACTACAACACGGATGAACTGCATATATACTTACTTCCTGAATTACAAAAATCCCATAAAAATATATAAGTGGCTAAGTGGAAGGGCCCTGGCTTTTCCCTTGCTTCAAGGCACTTCTATTTCCCACATTGGCCACATATATTATTTCTGTAGCATGAATATACTCCAAAATTCTCCAACTTCAGCCTTCTAGTCTGCTTTCTCCATAATCCAACAAAGACATCATTTGCTTTTTACACTTTCAATTACTATCTTTCAAATTTATCTTTCACATAAACTTCAGAACAGAATCTTTACATAGATGTTACCAGGGATACTTAGGAACAATTCTATTTCTAGAAGAGCATCATTGAATTATCATTCTTTTAGGAACCATAGTTTTTGTTTGTTTGTTTTTTAAATTTTTGGCCGTGTCGTGTGGCACGTGGGATCCTAGTTCCCCGATTGAACCCGTGCCCCCTGCAGTGGGGTCTTAACCACTAGACTGCCAGGGAAGTCCCAGAACCATAGTTTTATTTAAAACACTGTGTTAAAAAAAAATTACCCATTAAAGCATAAAATTCTTAACACTTGTAACATAAACATATTCAAATCTTTTTTTAAACCTGACATGTTCTTTAAAAAGGGTTACAATTACTATGAAGTTACTGAAAACATTAAGTCCATAAACCAAGTATCTTCAACTTACCTCAAGTGGCATGAGTCTAATTAGTGTTGCAAAGCACTGTGTAGCCATGAATCTTACACTGTCCGTCTGATCACTCATTCTTCCCAACACAGGCACGACTAAAAGGACAATATATGGAACAATACCAACATCCAGTTGTTCCATTACACCTGAGTAAGTTATTAAGGAAATTTCCAACTGGTTCCAAGGTAGATGTTTTCACAAACTAAGACCATGACTTCTAAAACAGTTCCTCATTTTCTCACCTGTATTATGAAGAACTGACTGTCCCTCAAGGTCTATGGTTCAACTATAACAGCATTTGTACAATGTTACTCCTTTGTGAACATTATGTAACTTTCTCATGATTAAGAAGATAAAATGATGTTTTTCACCTGAGGAAGGCTGGAGGTAACTTTATTAATAAGACTTTTTTCCATAGAGAAATTCCTACAAGTTTCTAGAATTCCCATACCAAAATTGAGTTACAATTGTAAGCAAGGGAGCACAACTCAGCGTCAAAGATTAATTCCAAATTTCCCACCAATATCTCAACAATCTTAAACTGGACATAGCAGGCCCAGTGAGTTCAGTCCTCCTGTAATCTTTAGCATTTCTGAGCCAGAGTTTCTAACTGATTTGATCTCCACCCGTCTTTCTTGCTCTTATACCGAAATACCTTTCGGGTTATTTCGAGAAAAGAATGTCAGTGGATGCCATACCCTTGGTAAAAGCTCGCCTGTAGGGCTTCCCTGGTGGCGCAGTGGTTGAGAGTCAGCCTGCCGATGCAGGGGACGCAGGTTCGTGCCCCGGTCCGGGAAGATCCCACATGCCGTGGAGCGGCTGGGCCCATGAGCCATGGCCGCTGAGCCTGCGCGTCCAGAGCCTGTGCTCCACAACGGGAGAGGTCTCAACAGTGAGAGGCCCATGTACCGCAAAAAATGATAATAATAATAAATAAATAAGCTTGCCTGTATATTTCTAGTTATTTAGTATATACTTAGTCATTTTCTACTCAAGTAATGAACAAAGCAAACATAATATGCTTATAAGAACTACCTATATCTGATTAATATTAAAAAAAATTGATTATAAACCAAATAAACAGATTAGTTACTAGATAAATAGTTCATGAGGTACATAAAATTTTTGCCTGTAAAAAGATCTCTTAAAATTAATAGTAATTCTTCAGACTTTCTGTGTGAATATTTTCATAATCAAATGTAAATATATTTATAATGTAATAAAAATACACTTCAAAATAAAATCTAAAAAAGTAGGTTTCTTTTTGGAACAAGGCAGGTTATGTGCGTATTTGTTTTTGTTTTGTTTTGTTTTTGCTGCACTGCGCAGCTTGCGGGATCTTAGTTCTCTGACCAGGGATCAAACCCATGCCCTCAGCAGTGAAAGCATGGAGTCCTAACCACTGGACCACCAGGGAATTCCCTGTGCACATTTGAATAAATTTTATTTTAGTCATCCTTAAATAAAATGAATATAATTTCTGAATAGTTTGTCAAAATAAAAAAGGATACAGGCAAGTGCTTCAATTGCACCCTCTTGTTTGATATTGTCATCAATTGCTCCCAGCCATGGAAGAACCTTCTCCAAAAAAATATTCATTGTTTCCATGGTACCTATTTTGCTCATGACGCCTATACAACGAGCAGCCATGTGCCTCACTGCAGTGCTGGGGTACTGAAGGCACATATAAAGATGAGGCAAATGCTGTACCAACTAAAAACAAAAAGTTTAAGATAATCAGAACACTCATTAGGGAATCTACTGTTTAAAATATAACTATAACGGCCCATACTCAGAGGCTCTCAATATTCTAAGTAACTCTAAATCCAAGAATATCTCCAATTACCTCAAAACATTACTGTCAAAACATCCTCAATAAAAATTTAAATCTAAGTTGTTATTATAATGCTTTTAAAAAGAATAGAAAGGTGCAGAACTTCTCCCCTGTTCAATATCCTCTTAGGCATCAGGGAACACTCAATTCTTTCCAAAATTAGCAGGGAACGCATCAAAGGGACTTGCAAAAATCTCCTACTGAGGGTGGGAAAATGACACCACACATCATCAGCCCCCTCCCAATATGGCTTAGTTTTAGGTACATACTTTTTTATTCACTGGGTTGAGTGATCTCGATTTTGTTCTGGGCACTATACTTTGGTAGGTATTTTCCACTTTAACTTCCTGGCTTACCAAAGGCAATATGATCACAAGACCACAACATATCCCATTATTAAATGTCTGCTGCATGGAAGCCAGGATTAATGCTCATGAGATCCAGGTACTTGCTCAACAGACTAGCCTTACAGCTCAGCTGAATGCATGCTGTTGATCACGGAGGGTGAGCATATAAAGGATTCTGCCCTTCTTTACTATGATAAATCCGCAAAATTTAACAAGAATATGCTTTATTACTATATAAACAGAAAAATTTCACTCTTCTCTACTCTCTCCTAGATTCTCCCTCTTATATTAGATGGGAATGGAGAATTGGAGATAGGACCCTTCACAATGTTATAAACTGCAGAGAGCTTCCTATTGCAGTTATACGGAAAGAGTAATACTTTCTTCAATGGAAAAACCAGACAATTAATTCTCTAGTCTATGTTCCTCCTCCCTCTGTTCCAATTTTTTGGTAAGAGATATTTTAACAGTCAAAAAATAAACCCAGGTTCTATCTTTGCCACTGACTAGTTTCATCTCTGAGAGGTAACTTCCTTCTACCATTACATTTATCTTGGAAAGAGGTTTTATTACCTGTACTCTTCCTTTCCTAGACTATATTATTAAGATGGTATAGATGAATAGGGATGCGGCTTTCTTTCCTGTTTACACCTGGCTTCTGTGTCATCAGAGCCCTGTCCCTACTGCCCTGTATTCTAAGCTCCCAGAGTGGGTTTTCTATCATTCATGCACCCAGCTCTGCCTCAAAGCCCATAAGAGTTGAGTTGTCAGGAAAGAAGGAATCTAGATATAGCATATAAAAGAAAATGCAATTATAAGGGATGACATCAAAGTTGCACTTTTCATTCAAGCCTTAAGTCTAATAAGACTACTTGTTTTACTAGAAAAAAAAACTACACTTGCATTAGTTAGTTACCAAGGGATGAAGCTCAGAATCCATTGACACTGCTGCTGTTTCAAAAACTTGCAGAGAATTCACCAGTTCTTGGGCAGGGCCATCTCCCTTTTCCAGGAGGGACTTTCCATCTATTAAAACATATTGATTTAAGTGCATATTACCTTGCAAATAATTCTGTAAAATCTAGAGCCCACAAAAAGTTTTAGCACTCCCCCAGGTATTGTGGGAGAGTCTATTTTGCTTTATAATGTAAAATGAAATACCATGCCCTTAATTTAACTGCTGAGGTTACACCTAAAGCAACTAAAGATGTTTAACATAATGATCCATTTCAAATATCTGTTTCTAAATATGTAATAGAAAAAGTAAAAAGCAAAAAGTATGCAAAATGACATGAAAATAAATTAAATGCTTTTACCAACCTTCCATTTAAAAACTTACCAGCTGGCCTGGGATAAACAGGTATAGGCATTGTTATTTTATAAGGACATACGTAATGGATATATACTGAAATTTGTTTAAAATGCAACTCGGAAAAATATGTACACACCAAAATTATTTATGTCGATTGTATTCCTCAATGGACCAACCATAGCATCCCAGAGATGTGGTAACTTCACTGCCATTTCACCACCAAAATGCTTCACTATAGTTGTCAAGGCAAATTCAGCTCCTCTCCGTTGTACCAGGTAAGGCTTCTGGGCCTAAAATTAAATGTTAGTTGAAAACGAAATTTGAGAAAAAAGTATAATGCATTTGAAATGTTATTAAGATAATTTAAAAGTCACTGCCTAAGAATTCACAGTGTTACCATTAACTAATTAAGCAATTACTGGACATATTTACCATAACTATAAACATTTCTCAATAATTAAACTTACATGGGCATTAAATCCCTAACTAGATTTTCACATCCAAAGTAAAATACTTTCGGGGGGTTGGAGATAAGGAATAGACAAATATGTGCTGTCTCTAGAGACAGTTCTAAGTAACATGTTTTTTTCTTCTCTCCACCCCAAAGAAACAGGTAGAGAGAGGAAAAGGAGATAAAATGATGGGCCCTTATTTATATTTGCTTAAGGGATAGAATATGAGCATCTATTTAATTTAACCACAAGATTAATAACCTCTTACTTAGCAGTAATTTTTTTTTTTTTTTTTTTTGCAGTACGTGGGCCTCTCACTGTTGTGGCCTCTCCCGTTGCGGAGCACAGGCTCCGGACGTGCAGGCTCAGCGGCCATGGCCCACAGCCCCAGCCGCTCCGCAGCATGCGGGATCCTCCTGGACCGGGGCACGAACCTGTGTCCCCTGCATCGGCAGGCGGACTCTCAACCACTGCGCCGCCAGGGAAGCCCAGTAATTTAATAATAATTAAATAGAAAAGAAACTGTCCCCCCAGAAAGATACATATATATTTTTAAATGAAGGAACTATGTAAACCATGTAAGTATAAATATTAAAACAATAAATTTTTGATTAAAATTATGGGAAGAATATAGATAGTGAAAATTTTAAAAGAAATATACACAATAAGCTAAGATTTTGGTTTAAAAAAAGAAACTTAAAATAGGCCTATACTTTATAGAAATATATTAAACACATGTCTTTTAGCATTGATAGTTTATAGCTGAACTCAGGTTAAGTTCCTATGTCTTGCAACCAAAAGAGCTACCTAGAGCATTCATTCCATTGTTAACAATCTGACTGTAAGATTTTCCAAAACCAAACACTTTTTAAAATCATCTTTAAAGAAGACTGTACTGTAGAATAAGTAGACCAATGAAACAGAATAGAGAGCCCAAGGAGATCCTTATATATACAAAGCATGACATAAAACAGAGGTGCCATTATAAACCAGGAAGGAAAAGATTCAACGGTGGGATAAACTGGCTGTTCATGTGGGCAAATAAATTTAGATCCCTTCCTCCCTCACATCACATAGTTAATAAATTCCAAGTTGACTAAAAGTCAGATAGGTAAAACTTTGACATGTATAAACTTATCCTCTGAATATCAACAGCAATTCCTGACACTGATAGGACTGGGAAAAGTTAGCTTTCACTATTACTTAACATCTCTGTAGTCACTGTTACAGGAATTAGTTTATATTCATGAATGACTCTTGTACCCACTACTGAGAAGGTTTCTTGCCTAGGAAGATAATCATCAAGTTAGGCTGGTAAAAATAATAAGAGGCATGAGAAATTTGAAGAAGTTTTCAGTTTTTCTGGACCCTGTTGCTGCAGTACTCCAAAAAGTTATTAGCCCCAGTTCTTTCACTTAAAAATATTAAAATACAATTCTAGAAGCTGATATGACAATTTAGCTCTCAATCTGTAAGATATTTGTTTTAAAATCAGAGTATTCAAAGAAAAAAAACTATTTACCTCATCAAGTTCAACAAGGATATTTCCACTACCTCCTGCAGGAAGATCTGCTATTTGAGCTTTTACTGCTTTGGGGGTAGGACCTCGCCTACTTGTGATAGCAAAAGCAGCTTTTTGATGCCTATAGAGTGTAATTATACCCCTGTGCTTGGTGACAGTATGATGCATTCCATCTTTTTCAGAGTTGGGTCCTATTAAGGAAAAAGGTTAAATAACTTTTAAAGCATAATATAGGTGACCAAATGTTTCCTGCTCCAAAAGAGATACAACACATTTTAAAATTGTCTTTTAAGCCTCAATTTTTATAGGCCAATGATATTTTCTTTAGACAATGAAATGGTAACAAAAATCAATAATTTATAACATTGAATGTTTTAATATTTGCATAGGACCATACTTAATACAACCAAATTTGCAGCATCATATTAACAACAAGAAATATTACATGCAAGAACGAATGTACCTTCAGTTAAAAGTACATTAATTCTTTAAAAATGAATGCTTCCAGGCATAAAAAGAAACATTAAAAAAACAATTCAAGTAAGTTTTCTTTAAAAAAAAAAAAAGTCCATAGTTACCATGAATTCAGAAACACCAACCACTGCAAAATATTGCTGCCTCACATAGCTCTCAGGGACAGGGATGGGGGGAATTTAGGACTAAGGTATGTGAAGAAACATTGGTCCTTGAGATTAGCCTACAAAGAGCAGTTACTTTCCATATAAATTTTCTGGATGAAAATAGAAAAGCTGTTTAAGCATTATTTGCTAAAGGTAACAGAGCCCACTTATCTCATAAGACATGTACTAAATTAGAGAAACCAGAATTTTACAGGAAGAACTTTTATTCACCACTGGATATAATTAAGTTTTCTAGCTCTGTTAACAGTAAACCCTATAATTATGGTCTTGAAAGAGAAGTTAAGGGTTAACACCTGTCTCATAGAATCCAGTCATTTTATATATCAGGTCTTTTATGAATAACTTATTTAAGTTAAGAGATTGTGATTTTATTAGCAATATGTGCAAATTCTCTCAAAATGGGAAAAAGCTCCAACATAAACTGGATTTGTGCTTAAATTATACCTGTGACTATAAACAAATTTAAATGGTTAATTCTTTCTCTACCCCAAATAAAACTTTAGATATATACCTTTAGAATTTTCCTGGCCACTTTGTGTTGGTACTGGACACGTGACAGAAGGAGTTAGATATGGGTCCACACAAAGTGAGCTACAGAGATTTTTAATAATTTTTGAATTGGGACAGGGCGTCCTTCTTGTGCACTGCTGAAGCAGTTTGGCTATGCACTGAGCCGCGTAGTTCTGCACTAGAGTATTCTCTTCTTTTTTAATTGTCTCCATTAATGGTTTTATAATAGGATTTAATTTCTCCGGAAGTTGCTGCAAGCTTACAACTGCACATGCAGCAAAAGTATGCACTCTCAACTGCAACACCTGCCACTCCTGGTTGGTCTCTGTAACGGTCATTTGGACCTGCTGTCGTTTACTATCTAACTGCTGTAACACTTGAAGATTTAAATCGAAAGATGATGTGACTTCATTAAAAACAGCAGTGACCTATTAAAAAAGAGAAATCAAAAATCATTAAGGACATCAACCCCAAATAGCCTGTAAACTCCTAAAGGGCAGACAACAAACTTTGTTTCAATTTTAAGTTCCATGATATCTAGTACTATTTTAGTATTCAGTAAACTAAATAAATGTCTAAAACCTTCCAAGTAAACTTTATTTTATTTTTTATTTATTTATTTTTTTGTGGTACGCAGGCCTCTCACTGTTGTGGCCTCTCCCGTTGTGGAGCACAGGCTCCGGATGCGCAGGCTCAGCGGCCATGGCTCACGGGCCCAGCCGCTCCGTGGCATGTGGGATCCTCCCGGACCGGGGCACGAACCCATGTCCCCTGCATCGGCAGGTGGACTCTCAACCACTGCGCCACCAGGGAAGCCCTAAACTTTATTTTAATCTGACTTAATTTAACATTAGTATTATATTGTTTAAGAAAGACAGTTTCTTGAGAGACTTATTATATCTAATAAGTTTGAGTGAAAAATCACACACAATACCCATATAGTACTTTGGTGAAATGAGAACGCTGTAAGCAAATATAAACCAACAGTTAAGAGAGGATGGTACAATAGTCATTAATTATTTAATTACCAAGAGCTGCTTAAAGCTGTAAGACTGTGGCATCAGACTACTTTACAAGCCCCATTAAAAGACTGTTCAATACATCTTCTTAAAACAACTTTATGAGATATAATTCACATACAATACACTCATTTAAAGTGTACAATTCAATGGTTTTTATTATATTCAGAGTTGTACAACCATCACCACAATTTTAGAACATTTTCATCACCCCCATGTAACCACTTATCTACTTTCTATCTTTATAGATTTGCCTATTCTGGACATTTCATATAGATGGACTAATATAATGTGTAATCTTTTGTGACTAGATTCTTTCATTTAGCATAATTCTTCCAAGGTTCACTGATGTTGTAGCATGTATAATTACTTCATTCCTTTTTTTGCCAAATGATATTACACTATATGGATATATCAGTTGCATTTTTCCATTCATTAGTTGATGAATGGATGGGTTGGTTCCACCTTTTAGCTATTACGAATAATGTTGCTATGAACATTTATGTACAAGTTTCTGTGCACACATTTTTTAAATTACCATTTAAAGACTGTGTGATGGATTACACAACAAAAACAGTCTTCTTGTTTGATAGGTAACTGCAATCATAAAGGGGCTCCATAAATCCAATCTGATCAATGTTGGTCAGAAAAGCCTGTAACATTAAAGAACCTACCTTTTTTTTTAATGGAGAACCCAATTTTTCAGACTTAGAAATAATCAATTCCCTTATGGACAAGACTGATAATGCCAACCTCTATTATAAAAAGCAAAATAGGCACACAAATAAGATCTTCTTTTATCATTATAAAATACCAAAGACTTTAAATTGAGCTGTATCTGCTTCATCTTGATCTGTTCTCTACAAAGGAACATGATCACATACCACTTCTAGCTTATACTCTCCACTTTGCTTTGTCTATTTTATGTGTTCAAGCTTTGCATAAGATTATTTGAAACAGGTTTCATTACTAAAAGTTTAAAAACATTGTCCTAAATACACTATGCTTCTGTCAATTTTCAATGATTCTTGGCAACTTAGGAAAAGCTTTCCAATTACCCCAAATTCATTCACTCAACAAATATTTAATGAGTAATACTAAGAGATGAGTATCAATGTCTTCATACACTCAAAAAATGTTGAGAATAATGTGGGAGACAGATACATAAGTAAACAAGACAATGTAACATGAAACTGAGGTAAGTGCAAGTTGCTGTGGTAGCACAAGGACAGCTTAACTCTTCTTAGAGGAGACAAAAGTAGAGAAGGCTTGCCAGAGGCAGTTAACACTTATGCTAGGTTCTTAAACAATGGATAAGTCTGGAGTTATGGGGACATCTTGGCAAACAGAGTGAGGTAGGGAGTGCAAAGTGAGGCACTGTCCAAGGAACTGACAACAGCTTACCACGGCCTGAGCACAGGGCGATGAAGGAATGTCAAGAGATGAACTTGGGATGAGCATAGAGGCTGGAGGGTAGGGAATTTCTGGCAAAGGAAAGAGGAGCTCAGACACCAAAGTGAGAATGAGTGAAGCAAAGAAAGTGGGTGAGGGTGGTGTACTTCTGCAAGAGAATAACTAGGCTTAAGTGGAGGAAGTTTGAGAATAATGAGGAGAAAAGAGATGGGGAATTTAGAGAAGGTGTTGAAAGTAAGAAAAAAACTAAAATCAAGGAAAAAGAAAATAATGTTTTTAAGTAGGGGAGGGATGTGTTCAGAGTGGCACTAAGAATTTTATTAGTGTGGCACAGCAAGCAGGATGGAATGAACCAGAGACTGCCTGGAGCCTTAGAGATGAGTCAGGACCTAGTCATAAAGTACTAAGGCCTTTGACTGGGTTGTGGTGATGGAAACAGAGAAAGGATAAACATATGAAACTTTCTGAAAGGAAATGTTAAGATTTGAGACTGTGCTTAAAAAGGGCTATTTTCTGTTAAAAAATAAATCCCAATTTTGGTTGTGTTAAGTTTGAAATGATAGTGAGATATACAAGCAAAAATGCCTAATTGAAGAACATAAAAGATCAAGAGAAGATAGCACAGTACATGGTTAAGAACTAAATTGTGAGAATGGTGACAGACAAAGGAAGACCTTCAGGAAATGCCTATATTTTGCAGGTAAGAATAAAATAGGGATGCAAAGAAAGTTACAAAGAGCAGTGGCTCTTAGCCAAGGCCAAGACTAATCTTTTAAAATTGCTCTTCCCTCAAATATGCTCTTCTAGAGACTCTGATATCCCAGGTCAAAACCACTGGACTAAGGAAGCTGATGAAACAGAATAGGAGTTTCACTGGGGAGCGAGAGGTTTGAATAAGAAAAGCTTTAAGAGTCCATGTAATAGCTTTAGAAAGAAATGTTGTCAGAAACAGTAAGAAGGGAACCCAGACCTTAAAGAAAATTTGAGGTTTTATTCCAGGAAGGCAAAATATGGGGGAGGGGAGGCAAAAAGGAGAAATTATAGAAAAACAACAATCAGAAAAACTCAGAAAAAAAATTGAAGCAATTTTAGCTTTTTTTCACAGGTGAGAACAAAAAAAATTTCAACTATATTATTTTTTCAATAAGAAAGGGGGATAAGAAATGAAGCATGCTCTTTCACAGCAATCAACACAAGTGAAGCAGCTGAGTTTCTGGTTCTTTAACTCATAAAAGGAAGAACTCATTTACACCACCTAACCTCAAAGACTTACTAAGTACAAAGATACAGTAATCAAGACACTGGTGCTAGCATAACAGACAAACAGACTGAACAAATAGAGCCCATATACAGACACACACTTACATTTCAATTAATTTTTGACAAAGGTGCCAAAGAAATTCCATGGCGAAAGAAAAATCTTTTCAATAAATGATGATGGAAAAATTAGGTATCTATATGAAAAACAAAACGCAATCTCTACTTCACACTATATATAAACATAAATATGGATGATTGAACAAAAACTAAAACTACAATGCTTTATAAGAAAATGTGTGTGAATAACTTCACCACTTGGAGATAAGAAAAGGTACCTTAGGTCACAGAACACAATAACCATAAAAGAAAACAACTGATAAACTAGACTTCATCAAACTTAAAAATATCTGCTCATCCAAAGACACCATTAACAAAATGAAAAGGCAAGCCACACAGTGGGAGAAAATATTCGGAAAGCATCTATCTGACAAAGGATTGGTATCCAGGATATATAAAGAACTCCTACAACTCAATAATAAAAAGACAACCTAATTAAAAACAGACAAAAGATTTGAACAGACATTTCAGAAAGGAAGATCAACAAATGGCCAATAAGACATAAAAAAGTGTTAAACATATTAGTCATCAAGGAAACACAAGTTAAAACCACAATGACACTATCACACAACCACCAGAAAGGCAAAAATTACAAGGAGTGACCATCATCAAATGTTGGTGATGATGCAGAGCAACCAGAACTCTCATATATTGCTGATTAGAAGGTAAAATGATACAGCCACTTTGGGAGAAGTGCAATTTTTTATAAAACTAAATAAACACCTCACCCTATGACCCAGCAATTCCACTCCTATGTATTTACCCAAGAGAAATGAAAATATGTCTTTAAAAAACTTGTACAAAAATGTTTATAGCAGCTCTGAGCTAAGAACTTGGAGTAGCCCAAATGTTCATCAAGCAGAGAAGGGCTTACACTAATTGTGGTATATTTATACAATGAAAGAAAACTCAGCAATAGAAAAGAATGAATTAGTGATACATATAACAACATGTATTATTTTACAAAACATCATGCTGAAAAAGATCCTTACACCAAACAGCACAGAGTGTATGATTCCTTGTATATGAAATTCTAGAACAGGCAAAAGTAATCTATGGTGAAGGAAAAACCAGAACAATGGTTATTTGAGGGCAGGGGATTGACTGGGAAGTGTTATGGCACTGTCTGTATCTTGATAGAGGTTTGGGTTTCATAGGTATTTGCTTCTGTTAAAATTTATCATATGTTCCATTGGAGATTTGTACAATCCATAGTACATAAGTTTTACCTCAAAGAAGAACAAAAAAACATAACTCAATTTTAGTTAATGACACAAAAAAAGAGAAAAAAACATAAAAACTGAATTTTAGTTTAAGTGTACTGATATCTGTCTGTAACTTACTTAAAAATGCACCAAAAATTAAGAAGAATTAATGGTTGAATAGAGGGGTAGAGAGTTGCATATATATGTGATAAAGCAAATTTAGTAAAATGTTAACTGTGTAATCTAGTCGGTAGGTATATGAGACTTCATTGTGTAATTCTCTTATGTTTGAATATTTTCATTGTAAGTTGGCAAAAGGGAGGAGAAGTACTCAAGAACTTAGAGAATCAATTTTTTCTATACTCTGCCAGTCTTAAGCAAAACTGAGAAGTGACAAAAATGTAACAGTTTTTTCTAATAAAGGTATATTGGTTTGTCAAAGCAGAGATAAAAAAAAAATCCCTTCCCCATTCTCTTATTTCAAGGAAAATCAAACAGTGAAATAACCTTCCTAAAGGGTAGTGATGACAGGCTACCAAGCCATAAATAGATTCAACAAATTAATGTTTTTGTGGTAAACATGACATGACAAAGTTCTTATCCTTATTTCATGCTCTAAAATTAAGAAGGTTACTTCTTTACTCACCAGGTCATTAGCTTGATCAATTGTAAAAACACTGTTGTTTACTCTATTACCAACTTCAATATGTGCATCAGCTAATGATGAAATAAGCTGTTTACACTCATTCTGCATTCGTGTGAATGGAACGGCAATTTCATCATAATATAAATGTTCTGAAAGGATATCAAGTAAACGTGGCTGCACAGCTAGGGTAACAGCTCTACACTCCTAAAATATAACAGACAACAAATATTCAGGGCAAATATGCAAACATAATTCTAGAAATGCATAAATCTTCGCTTGCAAACTACCAAGTCTAAATTTCTATTGATTTTGAACCTATATTCTCTTATCTCCCAGAACAACATAGTTATTAGTTGCACAGAGAAAAGGTATCACACCCAAACTACTCTAAAATTTTAATATGAATGACTATAGCACATGCACATGGAACTATTACAATTCCATTAAACTTTCCACTTAATTACTCTTACTTTATTCTGAATTTATTCCAAGTTTACATATATATTATATACCACAGATTTTAAAATATACAACTGTAAAAAGAAATCAGCCAGAAAAGAACACTTAGCATGCACTAAAAATGTTATTTAAAAACTCATTAGATTTCTTAACAGTTGAACCCACAGCTTCACATGCCATACTGTAGAAATGGATATATAATTTAAAGGCTACTTACCTGCCCCCAAATTTAACTAACCCTTCCCACTCTCTCTGGTTGTTGCCTGCCCCAACCAGAGGGGGAATGACCTCAGTGGTGAGCCATGAGGGGTTCTGTGGGATCTGGGTGATCAGCCTGGGCTTCACAGAGTAAGTCCAGAGAAGCTCTGTGAGGGTCCAGAAACCGAACTGTCAACACTTGCTGCTGAGTCTGAGAGGCACAAAAACACAGCATCACTGCCTCTCCAGCACACCGAGTCCTGCCTAAAAACAGATGAGCCTTGCTTCTTTCCAGAGGCAAAGCTGGGGTTTCAGTTGCAATAGAGCATGGCTCAATTACTTTTAGACACAGCTCTGACAAACTGCTAAGAGGCAGTAACAAGCAGCTCTCACAGCAAGTGCAGACAGTTAAATTTCCAGAATTCCAGTCAATGGAATAAACAAAGCCAGCAGGAAGTTTCTCTGATTTACAGAAGCAAGTCTTACACAAAATCATACGTCTTACTAGAAGTTAAAAATTAAAGGGGCTGTAAGGGAATGGCTTATTTGGAAACATAAAGATTTGGGTTTAAATGTGGAGATTTTATTCTTCCTGTGACCAAAAATCTGCCCTTGCTACTAGTCATAAAAATGGATTTCTATCACTCAAAGCCTCTTATCTTTTGTAGTTCTCAAGTACAAGACAGGGGGTTCTAAGAAAAAAGTCTAGGGTTAAAGGCAAATGAGAAACAATATTGCAATATAATTTGAATACTTTTCTATAAATGTTGGATCTTTATACAGAGAAAATTTTCACTTTTCTGTTTGTAAAATATAATGAAAATAATCCTAACAGCTAAGGAAACTGGTTTAAATTGTCTTCATTTATTTTTGGGCAAAATCTTACCTTCTGTAAAGCAGCCCATTCACAGATTACCAAAGCTACACTAATTCTCTGTAAGGCAGATTTGGAGTTCAAATGGAAGAGTAGTAACTGGCCAAGGGATTCAGCTGGTTTAATTTCTTGGGTTACCACATTTACACCTGGATCACAAATACAACAACAAAGTGCTCCTAACAACCTAAGAGGGAGAAAAAAAGAAGTTACTATAGAATTGCTTGAAGTTTCCCCTATTGAAGCTATAACTTTTCCCAAGGAAGACATAACTCCTATCTTATCTTCATAAAAATATATAAATCTTACTTTTAAAACTTCAAAAAAATTAGAAACTTTTTCTTATGCTTTAATTTTTTTCCTACTCTGTAACTAGTGTGATGGAGCAAAGACTGACAGACACATCAGAGGAATCTTTTGGTTAAATGACTTTTGAGTTTATGTATACTTACTTGGCTGCCATCATTCTAGCCCGCATAACAACAAAATCCCTGGTGGCAGGGTCTTCCATGATGGTGTCTGCACCTGCAATGTACTCCTGAAGTACTTCTTTACTCTGGCTTTGGCCTTGACGCACCTTACCACCTGTTTTTTCCTAGAGGGAATAAGGGGGAAGAAAACAATAATTAAAGATTAACCATTAAAATTTAATAGACAACATCAAAAACACTCTCATTTGTTATAATCCCAGCAAAATACAGTTCTTTTCACAAAATTTTAATGGATAAAAATTGCTATGCATTTTGTCAAGGTTCTAATGATATAATTTTTCCTTATGTTACAATAATGGTATCATGCTTATAATAAAGCAATACAGATTTCTTACATGGTTACTGTATTAATAATTATGAGTTGAAAAAAATAATAATAATTATGAGTTGAACATACAAATACATTATGTCCCTCTACACTTACCTTGGCTCTAGCTTTTACTTCAAGCAGCATATTTAAATCAATAGGTAAATGAGAAGGCTGCATCATTAAGCAAAGCCAAGCACCCATCCACGGACAAGCAGCTGCTACCACATACTGAACTGAAGCCTTGCTCAACAATTCCATCCAAACCTGCAGAATGAAAAGGGAACAAGAAAGTGAAATTTTTCTAGCAAGGCCTAAAAAAACCTAATACTTTTAGGGATACTGAATCAAAAAAAAAAAAAAAAAAAAAAGTAGGAAATAGCACAGAGATTAATTTTAAAATTCAATATAGAGGCTTATTTTTAAATACTGTTTTTGGGTAGGTAGGTTCATATACTAAAAAAAAGTAATACACGAGAAAGTCTTTTAAAAAAGGAACACAAAGTATTTTCCCCAGTATTTTATGAAAATCACTTAAAAAAAAAGATACCCATAAAAATAAGTTATCAAAATCTCAGTAAGTCTCTGAAATCCTTTGTATGTATCATAAAGCTCAATATGCAGTCCTATATTCAACACCGCTTCAATATATAATAGCTCCTATAAATAACCTCTGCTAAATTCAGAGGTAGTAATATCCTAGTATAAATTAAGAACAGTATAAGTCTTGATTCATGATCTTACTCAATAAAGCACCTTTTTTGATGCCTAGCATTAAATGGGCTAGGGCCAGCATGTAGAAATAATACCAATGTTAACCCAAGGCTGTTAACAATGAGCCACCTCAGAGGTCAGTGATTCAAGATTAACTTAACAGGTTTTAAAGGTACAACAGTGCCATTTCCTCCCATAAATATTATTAAATACATCAAATGTCTATTCTTTAAAGGTTCCAACACATATGACCAATCTTGCTAAGTAATAAAAAAGTACAAGTCTAAACTATGACAATCAGACTCTATATATTACCAATAAATCCCAAAGATGCTCTGCAGGATCAATAAGCATGCTGATAAACAGCAAAATGAGGGATGGACAAAAGCAGCCTTTCCTTCATTTTATTTTCTGTATTGAGGCTATAAAGAAAGCGCTTAAAACGTTTGCCAGGTAGGTCACACAAGCAGCAGGGCTAACCAGGACTTAACTACTATATTCCATAAGAAGCCTATTTCCTTGTCTCATTTTGCAGATCTCCAGACTATTCAAATCTCTTGGATGATTTCTAATTTCTTAAAATCCCTGATCAACAACAGTACAGAGTTATGAAAATTTTTTTACATCTACCAAGATACTGGGAAAGGAGTACAGATATATTCACCATATACCTTGTGAATGAGGTCCAGAATTTCCTGGCTGCTTTCTAAAACACAAAACTGAAAAATGTGTCGAAGCATATCAGGAAGGATAGGTATAAGCCAAGATGAAGAGTTCTAAAAACAAAAACAAAATCAAAATTATAGCATATAATTCTTTGGTGTTAGCTTATTTAAAAAGCTGTAAGTCAAATAACAGAAGTACTACCATGAAAAGACTGTATGACTTCATCAATAATGTTCAACTGGTGATAAATTTTGACAAGATTCTGGAGCAACAATACCGCATTTACTCTTCCAATGGTTTGGAGAAATTAAATGGCACACGATCGCTAGGAAGCTGGAGAAAGTCTGATTATGATTAACAACACTGAATTGTGCTTCTAATAAATTGAAATCATCCTCTATATGGGAGCAAGCTCTAATCAGCAACAACTCTTTGGTTACATTATATATCACTGCTCAGTCAGGGAAATTTGACAAATGATCAGATTACTGCTGCTGTGCTAAATAAACAGTTTAAGTTCTATGTGCTCACCATTAACGCAAGTAATGAACTGTAAGATGATATCCAACCTAGAAAATTCAACTTTGAGTTCACTACAAAATTAAGGCAACTGTTCTTTTTTTTTTTTTATATTTATTTTTGGCTGTGTTGGGTCTTCGTTTCTGTATAAGGGCTTTCTCCAGTTGCGGCGAGCGGGGGCCACTCTTCATCACGGTGTGCGGGCCCCTCACTGCCGCGACCTCTCCCGATGTGGAGCACAAGCTCCAGATGCGCAGGCTCAGCAGTTGTGGCTCACGGGCCTAGCCGCTCCGCGGCATGTGGGATCTTCCCGGACCGGGCATGAACCTGTGTCCCATGCACTGGCAGGCGTATTCCCAACCACTGCGCCACCAGGGAAGCCCCAAGGCAAATGTTTTTAATCTATTTTGGGTTAGGGACCCTTTGAAAATCTGGTGAAACTGTACACAGAGGAGGAACCAAGATGGCGGAGTAGAAGGACGTGCGCTCACTCCCTCTTGCGAGAACACCAAGAATCACAACTAGCTGCTGGACAATCATCGACAGGAAGACACTGGAACTCACCAAAAAAGATACCCCACGTCCAAAGACAAAGGAGAAGCCACAATGAGACGGTAGGAGGGGCGCAATCACACTAAAATCAAATCCCATAACTGCTGGGTGGGTGACTCACAGACTGGAGAACACTTATACCACAGAAGTCCACCCACTGGAGTGAAGGTTCTGAACCCCACATCAGGCTTCCCAACCTGAGGGTCCAGCAAGAGGAGGAGGAATTCCTAGAGAATCAGACTTTGAAGGCTAGTGGGAACTGATTGCAGGACTTCAACAGGACTGGGGGAAACAGAGACTCCACTCTTGGAGGGCACACACAAAGTAGTGTGCACATCGGGACCCAGCGGAAGGAGCAGTGACCCCAGGGGAGACTGAACTAGACCTACCTGCTAGTGTTGGAGGGTCTCTTGCAGAGGCGGGGGTGGGCTGTGGCCCACCATGGGGACAAGGACACTGGCAGCAGAAGTTCTAGGAAGTACTCCTTGGCATGAGCCCTCCCAGAGTCTGTCATTAGCCCCACCAAAGAGCCCAGGTAGGCTCCAGTGTTGGGTTGCCTTAGGCCAAACAACCAAGAGGGAGGGAACCCAGCCCCACCCATCAACAGTCAAGTGGATTAAAGTTTTACTGAGCTCTGCCCACCAGAGCAACAGTCAGCTCTACCCACCACCAGTCCCTCCCATCAAGGCTCTTACATAGCCTCATTTGCCAGAGGGCAGACAGCAGAAGCAAGAAGAGCTACAATCCTATAGCCTGTGGAACAGAAACCACATTCACAGAAAGATAGACAAGATGAAAAGGCAGAGGGCTATATACCAGATGAAGGAACAAGATAAAACCCCAGAAAAACAACTAAATGAAGTGGAGATAGGCAACCTTCCAGAAAAAGAATTCAGAATAATGATAGTGAAGATGATCCAGGACCTCGGAAAAAGAATGGAGGCAAAGATCGAGAAGATGCAAGAAATGTTTAATAAAGACCTAGAAGAATTAAAGAACAAATGAACAGAGATGAACAATACAATAACTGAAATGAAAACTACACTAGAAGGAATCAACAGGCAGAAGGACGGATAAGTGACCTGGAAGACAGAATGGTGGAATTCACTGATATGGAACAGACTGAAGAAAAAAGAATGAAAAGAAATGAGGACAGCCTAAGAGACCTCTGGGACAACATTAAACGCAACAACATTTGCATTATAGGGGTCCCAGAAGGAGAAGAGAGAGAGAAAGGACCCGAGAAAATATTTGAAGAGATTATAGTTGAAAACTTCCCTAACATGGGAAAGGAAACAGCCACCGAAGTCCAGGAAGCACAGAGAGTCCCATATAGGATAAACCCAAGGAGAAACACGCCGAGACACATAGTAAGCAAATTGGCAAAAATTAAAGACAAAGAAAAATAATTGAAAGCAGCAAGGGAAAAACGACAAATAACATACAAGGAAACTCCTATAAGGTTAACAGCTGATTTCTCGGCAGAAACTCTACAAGCCAGAAGGGAGTAGCATGATATACTTAAAATGATGAAAGGGAAGAACCTACAACCAAGATTACTCTACCCAGCAAGGATCTCATTCAGATTCGATGGAGAAATCAAAAGCTTTACAGACAAGCAAAAGCTAAGAAAATTCAGCACCACCAAACCAGCTCCACAACAAATGATAAAGGAACTTCTCTATGTGGGAAACACAAAAGAAAAAGACCTACAAAAACAAACCCAAAACAATTAATAAAATGGTCATAGGAACATACATATCAATAATTACCTTAAACGTGAATGGATTAAATGCTCCAACCAAAAGACACAGGCTTGCTGAATGGATACAAAAACAAGACACATATATATGCTGTCTACAAGAGACCCACTTCAGACCTAAGGACACATACAGACTGAAAGTGAGGGGATGGAAAAAGATATTCTATGCAAATGAAAATCAAAAGAAAGCTGGAGTAGCTATACTCATATCAGATAAAATAGACTTTAAAATAAAGAATGTTACAAGAGACAAGGAATGCCACATAATGATCAAGGGATCAATCCAAGAAGAAGATATAACAATTATAAATATATATGCGCCCAATACAGGAGCACCTCAATACATAAGGCAACTGCTAACAGCTCTAAAAGACGAAATCGACAGTAACACAATAATAGTGGGGGACTTCAACACCTCACTTACACCAATGGACAGATCATCCAAAATGAAAATAAATAAGGAAACACAAGCTTTAAATGACACAATAGACCAGATAGATTTAATTGATATTTATAGGACATTCCATCCAAAAACCAGCAGATTACACTTTCTTCTCAAGTGCACATGGAGCATTCTCCAGGATAGATCACATCTTGGGTCACAAATCAAGCCTCAGTAAATTTAAGAAAACTGAAATCATATCAAGCATCTTTTCTGGCCACAACACTATGAGATTAGAAATAAATTACAGGGGAAAAAACTTAAAAAACACAAACACATGAGGGCTAAACAATACGTTACTAAATAACCAAGAGGTGACTGAAGAAATCAGAGGAAATCAAAAAATACCTAGAGACAAATGACAATGAAAACACGACGATCCAAACCCTATGGGATGCAGCAAAAGCAGTTCTAAGAGGGAAGTTTATAGCTATACAAGCCTACCTCAAGAAACAAGAAAAATCTCAAGTAAACAATCTAACCTTACAACTAAAGGAGCTAGAGAAAGAAGAACAAACAAAACCCAAAGTTAGCAGAAGCAAAGAAATCATAAAGATCAGAGCAGAAATAAATGAAGTAGAAACAAAGAAAACAATAGCAAAGATCAATAAAACTAAAAGCTGGTTCTTTGAGAAGATAAACAAAATTGATAAACCATTAACCAGACTCATCAAGAAAAAGAGGGAGAGGACTCAAATTAATAAAATTAGAAATGAAAAAGGAGAAGTTACAACAGACACTGCAGAAATACAAAGCATCCTAAGAGACTACTACAAGCAACTCTATGCCAATAAAATGGACAACCTGGAAGAAATGGACAAATTCTTAGAAAGGCATAACCTTTTGAGACTGAACCAGGAAGAAACAGAAAATATGAATAGACCGATCACAAGTAATGAAATTGAAACTGTGATTAAAAATCTGTGATTAAAAACAAAAGGTCAGGACCAGATGGCTTCACAGGTGAATTCTATCAAACATTTAGAGAAGAGCTAAAATCCATCCCTCCCAAACTCTTCCAAAAAATTGCAGAGGAAGGAACACTCCCAAACTCATTCTATGAGGCCACCATCACCCTGATACCAAAACCAGACAAAGATACTACAAAAAAAGAAAATTACAGACCAATATCACTGATGAATATAGATGCAAAATTACTCAACAAAATACTAGCAAAAAGAATCCAACAACACATTAAAAGGATCATACACCACGATCAAGTGCGATTTATCCCAGGGATGCAAGGATTCTTCAATATATGCAAATCAATCAATGTGATACACCATATTAACAAATTGAAGAAGAAAAACCATATCATCATCTCAATAGATGCAAAAAAGCTTTTGACAAAATTCAACACCCAATTATGATAAAAACTCTCCAGAAAGTGGGCATAGAGGGAACCTACCTCAACATAATAAAGGCCATATATGACAAACCCACAGCAAACATCATTCTCAATGGTGAAAAACTGAAAGCATTTCCTCTAAGATCAGGAACTAGACAAGGATGTCCATTCTCACCACTATTATTCAACATAGTTTTGGAAGTCCTAGCCATGGCAATCAGAGAAGAAAAAGAAATACAAATAGGAAAAGAAGAAGTAAAACTGTCACTGTTTGCAGATGACACGATACTATATATAGAGAACCCTAAAAATGCCACCAGAAAACTACTAGAGCTAATCAATGAATTTGGTAAAGTTGCAGAATACAAAATTAATGCATAGAAATCTCTTGCATTCCTATACATTAATGATGAAAAATCTGAAAGAGAAATTAAGGAAACACTCCCATTTACCACTGCAACAAAAAGAATAAAATACCTAGGAATAAACCTACCTAGAGAGACAAAAGACCTGTATGCAGAAAACTATAAGACACTGATGAAAGAAATTAAAGATGATACCAACAGATGGAGAGATATACCATGTTCTTGGATTGAAAGAACCAAAATTGTGAAAATGACTGTACTACCCAAAGCAGTCTACAGATTCAATGCAATCCCTATCAAATTACCAATGGCATTTTTTATGGAACTAGAACAAATCACCTTAAAATCTGTATGGAGACACAAAAGACCCGGCATAGCCAAAGCAGTCTTTAGGGAAAAAACCGGAGCTGGAGGGCTTCACTGGTGGCGCAGTGGTTGAGAGTCCGCCTGCTAATGCAGGGGACATGGGTTCGTGCCCCAGTCCGGGAAGATCCCACAAGCCGCGGAGTGGCTAGGCCTGTGACCCATGGCTGCTGAGCCTGTGCGTCCGGAGCCTGTGCTCCGCACCGGGAGAGGCCACAACAGTGAGAGGCCCGCGTACCGCAAAAAAACCCACAACAACAACAACAAAAAACAAACAAACAAAAAAATGGAGCTGGAGGAATCTGACTCTCTGACTTCAGACTATACTACAAAGCTACAGTAATCAAGACAATATGGTACTGGCACAAAAACAGAAACATAGATCAATGGAACAAGATAGAAAGCCCAGAGATAAACCCACCCACCTATGGTCAACTAATCTATGACAAAGGAGGCAAAGATATACAGTGGAGAAAAGACAGTCTCTTCAATAAGTGGTGCTGCGAAAACTGGAGAGCTACATGTAAAAGAATGAAATTAGAACACTCCCTAACACCACACACAAAAAGAAACTCAAAATGGATTCCAGACCTAAATGTAAGACCAGACACTATAAAACTCTTAGAGGAAAACATAGGAAGAACACTCTTTGACATAAATCACAGCAAGGTCTTTTTTGATCCACCTCCTAGAATAATGGAAGTAAAAACAAAAATAAACAAATGGGACCTAATGAAACTTAAAAGATTTTGCATAGCCAAGGAAACCATAAACAAGATGAAAAGACAACCCTCAGAATGGGAGAAAATATTTGCAAATGAATCAATGGACAAAGGATTAATCTCCAAAATATATAAACAGCTCATGCAGCTCAATATTAAAGAAACAACCCAATCCAAAACGGGGCGTAAGACCTAAATAGACATTTCTCCAAAGACATACAGATGGCCAAGAAGCACATGAAAAGCTGCTCAACATCACTAATTATTAGAGAAATGCAAATCAAAACTACAATGAGGTATCACCTCACACCAGTTAGAATGGGCATCATCAGAAAATCTACAAACAACAAATGCTGGAGAGGGTGCGGAGAAAAGGGAACCCTCTTGCACTGTTGGTGGGAATGTAAATTGATACAGCCACTATGGAGAACAGTATGGAGGTTCCTTAAAAAATTAAAAATAGAATTACCATATGATCCAGCAATCCCACTACTGGGCATATACCCAGAGAAAACCATAATTCAAAAAGACACATGCACCCCAATGTTCATTGCAGCACTATTTACAATAGCCAGGTCATGGAAGCAACCTAAATGCCCATCGACAGACGAATGGATAAAGAAGTTGTGGTACATATATACAATGGAATTACTCAGCCATAAAAAGGAATGAAATTGAGTCATTTGTTGAGACGTGGATGGATCTAGAGACTGTCATACAGAATGAAGTAAGTCAGAAAGAGAAAAACAAGTATCGTATATTAACGCATGTATGTGGAGCCTAGAAAAATGGTACAGATGAACCGGTTTGCAGGGCAGAAGTTGAGACAGATGTAGCGAACAGACGTATGGACACCAAGGGGTGAAAACCACGGTGGGGTGGGGATGGTGGTGTGCTGAATTGGGCGATTGGGATTGACATGTATACACTGATGTGTATAAAATTGATGAATAATAAGAACCTGCAGTATAAAAAAACAAACTAACAAACAAAAAACAATACTAAACTTTCTTTGGGTTATTTGTATGGACATATGTTAATATAAATTTTTCAGGCATTACTTGAAATTTCTAAAAATCTTAAATGTTCTGGTATAATGTTATAAGTCATAATTGTAGTTATTACTTTAAAATGTATATCTCAGAAGTAACTAAATTTCCTTGTCAACTGCATTATTATGAACTTTCATCAAATCTTTAACCTGGTCATTTTTAAGTCTTCCGTCATTTACGGACAGTTCTGGGTGTACTCTGACGCTTTTGCAAAAATGTTCCTATAAAAGGGTTTCGTCTTCAAGGATTCATGGAAAAGACTCTGGCAAGTACAGGTTTCTGGTAACTGACTATACTGCTGAACTGGATGAATAAGCATTTTCAGAACTCTAATGGAAAACTGATGAACTCATAAAAGTGCTAACAAAAGATCAAGATGAAAAAAAATTAATTACATGGGACTGAGTGAACTGATGAGGATGATTATAATTTTTGTGACTTTCTGTTTGAATAAAAAAAAAATCCCACAAGGACTCAGAGGCAAAAAATATACAAATCAATTTTCACTGTAAAGTAAAGGAGCTGTTACAGTGGAGGATTCCTGGACTGAATGTCAATATTATGACTTAGTATGAGTGTGTTTCGTGTTTGGTAATTGCAATCATTGTTGCTTTTGTTGTGGTCATCCATTTACAATCCTTGGTGTCAGTCTATTTATCTCTTGTAGAAATAAAATACAGTGTGTGTGTGTGAAAAAAAAGTATGGAGAAAATAGACACTGATAATACAGATATCTTTGAACAACAACAAAAAAAAACTATACGCAACCTTTTCTGAAAAAAATACACTTATATACACACTTAGGTGTAACATTTTGCTTTCAGTTTCAGAGGGTTCAGGGATTTCCTTAAGCCCAGGTTTAGAACCTTAATCTAAGGAATTTCTCAGCAATGCAAAAGCCAACCCAAATCAAGCAATCAAATAGTGCTTAATTAAATATCTATTGTGTGCCTAAAATTCTAAGAAAAGGAATCTCACATGTTGTCTATTGTTCAAAATTACAAGCTTGTTGAGAGCTAAAAATTCTATTAACTAGTTCACAGTACTTAACATTACCTCCTTCCACAATTTTTTTTTTTTTTAAAGCAAAAACTGTGTTGTCTGGAAGAGACTGAAGAGAAATTTGAAAAATTTAACTGAAATTCCAGAAAGCGAGAAGATCTAGGGATAATGTATAACTCAGAAAGCTACCTATAATTTTCTAGCCAGTGGAAAACTAACAACCCTGGTCCTATCTTTTTAATATGTTTCTCAAAATGGTTTGAAAGAAGTTTAAAACAGACTGCAAAATCAACAGCTGGGGGAGCCTACTCACTGATTTGCTATGCCTTAACTACTTTCCATTGAAAGGGAAAGGGAAATTGGAAAGAAGAAAAGTTCTCTTTCTTTTCTCAGCAGAGAGAATTAGGGACAATCTTAATAGAATTAGGAAAGCTGTAACAGCAATAACCAAATAGTTTGATATTACTCTCCCATAATTTCTTCTCATTTCTCCCCACCATATTTACCAACTCTCTTAATTCTCCCCTAACCCCATCACTGGAAATCCAAATAGTTGCTTGTAGATCCCAAAGCCACACCTACAGAGGAAGAGTTTTCCCCTATATTTACAAACAATGAATATAATATAAATTGTAGTAGCCTTCTCAGGCTATAATCTTTCTTACTGTAGTAAATTCTACTTTATAATTATTAAAAACAACCAGGGGAAGAAAGGGATGAAAGAGCACAGGGTAGAGTATTTTTAGGGTAGAGAAACTATTCTGTATGATACAATAATGACGGAGAGATGTCACATTTGTCAAATTCAGCAGAATGAACGTGCAACATCAAGGGTGAAGCCTAGGGAATTCCCTGGCAGTCCAGTGGTTAGGACTCCACACTTTCACCGCCAAGGGCCAGGGTTCAATCCCTGGTTGGGAAACTAAGATCCTGTAAGCTGCGTGGCGCAGCCAAAAAAAAACAGTGAAGCCTAATATAAACTATGGACTAGCTGATAATGATAATGTCAACATTCGTTTACTGACGGTAACAAATGTACCATTCTGGTGTGGGATGCTGATGGTAGGAGAAGGTGTGTTTGGGGGAGGGTAGGGGGTATATGGATGGGCACTCTGTTTAATTTTGCTCTAAAAAGTGAAGTCAATAAATAAACAGAAAAATAAAATTTAAAAAATAGAGAGGGCTTCCCTGGTGGCGCAGTGGTTGAGAATCTGCCTGCTAATGCAGGGGACACGGGTTCGAGCCCTGGTCTGGGAAGATCCCACATGCCGCGAAGCAAGTAGGCCCGTGAGCCACAACTACTGAGCCTGTGCGTCTGGAGCCTGTGCTCCGCA
Source organism: Monodon monoceros (assembly GCF_005190385.1). Lineage (NCBI taxonomy): Eukaryota > Metazoa > Chordata > Mammalia > Artiodactyla > Monodontidae > Monodon > Monodon monoceros. The sequence goes on along the minus strand of NW_021703781.1, from coordinate 48,035,689 downwards.
ACAAGAGAGGCCGCAATAGTGAGAGGCCCGCGCGCCACGATGAAGAGTGGCCCCCACTTGCGACAACTAGAGAAAGCCCTCGCACAGAAACGAAGACCCAACGCAGCCAAAAATAAATAAATAAATCAATTTTAAAAAATAAATTAAAAAAATAAAGAGAAACCAAAAACCTAACCAAACAAAAAAAACCCGACCCAGCATACGCAGATCACCATCATCACAGGAACCAGTATTTTAAAAAACACATATTCTCCAGTAGCACAACATAAAGTCTGCCTAGCAGAAAATACAAGATACAAAATACAAGTTGGGAAAACAGCCGTAGGCCAAATTCAGTCCACCTAAACAACTGTGCAAGCATCTCCTTTTAGATATGGTTGCAAAAAGTTACATGCTTTAGCTCACTATTAGTATTTTCTCAAAATACTACTAAGTACAATTTGGCCCATCCAGAGTCAACTTGCCTCTTGCAAATCTGAAAGTTCGTCCACCTGCTTTCATTAATTTTGTGCCTGTCTTCCAGTAGACAATGATTTATTAGGCAGGTAACCTAATGTTGTTTTTATTTATAGTTTATTAAATTAAATTGGTTGGGGAGTAGGGTACAGTGAGGGGTGTAGTACTTTCAGTCCTTTAGACATTATCCACCTTGGGATTTTCCATTCCAAAATTTTAAAAAATAGTCAATAGACTTCTAGTATGCTACTAACTAGGAGTCTACTAGTCAAAAATTTCCCTCCTAATCTTAGGCGAAGTCTGGAAAGTTCTGATGACTTTAGTATTAGTCTAGCAGAGTGCAATCTAAAATACAGAAAAATTCCTACCACAGACTGTTTACTTCACCAGGTTTAAATTAACTATAACCTGGACTACTACAACTCAAGTTATAAGTAAATTCATGTTTTAAGAGGGCTTTTAAAAATATTCTTTTGTTTTGTGTTAAATAATTAACATGATATTAGCGCTAGCGCTTTATGTTAGTGCTAAATGTGGTCCCCAACATTTCTATAGTGAGGGTCAGATGGAGGGGAGGGCATTTATGGGAATTACTCAGGGGAATGAAGGACAGTTATTTAATTTGATGAGAATGGGGCAGTCTCTTTCCAGCTCCTTTATTCAGATTGGTGTTCCCTCCCGTGTTCTGCCTTCATGGAACTAATAAGGAAAGCTGATGACAAACAAAAATAAGCCTATCAGACACGTCACTCTACCAGAAAATCAAGGTTAAACTTCTAGCCATCTATACTCCCTTACACTCTATCCTTCAGCCGGACCAATTTCCTTTCACTTCCTCTTTAGTGCCGTCATGCTCACTCCTACTCCCAGAGTTTAACACACGTTCCTTCCTCTGACTGTTACCCTGCTCTTCACCTGGTTAAATTCCACTCATCCTTCAGGTCTCAGTTTCAACTTCACTTTTAGCTAGTGGGGACCCAGTAGCACTGTCTTCTTCCCCTCCCAGATACTTACCTCATTACGTATTGATAGTTTTATGAAATGACCATTATATAATTATAAGGGCTTGTCTAGTTGTCTTCTCCTGTCTTGCTTAGTTTCCTGTCTTAAGTTCAACAGAAGGGCAGAGACCTTGTCTCTTACCAATAAGTATCTAGAAAATTGTAGGCACACGGTAGGCACTAAAATATCTGTTAAATAAATCTACCTTGCTTAGGGGAATGGTCCAAAGTCACAGGGAATAGTTGGTAATATGCAAAATTTTCCACAACTGTAGTTGGCAATAAATCCCTAACTGGCAAAATTGGCATCTTAGGTGGGATAAGATCTTGCCTGTACCATTTTGCTGTGCCCCCTCTTTTATCTTCCCCCAAGCACACCCACAAAGTGGGCAGATGTGGAAAAAAAGAGCAGCAATCTGATTATCATTACCATGAACACCTGATTCCTGCCTGCAGGCAAGTGCGTCATCATTTCTATCTCCGTATCAAATGATCTGGGGTTGCAGGGAAGAAAATCTGGAAAGAAGCTACAACAAAGTGATGAATCATACTGAATTCTGTGTTCTTCCACTAATTTGGTCTGAAATCCTATTTTGGCCCACTGCCAAAAACAAAAACAAACCCAATTCTATATTTAGACAATTTATAATGCCTTGTTTTATTTGTCCAACCAATATTTATTGAAAGTCAACTAAATATATAAACTTTGCTCTCCTCTTTTCATACCTTTATAAAACCTGGTCAATACCTAATTATGCTAATGTTCTCAAATGCCAAAGTCTTAGCTCTATTCTTTTGGTCTTTCTTTCCTTCTCTACATATGCATACGTTAAATTTTCTTCCATCCTGGACTAAATATGCCCCAGATTCCAACTCAATCTCGTGTATGTCTTCATGCTAAATATAAGCGTCATGCTAATGTTTGCCTTTCAAACAAAAATCAATACTGTATGTATTGAAATTCTGGATTGACTTACAAAGTGACTGATGCAAATGGAATGGAAAAGTTGACCCAGTCAACAAAACATGGCTAAACTAGAGATTAATGTCCAGAAGCATGTTTTCCTAGATCGTGAAGTCGAGTTCTGGTTAAAACAGATAGTGGTTATCAAGACTCATTAATCTAGACATTCCACTAAAGTAGTTCGCTGATAGACATATACATTCATAGATAAACTCGCATGAATAAATAGTCTATAGAAAGGAAAAACAAGTAATGACTCATATGAGAATAGAATCTAAAAAAGAGTGAATATATGGGTATGTATAACTGATTCACTTTGCTGTACAGCAGAAACTAACACAACATTGTAAATCAACTATACTCCAATAAAAAATAATTTTTTAATAAAAGGAAAAGCAAGTGATCAATTACTTCACTTTGTCAAGCTCCTAGTTCAGAAAAAAAAAAAAGTTACATCTTGATTTTAAGTCATTACCAAATGAAATTAATTTGGTTTGCTTAAGAGTTCTTATTTCATACTCCCTGAGAAGCCAGGCTTGCCAATACTTTCATATGTTAACAACAGAGATAAAGGCACAGGGATTAAACAATTTATTTTCACAGATGCCAAGGTATGTCACATGGAAGTGTAAAAGAAATGAGATTTTGGGAATTCCCTGGTAGTCCAGTGGTTAGAACTCTGTGCTTCCACTGCCGGGGGCCCGGATTTGATCCGTAATCAGGGAACTAAGATCCCCCGCAAGCTGCATGGTACAGCCAAATAAATAAAGAAATGAGAGTTTATTATTTCATAAATAACTATATTAACTGTGATTCTACACAAAAACATTTTAGAGATGAGCATATCTGCATATGCACTTTTCTTTTCCCATCTTTACTGGAGTATAACTGCTTTACAATGTTGTGTTAGTTTCTGCTGTACAACAAAAGTGAATCAGCTGTATGTATACATATATCCCCATACCCCTCCCTCTTGAGCCTCCCTCCCACCCTCCTTATCCCACCCCTCTAGGTCGTCACAAAGCATCGAGCTGATCTCCCTGTGCTATGTATACACACTTACGATCGGATAAATTTTAAGATTTAGGATATCTTCCTTATAAAGTCTTCTGGTTTTACAAAGCAAAACAAAACACAAAATTACTAAAGATAATCAAAATACTTCCAATGGAACAGAGGCATCAGTCTTTATGAGGTACTGATGCACTGAGCTACAGTGAGGTTTGGCATCACTAAATTACCTTGGAATTATTGAGGGGAATAGGTTGAGAAGCTAGGAACTGAAACGAAAACAGAGCTAACTAGTAAATTAGCTCTGAAGTTTTTTTCACTTTGGACTTAAGGTGACTTCATATTCAGAAATGGGAAGGTAATGCAAGAGACACATTCCATTTTGTCTTCTAGAACTAGAAGCTGAAAGTCAGCAAGAATTGGATCTAAATCTGAGTTGAGTCACTTACTATGAGATGTGTAGCTGTGAGCTTGGGAAGGTTTCTTAATTTTTGATCATCAGTTCCCTCATGTGCAAAATAGGAATGGCAATAGCCACCCCATTTATAGTGCTTACTGAAATTCACAGCATGAAGTTAAGCTCTCAATAATAGCCTGGATTATTATTACTACAATTACATATCATTCTTACACCCTAGAATACAAATAAGATTTTGAAATTGTTAGGAAAGATTTCCAAGAAGTGTGTTAATTATTATTGTTATGTCTGTACTATTAATAATTTGTATTTGTACAGAATTAAGGCACTTTCATATACAGTATCTTACTTGGTCAATATATTACTCTGAAAAAGGATCAATAGAGATTATCACCAGAGGGTTAAATAAACTTGATCAAGGTCATAAAGCTAACAAATGGTAGAGCTAAGGTTAGAACCCAGATTCTCTGTTTAGTTAAGGGATCTTTTCATTAAACCACTGAAGAGGAAACAACAGTGATAGAATGCAGCTCAGAAAAAAGTAAAGCAAGCTATATGAAGGTATATTTTATTGTCACAACAGGCCTAACATCTGTAGTCCAAATTCCCTGGAGCCAAATATGTTTTAAAATTCAGAATTTTTTCAAATTTTAGAACAGTAATGAGGTTGTATATACCATATGTTATGTAATATCCTCAATAGAGTCTGAGGCAGCATCTGAATAAAATATATTAATATTTCTGCAGCAAAATTTGTGAATAGGCACATTAAGTAGGATAAAGACTTACTCAGAATGGTCAGGTTTTTCTGCCAAATAAGTAGTTTTATAAGTTGACCCAACTTACAAAAGTGCTGGATTTCAAAATTGCAGGTGAGAGACCATGGGCTTGCATTACAAGAGTCTGTGCATAGCTATTAATCAGTCTATAATAACTATCAGGTAATGCCATGGGAGGAACACAATAACAGATAAAAGCATCATACATGGTTTACTCTGCTATCTTCTCAGAAAGCAAATAATGTTGCCAAAATCACAAGATTAACAATAACCATTAAATAAATGCTTTTCACTGCATAATGACTTTATTTAAATAATGTTTTAGATAAAGAAAAATCATAGTGAGTTGTATAAGTCAGAATAACTTTATGGCCCTAGAAATCTGACCTGTTTCCTGAAGGAAAGTTACAGCGAGGAAGAAACGGAGCGAATATTTAGGAGAGAAAATGTGTGTGTGGCTGGGGGCAGGTAGTGTTGGTGATGAGCCATGTACAAAGATACTCTCATCAAAAGTACGTAACATGGTTACAACTGGGATACAGGGGTAGACGTGGACAATATTAGGGAATAGCAGAGGAAAAGGCTGACAAGAGCCAAATAACAGAAGAACAAGAAAGACTGGAATTTAATTCTAATGTAGTAGGCAATGACAAATTACTAACAAGTTTGCAAGTAAATGAGGCTATGGTCCCCCAAATTATCCTGAGACTTAACTCAAATTCTCCCCTTTTAAAAATACTATGACTGCGTAGAAACTAAATATACAAAGACTGATTCCAAACCTTAAAGAGCCAACTATTAGGGAAAGGACAATAATATTTTTTTATAAATATACAGAAGAAAGAAAATGGGTAAATTAGAAAATAGGTGATGTTCTAAGGGGGTTACCATTTATTCTTTATATTTTTCATGAAAAAAACTTGAAGCAAGTAAGAATTATAACAAATGCCAAGTGTGGATAGTGGATAGATGAATGTTGTTTTATAATTCCCTCTTTTTTCTATTTAAATAATTTCCCAAAGTTAAAAAAATGAAAAAGAGGTGGTGGTAGTAAGAAAAGTAATCTGAAAGGGTTTGGCTTTATAGTATTATTTTGGGAAAAAACAGAACAAAAAATCAAACAAAATAGTAAAGGATATATGTGGGGGCCAAAAAGTGGAATGTACTAAGAGTGGGTGATATGCACCATAACTACAGCCTCCAATGGTGAGGCTACTGGAGAGCAAGGCTCAGGGCAGTGACGAAGCACAAAATAATCTACATGCATCAATATTAAGTTTCACTGACAGCAATGCTTTTAGTAAAAAGACACTCTGAAGATACAGGATAGATAGTAACAATGGGAAATTTCATTAGTGACACCATTAAAATTTTTTTAAGAAGAGAAAAAGAAGAGGCATAGATAACAAACACAAAAGGACACAGGAAATACAATAAATATTAAAACCTAGAAAAATAAAGGATTATGCACATATCAGAATAACTGGACGGAAGATATGGAAGTAGGATAGATTTAAATGTCTAAAAGGAGGAGACTGGAAAAGCTCTTTTGTTCAATACAGTCTGTATAACTTGCCTAATTTGAAACTGACATATTATTCAGAAAAATGAGATGCTTATAGAAGTATGTATTAAAGATATTAGATGTTAAATAGGAAGAAGTAAGGGAAGATGACTTTTTTTTAACCTTATCACCCAAATCCTCCTGATCTTTCAGCACTTAGTCTAGCCTTCAATGCTGCTTCCTGACACCTGTCTTATTCTGGTCTTCCATTATTTATTTGCAGAGGTTATTAAACTTATTACATAAGAGTCTTATCACAATCATACCATAAATTTTTTCAAAGTAAGAGCCATGTAGGATTTTTTTCTTATTGATAATTTCCCGTAACACCCTGAACTGAATTTTATATAAATTTATTTAACAAATATTGAGGGCCTATGCATAAGTGATGGCTGACGTACCACAAATCACATACAAACACAATAGAGTTCTGGTATAAGAAATGACAGTCATCATCGTCAATCTTTTACATATGCTAAGGCCAAAGCATTCATTTACAAGCCAGTAAAGGCAAATTCAAATTTGGTCAAAGGACCTAAATAAATAAATAAATAAAGCCCCGAATAAAAAGAAATCAACATCACAGAACACCGTAGAGATGTTTTCACAACCACATAATTTTAATAGCCAATATCAACAATCATTGAGGACTTCCCTGGTGGCGCAGTGGTTAAGTATCTGCCTGCCAATGCGGGGGACACGGGCTTGAGCCCTGGTCCAGGAATATCCCACATGCTGCAGAGCAACTAAGCCCGTGCACCACAACTACTGAGCCACGCGCATAGAGCCTGTGCTGCGCAACAAGAGAAGCCACCGTAATGAGAAGCCCGCGCACTGCAACCAAGAGTAGCCTCCACTCGCCTCAACTAGAGAAAGCCTGCACGCAGCAACGAAGACCCAACGCAGCCAAAAATGAATAATAAATAAATTTATTTAAAAAACAAACAAACAAACCAATCACTGAGGGGCTAAAACAATTTTGAAGGGGATTTGGAGCAATTTTGGGATCAAAAAATTTTGAAACATGAGAGGAGGAACCAGATTTTAATATGGACAAAAGTGAGAAATCACAATTGACAGCTGAGAGGGAAAAAAAAAAAAACACCTAGGAAAAAGCAACTGAAAAAGAAGCAGTGTGACTCATGTATCTCAATATTCCCATGGTATACTGTAATAAGCAAGCACACTATTGACCAATAAATCATCTTGGTGACTCATACATCAAAAAATATTAACTTATGGGCTTCCCTGGTGGCGCAGTGGTTGAGAGTCCACCTGCCGATGCAGGGGACATGGGTTCATGCCCCGGTCCGGGAGGACCCCACATGCCGCGGAGCGGCTGGGCCCATGAGCCGTGGCCGCTGAGCCTGCATGTCCGGAGCCTGTGCTCCGCAACGGGAGAGGCCACAACAGTGAGAGGCCCGCGTACCACAAAAAACAAAACAAACAAAAAAAAAAACTTATGTTTAATATACTTTAAGATGATAACCAGGTTTGTCAATGATTTTAATGGGTGACTATTTTTGGTGGCAAAAAAGTATGTTTCAACTATTTAGAAAACTGATTTATATGAAATACCTGATTTCCTAATAATGTAAATAAAGTTGACATTACTAAAGAAATAATGCCACAAAAGTTAAGTTTAAAAGATACTGCAGGTGGCTTAATCACCTTATAAAGAACAGAAAGGCTTAAAAGAACAATGAGGAACTCGTATACAAAATATCCAAAGAAATCTTAAAATTCAACAGTAAGAAAACAACCCAATTTAAAAATAGGGAAAAGATCTGAACACTTCATTAAAGAAGAAATATAGATGGTAAAAAGCATATGAAAAGATGTTTAACATCATATATCATTAGGGAACTGCAAATTAAAACTATAGTGAGATACCACTATACACTTATTAGAAAGGCTGAAATCCACAACACTGACAACATCAAATGCTGGGAGATGATGTAGAGCAACACAAACTCTCATTCACTGCTGGTGGAAATGTAAAATGGTGCAGCCACTTTTGGAAGACACTTTCTTATAAAATTAAACATACTCTTACTATATGATCCAGCAATTATGCTCCTTGGTATTTCACTGAAAACTATGCCCATACAAAAACCTGCACATGAATGTTTAAAACTTTGTTCATAATGGCCCAAACAGAAAGAAACAAAAATATCCTTCAATAGGTGAATATATGAACTGTGTTACATCCATACAATGGAACATTATTCAGTGATAAAAAGAAATGAGCTATCAAGTCACAAAAAGACATGGAGGAACCTTACTTCTGTACTGCTAAATGAAAAAAAGCCTCTCTTAAAAGGCTACTTACTACATGACTCCAACTATATGACATTCTGCAAAAGGCAAAACCATGAAGACAGTAAAAGGATCAGTGGTTGCTAAGGCTCTGAAGGGAGGAAAAGTAGAAATGCATATGTGGGGCACAGGCATTTTTTAGGGCAGTGAAACTATTCTCTATGTTACTCTAATGGTGGACACATACCACTGTACATTTATCAAAACCCATAGAATCTACAATACAAAGAGTGAACCCTAATGTAAACTGTAGACTTTGTTAATAATATATCAACATTGGTTTATCAACTGTAACAAATGTACTACACTAATGCAAGATCTTAGCTAAAGGGGAAACTGTGTGCATATGGGTAGGGGCATATGGGAACTATGTACTTTTCGCTGTTTTTCTATAAACTTAAAACTGCTCCAAACAACAACAACAACAACATGAAGGGAAGAAATTTGATAACTTCAAGAGGTCTACCGAAAGTGAATTTAAGAATATTTACATCAAAAACATTTAGGCAAAACTCACAAAAGTAAAACAAAAATGAAGTGAAAACTCAGAACAACCCATGCCGGTTTTGTCATATGAACCCATGCCTGATCAACTAAGGATTATAAAACAGACCTGATAGTTTTTCCTTAGAAGACAGTGATTAGACAAAAAAGATAATGTAAAACGAAACTTTACAAACATTGATTCATGGTAGTGCAACACAACATCATGTTGTAGATTAAAGTAGGTCTACATGGAATATTCCTAATTCACATATGAATGCATGGTTAGTGAACACAAAAGAGACATTTATCCCTACTAAATTGTCTAAAAAATTAATCACTGCTTTTTGAAGACAACCGTCTCAAACTGCAGTATCTATAAATAACAGCATGATAGAAGAATAGATTCCTTATGGTGTTACCCTAAATTCTAGTATTTTGTTTGACCTTTAGGGCTATTTTTAAAATAGGAATGTGAAGCCTTTTACAGACAGGGCAAGGACTCCTCAGCTCATTAACAGATTCCATTCACACAGTGATATTACCTGAAGGTTCTCTGTAGGCATTTCATTGTGTTATTCCTGAAGTATACTATCCTTTGAAATACCATGCTCTTAAGATTGAGTAATCCTTAAGAGAAGGTAAGTGCCTAGCAATTTTATTATCAGTCTTTAGAGTCATACTGCAGAGCTTCAAATGTAGCCTTCTAACCTGGGATGAGTTTTGCCAATCATCCAACTGTCAACCACACAGAGCAAGAAAAGAATGAACAACAAGTCTCTGACAGGAAGGGAATATTCAATCAATCTTTCATTTGACAAATACTCACTGAGGGCCATCCATGTGTTAAGCAATATTCCAAGTGCTGGGAATACAAACTACAACAAAATATTAAAATATTTCTGCCCTTATGGTGATTACATTCTTATGTGTCTACAGAGTCACCATACAATTTTACTAGGCCTAGCATTCTCCTGATCTTTATGTGAAGCAAGGGTAACCTGGTGATCATATTTATTTTACAAAATTAATTTATATAAATTTCAAGATTACTATGGTAATTAGTTCTTACCTGGTCTTGAGTTGATAATAAAGTGAACAGAGTTTCCAATGCTGCTCTTCGAACTGATGATATAGTGTGATGCAAAAAAGGCCAGACTCGTGGAACTAAAACTGTGAGTGACTGCTGAATACTAATAAAGAAGACACAAATTAATCTTACTCATTCTCAGTTGAAGCTCTATTGATACATTATCTAAGTATCAATTCCTTGTGGACCTAGCATCTTTTTTGATGAATAAATTCTAAAAAGACAATACAATTTTCATATGAACATTCGCTTAACAACCTCACTCAAAACCGTTATTATATAGTACCAGTACAGACAGAGCAAATGCGGTCATAAAGAAGAGTAGAAATATTAACATTAGGTTGTTCTGTGGCACTAATGCCATGAATTAACCTTTATCAAATTAGAACTTTCCAATATAACTGCACTTATTCTCAGTCTGTTCTTACTCAGGAAAATGGGGGCATGTATCTTAGCTGGTAGTCAGCCTACACAAAATCAGGATTGCTAATCCTTACTACTTTCCCATGGCTAACCCCAATGGGTAACCAATAGGTGCACATAACTTACAACCCCCTCTGGGGCCATCTCTATCACATATCAAAAGAAACAAGAGATGGTATGGTAGTAGATTTGAAATTTGTTATCCTGATCTAGCATTACTAAGTTAGGAAAATTCAAATTATCTTCCTTCTCACAGATTAGATTTTTTTTTTTTTTTTTGCTGTACGCGGGCCTCTCACTGTTGTGGCCTCTCCCATTGCGGAGCACAGGCTCCGGACACGCAGGCTCAGCGGCCATGGCTCACGGGCCCAGCCGCTCCGCGGCATGTGGGATCTTCCCGGACCAGGGCACGAACCTGTGTCCCCTGATTCGGCAGGCGGACTCCCAACCACTGCGCCACCAGGGAAGCCCCTCACAGATTAGATTTTAAATGGGAAAGCAAGCAAAGCCACGTGTAGGCTAACAACTTGGACTAAGATTCCTGTCACATCCGTGAGTCATTTATAAAAGTTACCTCAAATTAGGAAATTATTTATAACTAGCACTTGAAATATATAACTCTGTAGAAAAAGAAATGAGGAAAAAAGAATATGTCGTTGTAACTATTTATCTGTTCTTTTGGTTCCTCTCAGGAGGTCCATCTTTTAATGCTACTTTCATTACCTGCAGGTTTGTATGAACATCACTTCTTAAATTTATTTACACATTTAGTAAATTTACTTATAAAATTATAACTTAAAACACATGCACACATGGACATAAAACAGTCAAATATGTATTATAAAAGCATTATAACAGGTCTTGTTAATAGTGTAACTGTTCATGCTCCAAATACATGCTGCATTTCTTCTTACATAAGCTGGAAAGTATCTGCCAAATATCAAAACATATGAAGCAAATTTTCTAAGGCAATTTTGAAAAAAAAATCAAAAACTACATTATTTCTCATTGAATTAACAGAATTTTCACTACATTCTTTCATTTTTGTTTACATTATCTAGCTTTCCAGACACTGTCCACTTGATTATTTTTTTTAAAAGTCCAAAGTCTTTATTTAGGGCAGGTGCCAACAAACTAAGGCTCACAGTTCAAATCCACTCTACTTGGTTTTTTTAAATAAAGTTTTATTGGATCGCAGGCATGTTCATTCCTTTATGTATTATCTATGACTACTTTTGTGCTACAATGGCAGAGTTGAGTAGTTTTGACAGAGATCATATGGCCCACAAAGCCAAAACATCACTATCTGGGCAGAAAAAGTTTGCCAACCCCTGATATAGAGTAATTAAGAACTCTTGCATTTTGAAGCTTGAGAAGGGTTTTCATATAGATTAACTGATTTAATCCCTATACCAATGAAAGCATCTGAAAATTAGGAAACGCCATATATGCACTACCACTTCAACTTTTTTCTTCATTTTATAGGCATTTATTTTGCTACTCCAATTTGTGAGCTGTCCTACTAGCCTAAATTTAACATTGAAGGACTACCAGCAGGTCAGTATTATTTGAAACATTTTTCACACATTGATGATTTTCATTGGAAATAGATGCACTCACAGAACCAGAAATCATTTATAATCATAACCACATAAACATCCATTGAACACTCTCACTAGGCTAAGAAGAATAACTTTCTCATCTGTGATTTTTTTTTTTAAGTTGCATACGATTTTCTTCTCTATCTCCAAGGATACTATTAATAGAAAATAATATTCAGGAGCCAGTCTAAAAGGTAGGGAATACATTAATTAGCTGAGCTTCATTTCAAGTATCAGGATAGGAAAATAAACAACACTTTAAATTTTTGGTTTATGTTTTGGCTTCACCCAGACTCTGCCTTTGGACGTTATATTACATTATTATGTATTCCCTTCCTGATGACTGATTATTGAAATCAAGAACAAGAGTTGAAGTGAACATCACAAAGAAAAAGTTTACAGAGTAGCAAATTTTGGAAAAAATAAAACATGTTCAACGGTAATTCTATTAACTAAATGTCACAAAGGCTAAAATTCCATAGTCTGGGGCTAGAGGTGAAAATAATATGTAATAATTGTATTTCTAATGTTAACTATTACAGGATGAACAAATCGAAGAATTATATAAATGAGCTAACCCAAGAATATGACCTAAGTTCCTGCCCCAAAAGAGCTGGTGGCTAGACAGTCAAGAAGAAAAGTCCTCCTGGAAATAACTGTCTTTGGCATCCCCAACTCACCATACTGTTCTAAACGGTGCTAGACTATTGTATTTTTAGGCTTAATTATCTGGAAATGTGTGTAAACACTTTTTACTTTTTCCACTGAATAGAAATAATTACCTGCATTGTTGAACCTGAGGATAAGTTAACAAGGATGAAAGAAGAGTCATAATACTATTTGTTGAAGCTGTCAGATCATCTAGTTCCAGAAGAGCATCCCATAATGTATTTATAATGAAGGGTACCTGTAAGATTAGTTATCAAGAAAACAATTATTAATTTTGCAAGAAATATTCCCGAGTCATGTCAAATTGTATCTCAGGAGTCACTACCGATTCAACAACATATACAATCCCAATGACCCTGGATAATGCCAGTTTTGAGCAAAGTTAAGAAGCCTTTAACAATTCTCTACCTCTCTTTTTAATGCCACTCAACTCTACCTTGGCACTGCCCTTTCTCATGAGGCTCATAATGGGATGGAGAATTCAGGAAATAAGTTATCCAATACTCTATTTTATGTAAAAAACTAAACTTTGAAACCAATACAGTGTAGACACACATGTCAGGACTCTCTGAGTAAAGTAATTTAATATATTTAATACATTCCTAATCATCATGGAAGGACAAATTTAGTTTCTGAGCTTTCAAAGTACTGCTTGCCGCACTCCCAAATACATGTGTTCCAGTTTTGATAATACAAAAGGAAGTCAGATAGATCTGAAAAGAGGCATTTCAAAGATGAAACCAGATTAAAAAACCAAAAGCCAAAACCAAAATCAAAGCAAACAAAAATCTCATATGCCTAAAAACTGGGAATGAAATGAAGAAGGGATGGTTGCTTCCTTCTCAAGGAAGTTCCCTACATATTCTGTACATGAAAGGGAAAGATAAATAGACACAGTTCACTCTTCCCAAGGATAATATATAATCGAGATTCCATGCATCAGAGGGTTATTTGTCATAAGAACAATGGAGAATGGCGAAAAAAGTCTGTTTTTCCTAACATGCTACACCTCAAATGTAAACAGGCTCTACATGAAGAAAATGCAAAAATATTTACTTTTTGTGTCTGAAGATACACAAGGCTTTCTACCACAGGTACTAATGATGCTGCAGCAACAGCTCTCACATCATCATCAAGATCCTGGAGTCCTTCAATTATTCTAGTTAAAACTTTAGGCAATAAAGTATTAATTACATCCTGTAAAAGAGTAGATCAAAATAGATTAATTTTCTATAGTACAATTATTGTGCTTAAACATCTTTTATTAAATTTACATATGGAAGCACAAATTCCAATATTTATTTTAAAAGAATCACGTAAATGGAAACGAAAAATAACATCAACAGATGCCTAGGTAACTAATCTCATTTCAAAAAGAACATAACAGTATCAAGTACTTCATTATTCATTGTGACTTGAAACATCAGAACATGTTTTCAAGGCGGGACTATGAATTCCCAGTGTGAATACACACACATACACACCCCTGTGCTAGAACCTTAACTTCTATTTCTCATTCAACACCACTGACAACCAAAGGGAATACAAGAGAAGAGGGAAAAGAAAGCCATCTCTTCCTGCTTCTCATTACTCCAAACTACCCTTTTTTCAATCGCCCCAATAAAGGCAGCTCCCAGAGGCTACTCCTGTGATCATACACTAGGAATCTCACCGAGAACTGGTCTTGCTATGAAATAGAAACAGGTTTCCAAGCCTATCTTTTAATTTGTACTTGAATTCTTATTAGCATCACCTATCTCTATGATACTACCTCAACAAGGCAAATCTTGAAGGACTGGCTTACCTGTAACACTAAGAATCTAGGGCCAATTCATTTAATTAATGAAAATAAACTAAGAGGGGGAAAAAACTCTCCCATACATGCTTCAAAAACTGAAGTGTTTACCTGACGAACTGCCAAAGCATATTTTATTCCTAGCAGACCACCATGTCTAACTTCCCATTGTTCTTGTGTAAGTAATTTAAGCAGCACGTCCACAGTCTTATGAACTCCTGTTTCATTCATGTGTTTTAACACCACACCTAATGTCTGAGCACAAGTTTCACGAACTGGTGCCACAACCTACAAATGAGAAAGTAAGATAACTCACATTTGCAAAAAAACTTATTTTGTAAGAATCTGAAATTTGATTGGGTAAAGCCTCCCTTAGGCGATACTTACTTCATCAGAAACAAAGTCTCCAAATCTGTCTAATGCAAACACACAAAGGAGTCTAATAACCAAGTCTTCCAACCACTCTTGATGCTGTTGAATCATCTGTTAAAATGATCACTTTTTAATAACGTATTAAAACATATTAAGGGAAACATATTAGGTCCAAAAACTAAAACTAAACTATTATAGTATAGTAAACTGAAACAAAATACTGGGACAGATTATTTTAGCTGTAGGAACAATAACCAAAATATGGAATAGTCCCAATTACTATCTTTAATATTAATCACATCCTCTTCGATGATTATTAGATATACTGTACCAAAATTTTTAAAATTCATGAATTCTATTATTTTACTTGCACTCCAAGAGAAATTAAGAAACCACTTAAGGCTGCTCTGATATTAATTATATCTATCATGTATCTATTATCTAGCCTATTACCAGTGTCTCCATTTTTTTTTTTTTTTCTTGCAGTACGCGGGCCTCTCACTGTTGTGGCCTCTCCCGTTGCGGAGCACAGGCTCCAGACGCGCAGGCTCAACGGCCATGGCTCACGGGCCCAGCCGCTCCACGGCATGTGGGATCTTCCCGGACCGGGGCACGAACCCGTGTCCCCTGCATCGGCAGGCGGACTCTCAACCACTGCGCCACCAGGGAAGCCCCACCAGTGTCTCCATTTTAACACCATGTTACTTACTGACCTTTAAACTATCCTTTCATTCACCTTACTCTACATTCTAATCCCTTATATCCTGCTCAAATACTAGTGCTTCTACATATTTTTCCACTCAATATTTCCAGACATATCTTTCCCTTGAACTCATTCTTCGTCTATAAATAATATAAATAAATCTCTTCCTAACCTTTTTATCTTTTTCCTTATGTTCACCTTTCCATGTTTCTTATTATTTACCTCTCATTTCTGCTTCATGGCTCCGTTACTTCCCTGTCTTGGAAAGAGAGGCCACCTACTGAAACTTGGTGATAATTATTGATTTTCTAAACTTACACTTACCTCTTCTAAAGTGCTGTCTCCCATTTTACCACCACTTTTCCCATGAGCTTTAAGGATTTCCCTAAGTCCAGTGCCTGCACCATGTCGAACCTAATAAGAACCAAGAAGCAAATATCAGAGGTTAAATGCTTAAGGAACAGTGTTTACCTTTGCTTCAATATGAAAAAGGGATATTAGATTTTTAAGAAATTGGAACTAAGCAGTACTTCACAAGAATGTGTTTTTCTTCTATTGTCCAAGAAGAATTACATATATTTATTTAACAATTTTGATTATGTGGAATTTTTTTAAAAATCAAGGCAAGAAAACAGCTATTCTAAATTCCTTCTGAGATATTAATCCACCTGGCTGTCACTCCTCTAACCTCTACTTGCATTCAGCATCATCCACAGGAAAGGAGAGAAAAGCATCATATAATGTTCTTTATAGCACAAACACCAATATTTTAGAAATAAATACATCAATACTAAGTTCCAAAGCTACCAGTGTTAAGCATCAAAGGAAGACAATTCAAATAAAATGTCTCATGACTAATACTTTACTGTAGCCCTGTAGCCTTCTGCAGTGTCATCTGGAAGGGAGGAAACATGCCACTGACACTGCACCCACTTACTCAAGACCCCATTTAAGACTTGAATAGCTTTAAATAGAAGTACATCAAGGAGCAGAAAGAGTGCTAAAGGGTATTCCAAAACAGTGTTTTAAAATTACTCAGAAGCCAAATGAAGTGAGACAGAATCGTTTGAGACTACCAACCCTCAATTTCAACCAGAGGAACTTCACGTTCATCTCTTTTACATGAGACCTGTTCAAGATTTTCTTTGAAGAAATATTTCTGAGGCTAAGCTACTGCTTGGAAACTACTGGTCTTAATCAAAATTGTCCACTTCCAGATGAAATTTTTACTGTCTGGAAGATATGCAACTCTTTATATCATAGCTAAAAGAATGAAAAGAAATGAACAATTCACTAAAGAAATATGTCAAAAGGGGTATGAAAGGTGAAAATCAGTCTAAAGCTTTCTATTTAAGAGGCGAGTGATAAGAAGTGCCCTGACCAGTGGTTCTGAGAAGGATACAGGGCAAGAACAGGAATTCTGACAAAACAGATTGTGCTTGACATGGTTCTTATCATTAGCCAAGAAAATAGAGCTGAGAGAAACTGTAATGAAGAAATCCTACCTCCCAGGAGGGATTAAAAAGGTCATTGCAAAGTTCTTCGCAAAAGCTTTCCAAAGGCCATTCATTTGTCTGAATAAGAAAAACAGAATTACTACTAATTTAAAAGATCTATCTTATGCTAATAATTTAAGTAATACGGTGTATTTATTTGTAGGACTAATAATAATAGTCAGGCTTTTAAATTTTTAAATAATTAACAATTTTTACTAATGAAGTAAAGATACTTAGATTTTTAATAATAAAAGTTCTCTCAAGTGACAGATTATTATATACCATGTACTAACACATTAGTATGAAAAAATTATAAATAATTTCAAAGGACACTTTAGGGCATTTCAATAGTACCTCTTCAATTAAGGGAAAACTGTCTGGAATATTATCAATCAGGACTTTGGAATCATTTGCAGACTGATTAATAACAACATTGGCTATTTTTCGTCTCTTTTCTTCTGGTTCCCCATCAGTGCTATCATTGCTAAAAAAAAAAAAAAGTCAGCATTTAAAAAAAGTGAATAAAGGATAATGTTAACCACAATGAATGTAAGAGAATCCATCATTTGAACAAATGTTTTGCCATTTTCTGCTTATATGGTTTACTTACAATTTCATGTATCAAATAACTAAGATTAACTGCTTAAAAATGTTTGAGCAAACTTTATCCTACTACTCTTACTGATAAATGTAAAAAGGTCAAAGACGTCTTGCTTTCAGACTGGATCTCAAATTTAACAATGTATTCTTTTTTCCCCTTCTCTCTACAACCAGCTCCTCTCCTTTTTATTTTAAACTCTTTTGGCCTAACAACCTAAATCTGGCCCAGCATAACTTTATTTTTAGGCTTTTGTACCCTGAAAAAAACTAATATACTGAGCAACACACTATAATCTTACTAGTTCTTGAAAAGTATAGAGATAAGACTATTAGAAGATGAAAAATGTGTGCAGAAAATTTGAGGAAAATTTTATGACTAAAAGAACAAAAACAGAGGCTGGACTAATAACAAAATATTACAAAGGAGAAGACAAGTAACTGCTTTATTGAATTATTAACAGAAAGAAAGAATTAGCATTGTTAAGGTATACACAGCATTATTTTCTATAGATATCCACCAGGCCCCACCTTCCACCTTAATAGTGCAATATTGGCCAACAATTTTTTCTGTAAGGTGATGAAAGAAATTGGAGACTATTATTATTCTAATTCTTTCTAATTCAATCTAGTCACACTGGTTGGTCATTTTACTATCTTTGAACTTGTTAAGCATGTTTCTACTTCCAGGCTTTTGTCCTTGCTATTCCCTCTATTTGGAATGTCTTTTTAAGATGTTCACAGGGCTGGCTAGCAACCTCACTTCTTTCATATCTTTACTGAAAAGTAACCTCTGTGAATCTCTCCCTGACCATCCTATCTAAAATTTAAAACTCCCTCCCCACAAAACATTTCACTTGTTCGTTCCTTGCTTTACCTCTTTTTTCCTTCTTAACCCTTACCATTAATGTAATTATTTATCTTATCCCTCATCTATCTTTCCCTCTAGAATGTAAGCTCCACGAAGACAGGAGTGCTTACCTATTTTATTCACTACGGTATCATGACAGCGTAGGACAGTATCTGGCACATAAAAAGTATTTAATAAATATCTGTGTAATGAATGAGTCATGGGCTCTGAAAAATAAGGTCTATTATTTCCAATATTCAGATATTTGGGTAAAAGTCTTAAATGAATACAAGTCAGTAAAAACACTTACTAGGTTACTACACGATCCTAATGAGCTGTTAACTTTAAAAAAAAACCTGTAGTTAACAAGATCAATAAAGATTTTATACTTAAAAAAACAACTTCAAGTAAAAATTTATACCAAGTAGATGTTTATTGTTTACCCCACCATATGCCTAGCTTTTAAATAAACGCTGTAAACACTTAACTTTTTAGCTTTATATGAAAGAATAACAAAAAGTTCTGTTATCTGCAACAAAAGCTTATTTTCATAGGCTCTCATGTGTTTATGAATGCACCATTTCCTCAAACATTTCTTGGACACCATTAAAGATTCTGATTTAAGAGTTAAGTGGGGCCCAAGAATCTACATTTTAACAAGCTTCTCAAAATGTTTATGAAGGGGGTTGTTTTGAACCACTCCTTGAGAAATGCTACTCCAAGCCACACAGGTATCATTTTTATGAACTCATTAAGAAAGTGAGGACAGTGATTTTACCCACAGAGTTCTTTCCTACAGCAGAATTAGGTAAACAAGCCTGGATTATTACCCACTATTTGGCTTAGCCCCCGGCCAGGGAACAGGTGATATAATACCCTGTTTATAAATGTAGTATTCTTAACTTGTAGTCCTCAGGCCATCTCTATGACTTCATTCTCTGCTACTCTTACTTCTGTCTACTCATTCCAGTCATACAGCCTTTCTTTCTGTTTCTTGAATATTCCATGATTAAGGCATGTACACTTGGTTCCTGCTACCTGGAATGCACTCCCCTTGGAAGATCTTCAATCCTCATTCAGGGCTCATAATTATTAAGAAAAAAAAAATGTGCATACATGGATTTTTCTGGGAAAGTTGTCCTAGTCCCTAATAATAGTAAATACTCTCTGACAATTCAGAAAGACAATCCAAATGGTACTCCACAGCCAAAGACAATGTCATCAAAATGTTTTTAGAAATCAAGCAGACCCAGATTTAAGCTAACCAACATTACTGTTTTAAATAAGCAGAAAAAGATTATTACCTCTTCTCATTAGTTTCCACTGCATCCCTGGATCTCTGTTTTGCAAATAACTTGGCCATTCTTTTAGCTTTGTTCTTTTGTCTATTGCTCATTCCTGTTCGAAACTCTGAGTCAATCAATTCAGCTGCCTGGAGAGTCTAAAAGAATAAAAGAATGCTGAATTTGAACTTCTGAAGTTAGAATATATACCCATAGTCTCAGCCTCAGAAGAGGACTAAAGTCTGTAAATTTCACTATATACAAATTGATTACATTCTTCTTTGACAGCTTCATGCTATTCTGTTGTATGACTGTACCATAATTTCACTCTCTTCTTCCTTCTCCCCTATTCTTTCAATTGCCAGGAAATGCTCATTTGTCACAGATAAGGGAAAAATGTATGATCCTGACCCCAGTGAGGGCTTTGAAGAGGTGAGACTTCAAAATAACCATACTAGGACTTCCCTGGTGGCACAGTGGTTAAGAATCCACCTGCCAATGCAGGGGACATGGATTTGATCCCTGGTCTGGGAAGATCCCACATGCCCGTGGGGCAACTAAGCATGTGAGACACAACTACTGAAGCCCACGTGCATAGAGCCCATGCTCTGCAACAACAGAAGCACCGCAATGAGAAGCCCACGCACCGCAAAGAAGAGTAGCCCCTGCTCACCACAGCTAGAGAAAGCCCGCATACAGCAACGAAGACCCAACACAGGCAAAAACAAAATAAAAACCATACTACCATCCAAAAGTTATAATAAAGAATGTCAATTTTTAAACAATGATAATCATCTTCTACTGAAAAAAATAAAAATAACTATAGCCATATAGTTTTAGTAACTGGGCCAGCGTCCTATAGTTAACTTAGCCTATATGTTTTTCCCCTCTTAATCACTCACTGCATACTGTTTTTGATCTCTTTTGCATTCATGGGAGACATTATTAAGGATGTGAACAAAAATGCTTTGAGCGCAAGCCTAAAAATCCTTTCTGCCCTTAACTGATTAAGAGTCAATTGAAATTTACACTTCTACAACCAATTAGGCTCACTGGTGTGGGTGCCCTGCTACAGACTTGGTCCAGGGACCACTGGCATATACACAAGGCAATGCAGCAGTGATGACCCCATGGCAACAACTAACCTCAGCAACTCTTCCCAAAGGTCCGCGACATCTAAAGCAACCAAACTTGGATCCTGCAAACCTCAAATTTGCTGCTGCCATCCCATATCCAACTATTCTGTCTATAGCCCACTTTCTCTAATACACCTACCCATTCATTTCCCTACACCATGTCGAAATACCACACTGTGATCACATTACTACATTTTTGTTTTCCTTTATTTTATTCTATTGTCTTCTTTATTTTTAAAAATTTTATTTATTTATTCATTTATTTTTGGCTGCATTGGGTCTTTGTTGCTGCGCGCAGGCTTTCTCTAGCTGTGGTGAGTGGGGGCTACTCTTCGTTGCAGTGCATGGGCTTCTCATTGTGGTGGCTTCTCTTGTTGCAGAGCACGGGCTCTAGGTGCGTGGGCTTCAGTAGCTGTGGCACATGGGCTCAGTAGGTGTGGCTGATGGGCTCTAGAGTACAGGCTCAGTAGCTGTGGCGCACAGGCTTAGCTGCTATGCGGCTTGTGGGATCTTCCCAGACCAGGGCTCAAACCCGTGTTCCCTGCATTGGCAGGCGGATTCCTAACCACTGCACCACCAGAGAAGTCCTGTCTTCTTTATTATTTACTTACATCTTATGCATCCCTTTGTACCCCATTTCTTTCTATTCCTTCCTGGTTGTTATTATATTTTCTGCCTCTGTACTCTTCTTTTTCCCTCCAGAATCTGCCTTTTTTTCCCCCTTGTCGGCAAAAGTTCCATCATCATCACATACCCCTCAATGCCAAAAAATTTAGTTTATAAATTCTAATGGTTTAGAGGGCAACTGGTATAAAGGCAAATAGAACCCTTCTCCTCTTAAGCAAAGGGAAAGGCCAAGGGAATGAGAAGATATGGGTTTCATGTAAAGCAGGAATTCTTAATGGGACCCACAGATCCCTAAAAGGGTATTGCAGGGGCAGGAGAAAAGAGCACTAAACTCCCTGAAAGGTAATATCTCAAATGTATGTGAATTTTTCTGAGGAGAGAGCCACAGCTTTTACTGGAGCTTAAAAAGAGTCTATGGTATAAAAAAAAGAAGCATACAGGCATCCACTGGGAATTGGAAAAACAGAGGAACAGGAAAAATACAGAGCAAAATTATGGTACAGCCATATAAACAGCATGAAGCTGTCAAAAAAGAATGTGATCAATCTGTATATACTGATATATGAAGCCATATGAAGTGAGAAAAGGTGAACATAGCTTAAAAGAACTTATGTATACAGAGAAAATTTCAGGAAAAATGCACAAATAACTTAAAAAGGGCTGCTTCCTATTGTGTGCCCTTCTGCATTGTTTGAAAGTTTTCACCATGTTTGTTACTTTCTCAAATAAAAGAATCATAGCTGTAAAGATTTCTAGTATCATCATATCTGACTATGATAGCCCTTACTATCTCCCACCCTGAAATATTTTTTTTTGCTTCATTGAAGAACAAAGAAAGAGCAATTGATGCAACTAGGATTTTTCAACACCAGTGTCTCCTAAAAGATGTACCATACCTTTTCTCTAATAGTCCAATGTCTATGAGGTAGATGGCAACTTCTGTCTCCTTAGAATCTATCACTAGAAATCCAACTTATGAAGACACTAAATTATGGTGATGCTACGCAACAATGAGTAGAATTAAAAAACGCATTTTTTAAAATTCCAATTGCATAGCAAAATAAAGCAAACCCCCTGTATTATTACTTGCAATCAACCAACCAGAGGTTTTACCTACAGGTTGTTTGTTTACAAGGGCTGCTGAAGTTGGGGTATAATCCAAATCTTCATCATTAAAGAGTTCTTCAGTGCTCATTCCAATAGCTTCTCCCATATTAAGGCCAAGTTTCTTCTGTAATAGTTTTCGTTGGCGTGCTATCCTCTCTTTAGGATCCACTTCACCTTTAAACAAAGAAGAAATACATTTTCTTCAAATCAGTTAAGCAGTTTTCTAATACGTGAAGATCAGACTCGATTAAAATTTTTTAAAAAATTTAACCATTAGAATACCTCTCTTGATAATAAAACAAACCACACTCACAATCTCTGAACATGTCATAAACTTTATTACCTAATAGAGTAAATATTTTACTGGATCTTGGAAAACAGTGTTCTAGCTAACAAAACAATCTAGCTAACAAAAATTCACTGAGATTACCCCATTGCCCTACTGTCAATTATAAAGTATATATATAATGAGATCTATTCCTATGAAAATAAACCAATCTTATTATTTTATAGCTAATCTCATACATTCTCTGAGAGCTCTAACCAGGCTTTAAAAAAAAAAAAAATCTGGATTTTATTTTACAGAAAAAGATCTCAACAAATACATGCTTATTCCAAGTGTGGCCTTTATGTATTCTGAGATGACACAGTCCTGATAGCCCAAATAACGAAGACAAAGGCATAAAAGTAGATTTTGAATGTCCCAAGAAATATCCCTCAATATTTCAGTGGAAAATAGATCAAAAGGTATTATTTTAAAAATAAAAATTTGGGCTTAAACTAGCTAAGTTGCAAGAGATGGTTCTATAATGATTAACTTCCAATAATAGCTGATTAAGTTCTTATTGGACTACTCCACAGATAACAAATTCTAGCTAAAATGTAATAAACAACCACCTGAAGGCACTGGAAAGAGATCAAAAGTAGGCATATACTTGGAGAAGTTATCAATACCTAGAAGAAGGACACGACATTAGGTGAGTTTCCCATTTTTGAACGTTTTTAGCCTAAAGGTAGACCCAGTCCGTGGTACGTAGGGCAGCCACGCCCTACATTTAAAAGTTGTGTAAAAACCCAGTCTGTCTGTTGCAGAATTAGAGGAGAGTCAGAGATCACTATAGCCACTGGAAAGTAGAGAGAAAAAACCCAGAAAGGAGAGAACCAGAGACAAAGCCCAAATTCTGTGAACTCAGCCAAATCTCTGGCTGACCTCTGAACTATGCATGCACAGGGCAGACTCCAAACAGTCCAACTAAAGCTAAAAATTGAATTGGGATTTGAGTTGTTGCCCAGTACAAAGGAGACTGAGTTTGAGTTTCACCAAATTAAATGCTTATTAAAACAAGTAAGCAAAAACAACTAACTAAACCAAACAAATCAAAACATTCTTTGGAAGAATATAACAGAATCCAGCCTGTGGTATAAACATTTATAATGTGAGGAATACAATCCAAAATTAACTGACATACAAAGAATCAAGAAAATGTAACCCATTCCCAAAAGGAAGACAATTAATGGAGATCAACACTGAGACGACCCAGATGTTGGAAGTAGAAGACAAGATTTTTTAAGCAGCTAATATAACAATGCTAAATGTAAAGGAGGATATTGTCACAGTGAGGATATGCCACAACTAGAGAAAGCCCTCGCACAGAAACGAAGACCCAACACAGCAAAATTAATTAATTAACTCCTACCCCCAACATCTTCTTAAAAAAAAAAAAAAAAAGAACAGGGAGGGGAAAAAACGATTTAAAGAAACAAACAACTTGAATATAAAATTAAGAAAATAATTCTACTAACAATAACATCAAAAGTAAAACTTAAAACTTATATTCTGAAAATTACAAAATACTAGTGAAAAAAATTAAAGATCTAAACAAATGGAAAAACATTCCATGTTCACGGATCATAATACCTCATAGTAAGACAGTAATACTTCTCAAATTGATATACTGATTCAAAACAATTCCTATCAAAATATCAGCTGGCTTTTTGCAGACACTGACAAACTGATCCTATAATTCATACAGAAATGTAAGAGACTGAGAATATCCAAAATAATCCTGAAAAAGAACAACAAAGTTGAAGGCTCATACTTCTTGATTTTATTTTTTAATTTTTAAAATTTTTATTTATTTAGTCAGTTAGTTTCTGCTTTATAACAAAGTGAATCAGCTATACATATACGTATATCCCCATATCTCTTCCCTCTTGCATCTCCCTCCCTCCCACCCTCCTTCTTGATTTTAAAAATTACCAGAAAGCAATGGTGATCAAGACAAAGAGGTACTGGCCTAAAGAAAGACATCAATTGAATAGAACTGAGAGTCCAGTAATAAAACTATATGTCTACCACCAACTGGTTTTCATGAAGGGTGCAAAGAAAATTCAGTGGGGAAAGAAGAATCTTTTCAACAAATGGTGTTGAGACAACAGGATAGCCACATGTAAAGAATGATGTTGGATCCTTAACCTCACAACATACAAAAATGAACTCAAAACAGATCAAATACCTAAGAGTAAGAGTTAAAGCTATAAAACTCTTAGAGAAAACACAGGGGTAAATGACCCTAGATTTGGCAATAGCTTCTTACATATGACAT
Source organism: Monodon monoceros (assembly GCF_005190385.1). Taxonomy (NCBI): domain Eukaryota; kingdom Metazoa; phylum Chordata; class Mammalia; order Artiodactyla; family Monodontidae; genus Monodon; species Monodon monoceros. The sequence goes on along the minus strand of NW_021703781.1, from coordinate 48,010,339 downwards.
CAAAAAGCTCGAGAAACAAAAGAAAAAGATAAATTGGACTTCTTAAAAACGTTTATGCTTCAAAGGTTACCATCAGGAAAGTGAAAAGATGCACAGAATAGGAGGAAATATTTGTAAATCACTTGTCAGATAAGAGGTTTGTACAAAGAATATATAAAGACCTCTTATATCTCATTAATAAAAGAACAAATATCCCACTTAAAAATGGGCAAAGGACCTGAATAGACAGGTCTCCAAAGAAGATACAGAAATGGTCAATAAACACATGAAAATATATTCAACATCATTAGTCATCAGAAAAATGCAAATCAAAACTACAGTGAGATATCACTTCACAGTCACTGGTATGGATATAGTCAAAGTCAGTTAATAACAAGCAAGCGTTGGCAAGGATGTGGAGAGATCGGAATCCTTGTATCCTCCTAGAGGAATGTGAAATGGTGAAGCCAGTTTGGAGAACAGTCTGGCAGTTCCTCGAATGGTAAAACATAGTTACCATATGACCCACCAAGTCCACTCTTATGTATCTACAATAGGAGAAATGAAAACATACACCCACACAAAAATCTGTACATGAACATTTATTGGCAGCATTATGCATAACAGCCAAAAAAGTGGAAACAACCCAAATGTCTTCAGCCTATGAATGAATAAACAAAATGTGATATTCATACAATGGAATGTTATTCAGCCAGAAAATAAAATAACTTCACACCTACCAATATGGCTACTACCAAAAAACCCAGAAAATAACAAGCGTTGACAAGGTTATGTGGAGAAGATGGAAACCTCATAGATTGTTGATGGGAATGTAAAATCGAACAGCCACCATGGAACTGCCAGTATGGCAGTTCTAAAAAAAAAAATCAAAAACAGAGTTACCATATGATCCTATAATGCCAATTCTTGGCATAAATCCAAAAGAACTGGAAGCAGGAATTCAAACAGATATTTGTACACCCATGTACATAGTAGCATTATTCACAATAAGCAAAAGGCAGAAGCAACCCAAGTGTCCACTGATGGATGAATGGATAAACAAAATGTGGTATAAACATACACTGGAATATTATTCAGCCCTAAAACAGAAGGAAATTCTGACACATACAACAACATTAGATGAACATGAAAGATTATGTTAAGTGAAATAAGTCGGTCACGAAAGGACAACTATTGTATGATTTCATGTATATGAAGTACCTCGAGTAGTCAAATTCAGAGACAGAAAGTAAAACAGTGGTTGCCAGGGAGTGAGGGGAAAAAGGAATGGAATTGCTGTTTAATGGGTATAAAGTTTCGGTTTTGCAAGATGAAAAGAGTTCTGGAGATTGGCTGTACAACAATATGAATGTACTTAATACTACTGAACTGTACAGTTAAAAATGATTAAGATGGTAAATTTTATGTTATCTATATTCTATCACAATTTAAAAACTGATACACCCTACTTAGTAAGTAACTACTACTTAAGAAAAAAATGAAAGCAGTACTAATATATATACTGCAATATGGATAAATCTTGGAAATATTCTGCTAAGTAAAAAGAAGCCAGTCACAAAAGACTACATATTATATGATTCAATTTATATGAAATGTCCATAGTAGGCAAATCTATAGCTACAGGAAGTAAATTAATGGTCCTTAGGGATGGGAAGAGAAGGAAAGGATGTAGGGGGATAGGAGGGTGGTTGCTAAAGGATACAGGGTTTCTTCTTGAGACAATGTTCTAAAATTAACTATACACAATTGTGAATCTACTAAAAGCCACTGAATTGGACACTTTTAAAATGGGAATTTCTATCGTATGTGAATTATATCTCTCTAAAGCTACATTAAAAAAAAAAAATTTAAGGCTACTCTACCCAGAGGGAAAAACACTAGGCATCCAAAACAAAGGCTGCTGGATTATAAGTTTAGTACACTTACAAAGAGCCTAAAATTGGTCCTCTCATTCCAGGAAAAGTACTATTGGGGAAAATAACCAACTGCAAAGGAAACTCAGACTGGCACCTATGCAAATCATATATGTGTAATTTATAAATATGTAGAGACCAACATAGATGAGCAGATATTTAAAGAAAGCCTAATTAGAGGGTTTTAATGAGCGCTCTTCAGCATGCTATGACTTATCAGCATTAAAAACTGAATTCCAAGAAAATTGGGGTTCCCAATCCTGCTTACATATCAGTCACCTGTGGAGCTTTTTCTTTTAATATACAATTTCCCAAAACTCTCCACAGATCTATTAAATCAGAATCTTTAAGATACGACCCAAACACGTATTTATTTTTAAGTGACAAAAGTGACACTGACTTTTATCCTTAGATAAGGGCCAATGATCTCTCATGATGTCCATGGGTACACTAGTAAGATTAGAAAACTTACTAATTAGTAAACTTAGAGATAACTTTTTCAAATTGGAAAGTTTCTGAAGACTTCTACCTCCCTTATTAAAAAAAAAAACTATGCTTTTCTGGAACTTAAGCAAATTCTCCTCTTAATTCTCTCCATAAATAATTACACTAGATCTTTCAATACAAAGTATATTAGGAAAGAAGAAATGGGTATTTGACATTTTTTTAAATGAACAAATTGAAGATCACTTCATTAACTTAGACAGATATGCTTTGACTAATGATAAATTAGCAACAAAACAAAACACTGTTCTGTTTTGGTTTTAGTCAAAAAAGCAACTTATTTACTTACAGAAATCCATTAAAAACATCAAGGTTTTTTCCACTCAAGGCATCAATCTTGAATGGCCAAAACATTTATTTATATCCAGATGGATTCTGTAAGTTTAAAGATAATGGGACAATTACCTATCTAAGACTTATTTTTCATTTTTAGTTTTTGCTTTGGTCATCAGCCTAAGTAGATCCAATTATTTAAATGTTTAAAACATATGATAAAAAGGAAACTATCATAGCCTCTTAAATTTCCAGAACTGTGAAAACATTACCACAATCTGTACTAATCCTGGCTTTTAAAATCTATTCAACTGAAGCTCTTGGGTACCACTTTACAATTTCTATATTGAAATACTGAAATATTAATATGTATCTATTAATGGTGCATATATATATATATATAGTACATATTCAACTAAGGGAAGAAAAATATTCCTATAGTAGCTTTAGACAAAGTGCTTCTGGTTACCTTCCCCACCTGCATGCCCCACACCTCAAACTGAAAACTTCAGTGAATTTGCATTTCATGACATCTATTAGATTTTGCATGACTGATAACATAGCACGCCAAGTAACAAACTGGTCTGAATGCACGCATTTCAGACTTTTTTCTGTAGGACTACTACTACATACCTGATTTTTCATCTTGTACTTCAAATTCTGCACCAGCAGATCCCAAAAGTGATGCCCCATGTTGTAATAATCTACATATATCAAATCTGTCAAAATTCAATCGATCTGTAGTAGATGAATCTTCCATAGCACCTTCTGAAGTAGTTTCTAGATGAGGTTTAAAAACATTTAATTTGATTATATAGCCAAAGTATAGAACGAAAGAAAATAGCATCACTTCAGGGGGGCAGGGGGGAGGGTATTTTAAGAAAAGTAAAATGTGGAAGAAGTAGAAAAGCTACTGTGAATTTACTTATGATCAACTCTTATTTATGAAAAAATTATTTAGTAGGTGGCTCCCTTACTACAAAGTATCAGAATGTCAGTGGGTGTGTGTATAACTTTTTGACTATGAAAGCACAATGTCATATGAAGAAATGCATCCCCATGTTGAAATACATATGTTAAAAATCGTGCTCTCTGTTAAACAGTTAAAAAATACCAAGGTAGTTTATCATAGTGATAAATTGGAAGATAAACATATTCATAGAATATATTCATAAATAAAACTAGTGAGCATCATCATTCCCTATACCTGAGGAATATCTAGGACGTAAAGGAAGTACTCAATCAATAGGACTCTTTTCTCATAATATAAAGCAAATTACAATCTCCTGGCAAATCGCTAAAATTAAATATCCATCTGGGGTCTAAAACTATCTATAAAATGTTCTGTATTCCCCCAAAAAGGTTATGCCATTGTAAATTTTTAAATGTACTGTAATTGTTCACTGACTTAATAGTTTGTTTAACTGGCATTTGCATATAATTCATCTGTAAACTAAAGTATAATTGCTAAACTGAAAGGGAACTGCTATGAATATCTTAAAGTTTTCTAATGATAACAAGTAACCTTACTATATATTTTAATGCTACTGTAACTACTTTAAAGTTTTTTTTGGGATTCTCTGGTGGTCCAGTGGGTAGGATTCCACACTTTCACTGCAGGGGTTGTGAATTCAATCCCTGGTCAGGGAACTAAGATCCCACAAGCCGCGCAGCAAGGACAAAAAAAAATTTTTTTTTAAAATGTGTTTTGAAAAGAATTTGAGTAATAGGCTGGAATGGAAAAGGTTGTTTTCTAAAACAAGTTATAACTTCTTCTGGTTACATATTTCTTTTGATGAGAGAAGACAAATTAACACAATCCCTCAAAATAATAGGTGAGGCAAATTAAAGCAAAAATTTTAGACGAGCTAAGACATATGATAAAAGTCATGTTATCAAAGTGACTTGAAAACGAAATGCATTTGCACCATATTAAATTCTCACTTAATTAAAATGTATACCTTTATCAATTTGTAAAAGCATACGTTCATTTTAAAATGTCATATATAATAGGCAGTCAGAAAACAAGTAATTTCCACTAAAAGACATCTAAAAGACACACACAAAAAATTAAACACTGACCCCTCCAAATATCCACACATAATCATGCTTAAATTTAGTAAACAATTACACTATTTTCCCAGCAACAAGAATAAATAGACTGTTTCAAATATTTACATTGTATTGATTTCTTTTTTTAGAACATTAATCCTTGAGGGAAGTAATAATCTCTAAATCAAGCATACTGTAGAATAATTTAAAATATATGTGAGATAATGCAACTATACTCCAATAAAAATTAATTTAAAAAATAAAGAAAAATAAATAAAACATATATGAGAAAACATTGTTTGTCTAGTATGTTTTTTAAAACATGGTGAAAAATCACAGTATTCATTATTATTTCCTGACGAGACTGCACCTAAAAAGCATGAAAATTAAGTCTTTAAAAGTGAAATGACTAAAACATAAAATGTGTAGTTTTTACTGCAAACTACTTTTCCACTTAAAAGCACCTTGTTTGGTTCTTGGCATTGGATTCCATTCAGGTACATTTTTCACTATAGCTTCAACAGCTTGTCCTGCTGCAATCCGAGTATCCCAATTTGTACTCCTTAAATATATCAACACCTTAAAAAATTAAAAATTAAATAGTTATATAACAAAAAATATTGTTTGTTCAAAGTGGCCAAAACAGAATGCTTAAGTGCATTTTAAAAATAGCATAGTTTTTAACATACTAAAAAGCAAAGTGCATATTATTCATTAAGTCCCATTACTTAATACAAGAGCTATAAAACTAGTAGAAAAGATGAGTTCAGCAAGAGAGCAAGATGTAACATCAATATACAAAAATCAGCTGTATTTCTGTACACTTTCAACAATCTGAAAATGAAATTAAGAAAATAATCTCATTTATAATAGTATCAAAAAGTATAAAATACTTAATAAATTTAACAAAAAAAGTACAAGACTTGTATATTGAAGACTACAAAAAATTCAAAATACTACTGAAAGAAATTAAATAAGACCTAAATAAACACCTCATGTTCATGGATTGGAAGACTTAATATCGTTAAGATAGTAATACCCCCTAAATTGAATACAGACTCAACACAATTCCTATCAAAATCCCAGCTGGCTTTTTTTCAGAAATTGACAAGTTAATCCTAAAATTTATGGAAATGTAAGGGACCCATAATCACCGAAAGAATCTTGAAAAAGAATAATAAAGTTGGCAGCCTCACACTTCTTGATTTCAAAACTTACTACAAAGCAACAATAATCAAGATAGCATTGTACTGGCAGAAGGACAGATACATAGATCAATGGAATAGAATTTAGAGTCCAAAAATAATACTATGTGTCTATGGTCAACAGATTTCAACAACAGTGCCAAGACAATTCAATGGGAAAAAAGGTTTTTTTTTTTGCAAATGGTACTAGAGCAACAAAATAATGACTTAAAATCCCTACCTCACACCAGACACAAAAACTAACTCAAAATAGACCAGAAGCCTAAAAATAAGAGCTAAAACTATAAAACTGTTAGAAGAAAACATGGGGATAAACCTTTGTAAACTTGGGTTAGGCAAAGGTTTCTTAGATATGATCTCAAGAGCACACAAGTGATGTATTTAAAAAAAGAAAAAAAAGATAAATTTGGCTTCATTGAAATTAATAACTTTTGTGCTTCAAAGGATACCATCAAGAAAGTCAAAAGACAACCCACAGACTAGAAGAACATATTTGCAAACCCCATACCTGATAAGGGGCTTGTATCTAAAATATATAAAGAACTCCTACACCTCATTAATAAAAGAACAAATATCCCACTTAAAAATGGGCAAAGGATCTGGACAGGTCTCCAAAGAAGATATAGAAATGGTCAATAAAAAAATGAAAAGATGTTCAACATCATTAGTCATCAGGAAAATGCAAATCAAAACTACAATATCACTTCATACTCACTGGTACGGATATAAACAAAGTCAGTTAATAGTTAAGTGTTGGCAAGTATGTGGAGAAATCCAACCTCTCATACATGCTGTTGGCAATGTAATACGGTGGAGCCAGTTTGGAAAGCAGTCTGGCAGTTCCTCATAAAGTTAAATAAACACAGTTACCATATGACCCAGCAATTCTGCTCTCTGGTATACACCCATGTATGAAAACATACATCCACACAAAAACTTGCACACAAATTTTCATAGCAGCTTTATTCATAACAGGCCAAAAAGTGGAAACAACCAAAATGTCCATCAACTGATGAAGAGATAAATAAAATGTGCTGTATCTATACAGCGTTATCCATATCCATACAATGGAACAATATTTGGCGATAAAAAAGAATGATAAACAAAACATGCTACAATATGAATGAACCCTAAAAATAATACTCTAAGTGAAAAAACCAATCACAAAAGGTCACACATTTATATAAAATGTTCAAAATAAGCAAATCTATAGACAGAGGGTAGATTAGGGGTTGCCTAGGACTGGCTATGGGAGGGGGAGTGATGGAGAGTGACTGGTAACAGGCATGAAGTTTCTTTTAGGGGTGATAGAAATGTTTTAAAATTGGATTGTAGTGATGGTTGCACATATCTGTGAATATGCTAAAAATCACTGAATTGTACACTTTATCTGGGTGAATTGTACGGTATGTAAATTATATTTCAATAAAGCTGTTTTTAAAAAAATAAAACCAAAGGCAATAGGAAAACACGAGGGCAGAGAGGGCATAGGAGGTCAGGAGGTGCTAAAAACAAACTTTTCCTCTTTTGGAATAACTTGATGGCAGCCATATGGTGGGGTCTGAGTTAAGAAGACCAGAACTCACTTGGAAGTCTGGAAACCTTTTCTCAGTTCAGCACAAGTTAGTCTTGTTCATTGTTTCCAGTTTCAGCTCATTCAGTCCTCCATCTCTTCCCTTGGGATGAGAAAAAATGGGTATACCTCTCTATCCCCATTCACATGAGTATGGTATTGCCTCATACACACCCTTCTCCATTCTGAGAATATGGAGCCTGTAGATGTCAAATCACTACCTCTTCATCGACATCTTGGTTAGAAAGTTCCGATAGTATCTAAGTGGGGAGTGCATTGGAATGAGAATCGCTGTTAGCCTCTATGATAGGAACAATAGAGTGCAGGTTTGTGTATGATGACAAAGGGCTTAGAACTCCTACTCATAGGAAGCAAGGAGGGACAAATCAGAATGAAAGGATGAGATAAGACTGGTGGGAACAGGGATATACTGAGTCTTCCAATATCTGGGCTATCACAGTGCTTCCCACCTTATCCTCTATCCACCGCTCCCACCCCCCTAAACACAGATACAAAGCACTCCTGTTTTTACTTTGCATGCCAGAGAATTAAATACATGGAATTTGCTGCTTACTATCATACAGTCACACTTCTACAAGCCCACAGAGTTCAGTAAAAATAAAGCATTGCTTAGGGAAAGAACATGGGCTAGGATTATGAAAATACTTATCCACCAAAGCAGAAAGCCTCCACTTTCAAAGAGCTAATAACTAAGAATGTAACAACTAGCTTCTCATATATTTCCACCATTACCCATGAGTACTCATCCATTTGAAGACTGCCAACTAGTATAATTATTAGCTGCTAAGAACAAGTCAGACCACTAAAAAACTAGATTAACAACTTACTTTGTTACCAAATTGGATCAGATTCAAATTTGTGCCACAGGCCAAAGGTTCTATATTGTCAAACAAACTTGATGCAAAAAACAAAATATTTTAAACCTTGTGACAAACAAAAATAGCAAATATTTTAAAATATCTGGAGAAATATTGAGATATTTAATGGAATTTGAAGACCACCAAGTGTCACTAATAAGACAATTTCTTTCTCTACTTTTATGTTCCTGCCCATGGATAAATTTCTACAATTGTATTATACTAAAAGAAAGAAAAAAGAGTTCTTACTTTAGATAAGAGATTATTTAGCTCGTGGGGATGAAGCTTCACCACTTCTCCAAGTTGCTGTGCAGCAGCTTTTCTTGTAACTGGAGTAGTGCCAGTATCCAGTAAGATAAAAAGACGGTCAAGCCTAAAATAACAAAAATATAATGCTTATTCTGAAATGTTTCTTCATACGTATAAGTCTGAGTCAGTAAATGTACATATTAAGCACCTATGAAGAAAGATTTATGGTAGGGTCACAGGAGATAATCTAACCTCTACTCATAAGGAACTTGCTATGGAGGTGGAGTGAATGGGTAAGGCAAATACACAATTAGAATATAGGGTTCAATACAGGTATTGTACATGCGTGGATACATACAATAAGACACATGTCAGAAAAGACGTACAAAGTGCTTTGAGGAGTGGGAATGGAGGCAACAAACACTACATCCCCAACTGTATAATACTGAGAAGGCTTTCTAAAAGAAATGGTGTATGAGCTGGACCTTAATGGTAGAAAAAGATTTCAATACTGGTGGAGATGAGGTGGTAAAAAGGAAAAGGGGGAGATACATCTGGAAGAGGGAATAAGAAGAGAACAGCAATAAAAGGAGACTATATTTAGGGCAGTGAGTAAAACAGCCTGGTTGTAATTCAGGGTACACTTAAGAGAACAGTGGAAGATACAGCTAATATTGTGGAGACCCTTGAATTACAGCTCAGCCATGAAAGTCTTGGGTCAAGAAAGTGACGGGACTGGAGCTATGCTTTAGAGAGATTAGTCTGGCAGCAGTGTGAAGCATGAAGTAAAATGGAAGGAAACTTTCAGAGAACTTTCACACCTGAACTACAATCTAAGACTAGAAAGAAGTTGGGGAAAACGCTGCAGAAGTAAAACACCACAGTATAGTAATTCCATGAAATGTCAAGGAAATGAAAGGATTCTGAGACTCTGAATTTTAGAAATGAAGATATCATTAAAAGATATGGGAATAACTAGTGGAAGAAATGTTATTGAGAAAAGATGACAAGTTTATTAGTGGCAGGGACAGGAAAGCTGGGGGAGACCAAAAAGGATAGTTGAAATAGAGATCTGACGTTCAGGAGAAATTCGAGACGAAAGGTATATAGATATATGAGTCATTCGTATAGAAGTGACAGATAGAGCAATAAGATCTCTGAGGAAAGAGTTTGTAAAGATAAATAGCATAATGGGACAAATTCCAGAGCCACAGCCCCACGATTCAAATCCCAGTCCTGCCACTTATCCAACAAACTGTTTGGAATAAAACCACAATGCCTTATACCTGGAATAAGTGGGGAGAAATGGAAAACTGTGTCCCTTTGTTTCTGAGATACAGAAAAATCCTAAGATTTTAAAAAGGCAAAGAAACCAGTAACTACCACCAGCAGTCCACATGGTAGAAGATCTAGCCCTTCCACCACAGTACTCATCAGGCTCAATGAGGCAAATGGATGCCACAGGTAATGAAAGGAAGGCGGCTTCATATCCAGAATAAATGGGTACTTCAAACAAGATGAAGGGTGAAAAGGGGTAAGGTTATATTAATTGTGCCCAATCCTATATGAGGGGAGATTTAGAGAATACACCTTTAAATGTCATCTAATGAGGAAAAGAAAGCAAGCAAGGTCCCGAAGTTAAGCATGAGCATTAAGTGTTAATAAACTGCAGAGAGACTCGTATTTTACTTCTGGGATTATTTTTCTTTCACAAAGAGCTAAAAACTTAGAAAGCAAAGCTCTAAAAACCTTTTACGAGAAAATATAAAGCTATAAGGGGGCAAAATGAAATAAGCAGGGTTTTTCCTTTTCTTACTTTTTCTTTTCGAAGGGGTAGTATTTATAAAACTAGCCAGTCACTGATAAGCACAAAATCACTGTAACTGGTAAAAAATATATATATATAACTAAAATAGATCTTTTTCAGTCAAGAAGGCTAAGGGTACTATGAAAACTTTTCAACTGCTTCAGAACAAAACACTAGAGGTGAGGTTCAAATTTTACAGTTAAGGGTATGTATAAGAAGGACATGTTTCAAGAAAAATATCTGAGGTAATTAAAGGCAGCGAAATAAAGGGGAAAAAAAGAGTAATACAACACATTTTTTGCTTCCAATATACTGAATGGCACACAGAGTGATTTTACAGAAATTATTTCTAAAAAACATGCAAAAATCAATTTATTTTATACACTGTGCATAGACACACCCCACCTTTTGACACAATATTTCTCCTTATCCATTCAAGGCTATCTAAATACTTGTCTTTACCCATTCATTCTTCAGGCCTTGCTACAGGATTTGATGAACAGTGACTCACAGATAATGGGACAAAAGGGAGAAAAAAAAATTTTTCTGACAGCTGGTTTTCTTAAAGTTCTAACACTAAGTCAGACCCCAAATCCCTTCCCCATAAAATGACTTCCCTTATACATCCCATACATAACCCTAAGAATGCTCTTTGACGTATTTTCATCTTTATAACTGATTGTGATGTTAAAGTTACTGAAACTCTCTCAGAACCTTCACAACAAATAAATGCCTATTTCCATGACTCTGATTTTGAATGCCTCTGCTCAATGAAATTTGCAAAAAGAAATTTTAAATAATCTATAAACAACTTTCTATCAAGGCAAATATTCATTTTAAATCTATATTCTATGGCAGGCAAAATTATCAAAGATTAAATGTTTTATTATAAAAATTATGTCTTAGGTCAAATTTATGCAACAGTGGACTTATATTTGCATATGATGCATGCATTCTTTATAACAATATCGGGCTCTCTTGTATGTGTACAGTTCACATAAATCCAGGACTTTCTTACAGGAAAACAGTGGTAAAATGGAAAAAAACTAGACTGGAAGTTAGGAGACAAAGCACTACTTTTGTCACTTGTTAGAAGACTTAGAGAAGCTCACTTAACTTTGCTTAACCTCTTATTTTGTAGGGTTAAACTAGATTTAGCCGTATTTTATAGCTTCACATCATTGTATTTGTTATAATAGGTTTTTCTTCCCTTATACACCACAGTGTTTCTCATATCTTTGACTTATTTCATGCAAAGTTCCCTAGACTGCACCTCTGGAAAGACTTAAACTACTTCATAATTCCCTTTTTTTTTTTTTTTGGCTATGCTGGGTCTTCGTTGCTTCACACGGGCTTTCTCTAGTTGCGGCAAGCAGGGCTACTCTTCGTTGTGGTGCGCGGCACCTCACTGCAGTGGCTTCTCTTGTTGCAGAGCAAGAGCTCTAGGCACACGGGCTTCAGTAGTCATGGTGTGCGGGCTCAGTAGTTGCAGCACACGGGCTTAGTTGTCCTGCAGCATGTGGGATCTTCCGGACCAGGGATCGAACCCGTGTCCCCTGCATTGGCAGATGGATTCTTAACCACTGGACCACCAGGGAAGCCCCCATAATTCCTTTTTTGATGATGGAGTTTCTGCTTTTGTGACTAAAAGCAAAGCTGGCTGCAAAATGAACACTCTAAGGAAGTGACAATACTAACCTGTTTATAAATCCATGTGTAAAAAGTTAAAATAAAATTGATAGTTTTCCCCAATCATTTCCACTTACCTCAAGTCCCAGTTGCCATTCCCTATTCCTTAAAAAGGAATGGACTGAGTAGATCTCTAGATTATGGAACAAGAACTGTCTTGTTCTCTACTCATTACCTCTAAAGGTCTTTACACTTATCCTCTTTCAATTTCAGATGAAAAGACAATCCTCACTCTTCTTCAAGACTTACATAAAGTCCCGCTATTTTTTTTTTTACCATCTCCTTCTACCCTCATTCAATTATCCTTTCTCCAGTATCTTAAATCACTGCCTTAGTAATCTATTCCCTTCTATCTTCAAATGTCCAGAGGTCCATCTTTAATAAGATAAACTGCTTGACTTCCATCTTCTAGAACACTTTCTTTTTGCTGCCAAGCATCTTGAACAAGTGCTTAAAATCACTTCTTTTATCTCCTCACCATACCCAATTTAATCCCTATAAATCAAGTTTCTATCCTTCTTTACTACTAAAATAGCACACCTGAAGGTCACCAATGAACTTCTAAGCCCTAAATCTAATGTTGTTGTGTTTTTTTGTAAATCCAATTTTCATGAATCTTCTATGACATGTGATTTCAGCAAGTACCCCATTCTTAAAATATTTTCCTTCCTAAGTTTTCACAACATTCTGTTACCCTGTTCTTCTCTGAACTCTTAATTCTTTCTGTGGTTTCCCTACTCTTAACACTCTTAATATGAACATTCTCCTAGATTCAATCCTTGGCTGCCCATCTCTCACCCATTTCTCCTGTAGGAAACTGTAATTTGTTTAAACTATAACACAGTAAAAATAATCCTCAAACCTAGCCCATCTGGGAGCTCCACTGCCACACTTTCAACTGCCTGATGAGCATAACTCAATACTAATGGGATCTCATTGCTAAATTTACTTCCTAAAGCACTCTTTGATCAAATTATTACCTTACTCTAAAACTTTCAATGGCTCACCCTTACCTACCAGATAGCAATCAAAAACAAAAAAGTATCTCCCAAACAGGGTCCATTTTGGTTTCCACAATTTTTGTCTACCCTGTTTCCGCTACTCGGAATGTCTTTCTTGGTCCAATTCTTCAGCTAGCTCCCACCCATCAAGGTTCAGTTCAAGTCCTTTACCTTCTTGAAACCATCTCAGACTACTATATTATTATATCCTCTTCTAAAATCCACAGGGATTCTCATCTTAAATAACCATTTTGGCATTTATTATGCATTTTTTGGCATTATACATTAATTTGTCACATGTTGTCTTATGCTCGTTAGGCTTCACCTTCTTCAATGATTCTTTTTTGTCCCCCACAATACTCTGCACAGTGTCTTTGCACAGTAGTCAAATATTTGTTGAATACTTGGTATTTACTGTAATTAAAATTATAGATAAAGAAAAGTTCAAGTTTCTTGGGACAGGTTTAAGCACCATTTTTAAGCAAAGAAAGAGGGTGTTATATTACAATTTTTTTTGCTTCCTTCAAGAAATATCCTTAATCTGTCATAGCTGTATTACATAAAAACAAGTTATAAAAATAACAGAAGTGATGCTAAGGCAATGAATGTTTCAGTAAGTGAAAAGATGAACACAGCAGTACTTTAGCAATCTGAACATCACGGCAGTTACACTTGCTCCAAAGAGCAAGTGGAAAAAGACCGCGCAGTAGGCACTGTATTCCTTCAATAATTTCTACCCTTCCTAAACTTTCCTTTAGTCCTCTGCTACCCAGCTTCATTAGAACCATATCCTGCTCAAAGACCTTCGACTCCTCTCTAACCTAATGCTGACTCTGCCTCACAACCACACAGTTCCTCCTGCTTTCTTCGAAGTCTTTTATCCCAATGCTACGTCATGTCAGCTCTGCTCCCTCACCAGCCAACTGCCCTGAGGGTAGCAGATCAGCTCACCCTCTCATCCAATTCCAGGCTTGTTTATTCTCACATCTCCCACCTTTTGATAGCCAAATTTGCCTCCCTGAATAGAGGAATGGGGACCCAAGAATGCTTCTTTAGTCCTCTTGACTCAAAGCCCCTTTTGGAGTTCTCCATTCCTCTCTCCAGGACAACAGATTAGATGCCACACAAAAGGAAGAACAAAGGGATGTGCAGACCAGGATCTCACAAGAGGGCAATCTGACCTATGACTCCAAGATAGCCAGCTATGAGGCAAGCAGGGTAAGCATCAGCGCCAGGCCACAATGGAAAAGGCTGGTATAATGAACTTGTAGGGGACAGGAAAGGGCATGAGACAGAGTCAGTATTATGTTGGGGGGCAGACAGGGCCCTTGATGAGGGAGAGGTCTGAAGGCTAGGTGATCAAAAGAAAAACGAAGTTAAACGAAGGGCTGATTGAGGGAACACAGTACTTACCACGATACTTCTTTTGGCTAAACCTTATGTTGCATAACAGCTAATAGAAAAAAATGACATTCTTCATTCGCCAAAGGATAGACAGATGGAGGAGAAAGAGGTAACAGATGCCAAGCCGAATGGAAGGTACCAAAGACTGTAGACGAGTAATTTTAATAAAACATAAGGCAATTATATTGGACAGTATCCACTGGCTATGAATCTACTGATGATGATAATCTGGCCCATTTTCAATTTGGATTTTAATTCACAGAAATAACTATAAAAGATATGATTCATGTTTATTTTACAAACCTGTGATTTCAGAAAACTGCTCTAAAGACCGCCTAGAGGGAAGAGGGAATGGGAAGACGTGTGTGGGATTAAGAGACACAAACTACTATGTACAAAATAAATAAGCAACAAGGATACATTGTACAGCACATAATAACTTTAAATGATGTATAATCTATAAAATACTAAATCACGACGTTGTACCCCTGAAACCAATATAATGTTGAAAATTAATTATACTTCAATTTTAGAAAAATGTTGTTAAAAAAAAAAAGACTGCCTAGAAAAAGGAAAGTACGTGGGAGTTTGTAGAGGTTATGCTGGCAACTGTGATCTAACTTCAGCTGTTCCCATTATGATAATTCATAAAGTAAAAATATAAAAAGAAATCATATGCATTTTGAACTATAAAATGTGTCCTAGATTACTACTTCATCATTAATAAACATATATATATTGCATTTCCACTCCTAAGCCATTTGAGGATGAAAAAAAAGTATAAGATATAACTTCCTCAATCTACTTCCAATCTCAATATTCTCAGAATAAATTTAATCACTCTGAAAATTTATGGAAGGTCTACTGGCAGAATACTTCACGCAGATGGCTTTGTAATCTTAACTAAAAGGGATTGGTCAGTGAAGTTTGTCCATTTTGTCATACATCTTTTACATTTACTATTTGAAGTTTTACTTTTCTGCGTTACTTAGGGAATAAGAAAATAAATAGCTGATATGAACACTGTACTTATTCCTACATAATATCGTTAAGCAAGGAAGTTATGGTCAAAAGAAACAACTTCCAAGAAATTGTCTAGACTGATGTTTTAAAATGTATGCCTTCTAGTTCCTACTGTGGGTTATTTGAAACTATGTTAATGTTATGTTTTTTAAACAAGAAAGTAGATTAATTTGAAATACCACATAGGACACTAAGAACAAATATGAAGATGTGAAACCACACCAAAGCCAGGTGCAAGGGCAGGTGCGGCTAGATAATTTACATTCCCCCCACTCCCACTGTAGAACACAAACAAACTCCATGAGAATGGAAACTCCATTTTTGTTCTTTGCTGTATCTCCAGCACCTAGAACATAAAAAGCACTCTGTAAATACTTGTTAAATGAGTGCTGAAAAAGGACAACCAAGTTGCGTTATGTCCTTCAGGCCATATTTTTTTCTAATCTCCGCCTCTTGCATGACTTTATCTTAAAGACAAAATCTAGGTTTTGCAGGAAAAATATCTGTGGTTTTAAAACTTCATTTGAAATTATACACTTTAAAACGGTGAATTTTGTTATGTGTGTAGTACTTTAAGAAATAAACTAAAACAGGGAGGAACTTACCACAGGGATTAAAATGGATACACTTATATAATGCCTCCTCCACCTTTCCTAGCTTTTTGTCCCTACATTTTTTAAATAACAAAATATTTGATACATTACAATTTACAACAGTGCCTTCTGTCAATCTTATAATGGATAGAAATTAGCAATGATGGAGGAATAGGCCTAGCAAACATAAGCAACCTGTGCTGTCCTATAGATAAGATTATTTTAGCATTTTCCCTGTCAAGAGCAAGGACCCACTGTAATTTGCCCCCGCATCATGAAACCTCCTTTTACTTGGCAGAACAGGCCATTGAAACAATGTTTCTCTGAAGTATCAGCAATGCACAGAGAGAATTATCAAAACTGAGCAAAGTTCTGCTCACATGTAGCAATTTGTTTCTTCCAGAAGAGGGTATGTTCCCTTTTTTCCCCTGAATCTTTTCTGAACACTGCATCATTTTTAAATGCAAAGAATATGTGTCACAGACTTAAGGCACGACTTCTAAAACAGTCAAGTCATAATTACCGTCTTGACATTTTAGACATGAACTTTACAGCAGAGATCACTCAGGAAAAATTCTCTAAATTATATTTTTACATTTTCTCTATATCATCAAGGAAAAACTAAGTTCATAATAGCTAATCAATGTATAACAACAGTCAATCAATTGTGGCATAAACAGGCAAAGGTATCAAAAACAATGTTTTTAAAAAATCTGTATTAAGCCATGGAACCCAACATCATCACACATTTCACCTACACCTTCTGTAATGAGCATAAGTTTTAACAATCCCTCTAAGGTTGCCTTTACTATTGGTGACTCAACCCCAACTAGATGACAGATAATACTGGCAGAGAGGCTCTTGTGAGCCTCTACAAAACAGTATTCAAAGATTTAACAATTATAATTCAAACTGTTTGCAAATAACACTGAAAGCCTGTAATATATACTAATTTGTTTTTTTGCTGAGGTTGATTTTATGGGAGCAAGTCAAGTAGCTAGTGAGTGAGCTTGGCTGACCTTCCAGTATTCACATCTTAAGGGCAACATTGTTCTCCTACATGTGTATGCTCTCTTTTATTTAGGGTCTAAAGGAGTCGTACATTTTTCAGTAGTATTTCACTGCATTTTACAGAGAATTTCAAATGCTATAATTGTATTTGCAATTTTAGAGAGTCACAAAGGTTTTTTTCGGGGGGGGGTGTGTGTTTGTGGCAGGATTTAACTCATCCATGGATCAAGAGTTGACCATACATTTCATGATCTGCTACATTCTTATAATTCAAAGTACATTAAAACTAGGCCTTTATAAAACCAAGTGGGGTCTAAAAATTTTGATTACACAAAATGCAGGGTTACATTATATCCAATTTGCATTATAAAAGACCATGCTATATAAACTTATAAAACTAGTTCTGGGGCTTCCCTGGTGGCGCAGTGGTCGAGAGTCCGCCTGTCGATGCAGGGGACACGGGATCGTGCCCCGGTCTGGGAAGATCCCACATGCCGCAGAGCGGCTGGGCCCGTGAGCCATGGCCACTGAGTCTGCGCGTCCGGAGCCTGTGCTCCGCAACGGGAGAGGCCAAAACAGTGAGAGGCCTGCATACTGCAAAAAAAAAAAACTAGTTCTGACAATGTTTATTATAATTAAATTATATTATAATTTATATATAAATTATTATAATTATATATTATATATATATTTTATATATATTTTATATATATATATTATATATATATATAAATTATTATAATTAAAATTATAATTCTGGCTAATAGTCAAAGCTATAAAGTTTTTCTCCCTCAGGGAAAACTGTAAAAACTCAGAAGCACTCATTGAAAAACACCAGAAATACTCTACTATATATAAATTACAGAAAAATCATGAGAGGAATTAAAACAAGAAACAAAAGCACTCATTTATTCCTTTTTTTTAAAATGTATTGAGCACCTACCAGGAAGGAGGCACTTTCCTGGAGATAGAAAGATCAAAGACATTCCCTTCTCTCACAGAACTGATGCTCAAGCAGGGGAGAGAACAATTAAACAATCACTTACGAAGTATGATAAATATGACTGATAGGAGTACACATTGGTGCAAAGAGCTCAGATGAAGGAAAACCAGAGAAGGTCTCCCAAACAAAGTGACATATGTATAGGCTTAGGGTTTAGACCTAAAAACTAAGGTTGGAATTAGCCAGACTTGGGGGGAAGTGGGGGAGGTAGGAAAAATGTTCCAGAGATAAAGACTTGGAGGTGAGAACAAAGATTCAGAATGAAGGGGAGTGGAGAAGAGAGAGAGAGAGATGCAGAGAACCTGAGACAAAATGAAGCTTAAAAAGGTAAAGCAGGAACCAGATCACAAATGATCTGGTAAGATGTGTTGGTTACGGAATGTGGCCTTTATCTTAAGGCAACAGAAAACTAAAGGGTTTTTAGCAGAAAAAAGGCCATATTAAAATTAGCATATTAGCAAACAATAATATAACTGAAATGAAGAATAAATTAGAAAGAGATGCCATGTGAGGCAGGAAGAGCAGAGTGGCTGCCGTTACAGGTATCTCGGATTAGAGATGATGGTGGTATGGAGGAGGACTGTGGTAATTAGTATGGAAAGAAAAAGACTGGCCAGAGAAAGATTAGAAAGGTTGAACTGACAAGATTGGATGTGGGGACTAGCTAGACTGGGGGAAAGGAAGGGAGAGCAAAGTCAAATATTATTCCTAGATTTCTGGATCTTGCAATCTGAACTTAATATTTCCCTTCTATTGGAAATACTTACAAGGTTCTAAAAACATTACAGTTTCTTTTCAGCTACACACATTGATATAAACAGTGCAAAAAATATTTTAGATTTGGTTCTAGCAAATATGATTTTTATCTCTTGAACCATCTTCCACCTTTTCTACAATAAAGTATTAAAATGAGTCTGTATTCCACACCAAAAGGAAATTTAGTTAATAAAGATAGGTGCTCAGTGCATGGAGAAGACCAGCTTGAAATTAAAGTTTGCTATCCAAAGTGAACCCTCAGATGAAAAAGTCAAGGACTGACAGTATCCCCAAACCAGAAAGTGTCTCAAAAGTGTCTTCTGTGAACCTATTATATTACCAAAATAAGCACAGGACTAGCTCTTTCATAAAACCATGACAGGCTTTCTTTTTACAGCAGAATTTGATAGAATTTTGGCAAGCTAAATAAAAAAGATCTATAGAAAAAAAGAGCACCACCCTTTGAAATCCTATGTCAAGAACAAAAAGCACTTGCTTTCAAAACTCACTCATTCATTCAGAAGTTTAGGTGCTCTAAACTTCTGTAAATAGATTAACATTGGCCAAGCAGATCAGGCGCTCTTTAATCTTTCATTTTGTCTCTATAAAACTATAACCAATACTGTGAACATATACCGTCTACTCAGGAATGAAATTTCAAGAGCTACTCATTCCCTTAAACGTTTTACCACCTTATAAACAGAATACCATATTAAGTTTGTATATCAATGTATTTATAATGTATGTATTTATATATTCATATGGGGGTAACAAATTAGATGGTACACCTTTCTGTCTTTGCAAAAATTGAAAATACTACTTGTATACTCCCGAGGCGATTTTACATATCACAAAATAAGAATTTCCTCACATTGAACGGATTCAACTAATCTATGAAATAAAAATTAGATGCCCCACTACAGGTATCTTAGGACCCCTTTCACCCAACTCCCATGGGTTTCTCCATGCACTCTTTTATCAGTTATCTAGGGAGTCTGTGAGGGATGGGTTATCATTTCATTTGCAAAACAGGAATGTGTTCAGTTAACTATGAAAAATGAACAAAAACTATGTTTTCTGAACTATCATCATTTCCCCCTTTCAGTCTATGTGGCAGAAGGACCCATTTCTCACGAAAACTAACAGTAAACTTGGCGAATCCTGACTGCTATCAGAGGGACTATCCCCTACATACACACACACATGTCCACTAACTTCAAGCCTCTGACAAAATGTACTCTCCCCACTCTCTCATATTGGAGGAAAGGAGAACTTTCCTTCTATAGCTATACAAATAAATGTCTTGCTGGCCTTTCTACAGTTTCCTATCGATGGGCATCGCTTCAAACTAGTTTAAGACTCGCGATACGTCTTTCACGCCTTAGGTGAGGAAGATGATGCTAATACAATAATTTGCTAAAGATTACAATCCTGACGACTGAATGTGTACTGTCAAACAAAGCGAAGAATTATACTGTAATGTAAGGAAAGAGTCCTCAGGAAAGAACATATCCCTAAAGCCGTAAACGCAAAATTTTAACATAATTAGAAGGCCACGTAGATAATATTCACTCAAAATCTCCCTGACTTCGACAGTTGCTACCAAGTTTTCCCGTGAAATGGAGGTTAGGGATCGGCCTTAAAATGCTCAGAAAGAGAAGAGACTCTCCCAGAACTGAAAGGGGGAAGAGAAACCAGAGAAGAGAAACATGGTGAGGAAAGAGAAAAACTAGCCCTAACGCGCCAAAGGGTCTATTCAACAACAAAAAAGACATTTTTGAACCGATTTACGAGGGGTAACCCGATCCCAAACCCCCGCAGACCGAGGGGCGAACCGCAGAGTCTGGGGAGGAAGGCGCCCGAGCCCAGTGACAATAGGAACCGTTCCTTTCTAGGAGTGGGGGCTCCGAGAGGAGACCGTGCCTCACCCGGGCCGCCTTCCCGTCCGCTCGGGAGAAGCTAGACCCACCTGGAAACCGCCATGGCCGGGCGCCGGCGGTTCGGAGCTCCCCGCGAGCGACGCGACGCGCTGCCGAGGCGCTAGTTTCCAGGGAGCGGAGCGGCGCAGGCCCAGGCCACGGAGCAGATAGGAGCAGCCGGTGCAGCGCAGGATGTCCCGGCGCGGGCCCTCGGGCATCTGCCCCGCCGCCTACCAGAGCTCGTCCCTGCCGCGGCCCGGGAGCAAGGGTCTGAGACGGCGGCGGAGGCAGCACTCCGCCGACCCGCACGACTTCAAACCGGGTGCCCCCAACCCCGCTCTTTGCTGACGCAGGCGTCGGCACGCCGGACTGAGCGTCAGCGCGCCGGAAGTGACGCCCGCTCACCGCCAGTGGCTCCGCTCCGCCGCTGAGTAGGAGTATGAACCCTTACGGCCTGGCGGCGCGCGCTGCCAAAAAAAGCTGTCTTTGCTCATCTAGAGGGGGTCGGTAGTCTTCATACGAGGCGAGAGAGGAGAAATGAGTCCACTTATTTTCTAGGGAAGGAAAAGAAGCGATCTAGCCAAGGTTCTGGGAGTTAAAAACTTTGCTTCTAATTCCTCACTGCCCCGATCCCCATCTCACCAGACTGCTTCTAGAGAAAGCAGAATCCACAGGACCATAGCATGCTCTAGTCCAGGTGGCGATGCCAGTGGGAGGGGTGAAATCCAGAAATATCTGCAACGGCACTGAAGACACGGCTCGAATGTTTGCCATCTATCTGCCATATGTTCTGCCTAGGTATTGGAGGGAAGGTATTCTGTCAACCATTTTGTCATGTTTGATTTCTTAATTGCTTGTGTTGTTGGTACCATGATTTTCTCAATCATATTTGAAAACTCTCAGCCATTTATTTATGTATTTATTTATTTGCTTATGTGGCTGTTCAGTCGCTTAATTAGGCTTTTAAACATTCTGTCACCTAGTGCAGGCCCTCATCACCTTAAACTTGATTTTTATGATAGTAGTCAAAGTAATATTTCTCCAGCTTCAACTGAGCCCATCTTAAAGGCCTCCAGCAGATTAATCTTCATGAAACACTGCTTTCACCGTGTCACTCCTCTGCTTATAAAACTTATCCATTGGCTTCTTATTATCTATAGAGGCTTTGCCTCAACCCTGAGTCTTTTTCATCTATAAAATGAGGCTAATGAGAAGTACTATAGAAATAAAATGAGGTCATGTATCTAGAAAAGCTTACAAGAGTTTATAAAGCATAAAGGGAAAGAAACTAACTTAAGAACCTATGTGTTAGGCATTTGGCATGCATTATCTCATATAATTTGTAGGCCAACCCTGTAAAGTAAGTTTTAATCTTCATTTACAGGTGAGAAAACTAAGCTCAGGAAGGTTAAGTAATTTGCCCAAGATACAAGCTACTAATAATATTTACTGTTCATTCTTAAACAAATATTAATTTGGCCCCTGCTCTATGCCAGACACTCTGCTCGGCACTGTTTTATACTATTAGACAATATCTGATCAAGCTGATGTTCACATGTCTTCATATTTCACAGCCTCCTCCCACCTGCCTTCTCAGTTCATCTAACACCACTGAAACTAACAAGCAGGTACATTTACTGATTGTACACTACATTCATTTATTCAGCCAAAATTAAGTACCTACCACATGCTAAACTCTATACTAGAGATTAGGGCTTCTAAAGAAACCAAAAACAGATAAGGTGCCCACTCTAGTTGAACTTACATTCTAATGGGAGGAAAGAGAGCAAACAGATAAACAAGAAAATATCATGTTTGTATGCTATGGAAAGCAGAATGATGGGATAGAGAGGGTGATTAGAGACCCCAGACTGGGTGATTAGGGGGAAACAAAGAAGGAGCTTAATCTGAGGCCTGAAGGACAAGAGGGAGCCAGCTACGTGAAAACCTGGGGAGCCTTCCAGATAGGGGATACATCTAGTGTAAAAACCTAAGAGAAGCTGGCTATCTTGGGAGACAAGATGGGAGAGGTAGAAAGGGGCCATTGTAAGGTATTTGGATTTTAGTCAAGCAATAGGAAGTCATAGGAGGGTTTTAAACATGTGAGTAAAATGATCTGATATACATTTTAAAAAATGTTACTCTTTAGTATCCAAGAGGTAATTAGATATATAGTTCTCAAGGACATATAGAAGAGAAGAAAAGGCTGGTGTTACAGATTGGTAAGGCATAGTGTAATAATCAAATATATTGAAGTCACACTGACTTGTTTTTAAATCCTTCCTCACCACACTTAACAGTTGTGTGTCCAGGGAGTTGTATAACCTTTCTAAGCTTCAATTGCTTCTGGGAAATGGGGACAATAATAGCACCTTATAGGGTTATGGTAAGGATATAATGAATATAAAGCATTTAACCCAGTGACTGAAACTTTAAGCACTCAAAAACATTATTAACTACATTGAGCGTTCTTTTTGTTAACTATGCAACCTTAAGCAAATGACTTACCTTCTATGTCTCAATTTCCTCAGCTGTGAAATGGGGATAATATTAGTACTGGTACACAACCCTTATCTGAGACCCTGGCTAGAGATGGTTTTCTGAATTTAGAATTTTTTAGATTTTGAAAGGTAATCCAGTGCATATTATGTCACACCCTAGCAGCTTCTAGGGCAGCACTCCATAGTCAAGTACATTTATAGTTCTGCAGCAAAACATATGAGTAGCCATACTAAGAGGACTAAATAAGAAACTCTAAATAGATGCATGGCAGTTTAGATCAGGTTTTGCTGCCAGATGAATTTTTTTAAAGTATCATATTCAGACCTTTTTCAATTCCAGAATTGTAAATAATGGATCATGAACCTGTACTTTGTAAAGTTGTTGTAAGGAGCAAATGAGTTGATACATGATACACTTAAGAAATACTAAGTGCTAAATAAATTGTAGCTATTATTATTTTTTTTTATCACCAGAAAGGTGGCTTCAAAAATCAATGACAGGACTTCCCTGGTGGCACAGTGGTTAAGAATCCGCCTGCCAATGCAGGAGACACGGGTTCGAGCCCTGGTCCGGGAAGATCCCACATGCCGCGGAGCAACTAAGCCCGTGCGCCACAACTACTGAACCTGCGCTGTAGAGCCCATGAGCCACAACTACTGAGCCTGCGCTCTAGAGCCCGCGAACCACAACTACTGAGCCTGCGTGCCACAGCTACTGAAGCCTGCGCGCCTATAGCCTGTGCTCCGCAACAAGAGAAGCCACCACAATGAGAAGTCCGTGCACTGCAAGGAAGAGTAGCCCCTGTTCGCTGCAACTAGAGAAAGCCCGCACACAGCAACAAAGACACAACACAGACAAAGAAAAAAAAAAACTATACCCAGTAGGGTGGCTATTATAAAACACACACACGCGCGCAAGAGAGCAAACAAAAAAAGTAAATAACAGGGGCTTCCCTGGTGGCACAGTGGTTAAGAATCCACCTGCCAATGCAGGGGACACGGGTTTGAGCCCTGGTCTGGGAAGATCCCACATGCCGTTGAGCAACTAAGCCCATGCGCCACAACTACTAAGCCTGTGCCCTAGAGCCCACGAGCCACAACTACTGAGCCCGCGTGCCACAACTACTGAAGCCTACGCACCTAGAGCTCATGCTCCGCAAGGAGAGAAGCCACCTCAATGAGAAGCCTATACAACACAACGATGAGTAGCCCCCACTCGCCACAACTAGAGAAAGCCCACACACAGCAACGAAGACCCAATGCAGCCAAAAATAAGTAAATTTATATTTTTAAAAAAGTAAATAACAAGTATTGGCAAGGATCTGGAGAAATTGGGACCCTTGTGCACTCTTGGTTGGAATGTAAAATGATGCAGCCACTATGGGAAACAGTATGGAGGTTCCTCAAAAAGTTAAAAATAAAATTAGCATATGATCCAGCAATTCCACTTTTGGGTATGTGCCCAAAAGAACTGAAAGCAGCCGTGGAGCAACTAAACCTATGCGCCACAACTACTGAGCCTGCACTCTAGAGCCCACGAGCCACAACTACTGAGCCCATGAGCCACAACTACTGAGCCCACGTGCCACAACTACTGAAGCCCACGTGCCTAGAGCCCATGCTCCACAACAAGAGAAGCCACCGCAATGAGAAGCCTGCGCACTGCAACAAAGAGTAGCCCCCGCTTGCTGCAACTAGAGAAAGCCTGTGCACAGCAACAAAGACTCAACGCAGCCAAAAATAAAACAATAAATAATAAAAATAAATTAATTATTAAAAAAACCTGAAAGCAGAAACTCAAATATTTATACACACATATTCATAGCAGCATTATTCAAAATAGCCAAAAGGTAGAAGCAACCCAAGTGTTCATCAACCAATGGATGCATAAACAAACTGCACTATACATACAATGGATTATTATTCAGCCTTAAAAAGGAAGGAAAATTTGACACATGCTACAACATAGATGAGACTTGAAGAAGTTATACTAAGTGAAATAAGCTAGTCACAAAAGGACAAATAATGTATGATTCCACTTATATGAGGTATCCAGAGTAGTCCATTCATGGAGACAAAAAGTAGAATGGTGGTTGCCAGGGGGTGGAGGAAGGTAGGAATGAGGAATTATTGTTTAATGGGTACAGAGTTTCAGTTTTGGAAGGAGAAAAAAGTTCTGGAGCTGGATGGTGGTGATGGTTGCACAACCATGTGTGAATGTACTTAATGTCACTGAATTGTACACCTAAAATGGTTAAAATGGTAAATTTGGGGGTGGGATGAATTGGGAGATTGGGATTGAAATCTATACACTCTGATACTATGTATAAAATAGACAACTAATGAGAACTTACTGTATAGCCCAGGGAACTCTACTCAGTGCTCTGTGGTGACCTAAATGGGAAGGAAATCCAAAAAAGAGGGGATATGTGTATACGTATAGCTGATTCACTTTGCTGTACAGCAGAAACTAACACAACATTGTAAATCAACTATACTCCAATAAAAGTTAATTTTAAAAACAAAATACAAAGAAGAAAAAAATGGTACAATTTATGTTATGTGTATTTAACCACAACTTATAAAAAGTAACTTCTAGTAAGACGTTACCCCTTTCTGACATGGCATAGCACATCTGTGTGCCCTTATGTTTGTTTTGGGGGCAATGTTTCTGACAGAAAGCATGGTCTCGAATGTCTCCTTTAATAATTATGACTTTCCAGTAGCCAACTTTTTCACTGTAATTAGGGGAAAATGTCACTAGATGTCACTCTTTAGCTGAAAAACTATTCCAATTTGGTTCAGTAGCCGATAGCTATAAGTAATTACAGAGCATCAGATAAAAGCCTGTATATAGTGCTTTGCTCATACAAATACGGTTTTCTGGGAAAGAGAAGGTTTCCATCTGTGAAATGTATTAATAAGCTACTCTGTTCATGAAATTTATGTTAATGTTTATTAACTTCATTGGTACTAATTGTTTTTCACTATAAATTGAGTTTGTGTAATTAAGACATAACTAAATTTGTAAGTGATAGTGAAACACAAAGCTGAAATGTAAAGATCATTTATCATTGAAAGTCAGGTGGCTTTACCACTAAATGATGTGTGGCATTGGGTAAGTCCTTTAATCTCTCTGATTTCACCAGAGTAGTAGAAACATCCTTTCTTAGGTCAATATACACTACCGTATATTTGCTCTGTGCTAAAACATATTTAAGTACATTCTAATTCTAAAATATTTTGGTTTTTATAGTAGTAATCAAATTGTAACTGTTGAAATACAATACCAATGGGAGTTCAGTAATAGAAAATACTGCCCACAAGAAGACATTAGGAAATATAATGAGACTTCTTGATGTCCTGAGGGAGTATTTTAGGAAAATACTTGTATTAAACAATTATAGTCAGAGGTATAAACTCTTGAAATAAAAAATATCACATTTACTACTGAGAACAGTTTTTAAAAGATAATGGAATATCCTAAAGTGTAAAAGAAAAATTGCTTTGTTTACCTGTAAAATTCTTAAGATTCAAGAACACATTGATTCTTAAAGATTAACCATTTGAATTGGTAATATTACACTATAATCAAAATAATTTTTTAAACTTCTAATTTTTGTAAGAAGTTTGTAATTGAGTTATAATACCTAAAAACAATCAAAAGACCAAATGCTCACTGCTGGATGAAATGCTGGACATTATAATGCATCAATAAATGAGGATATTACATTTTTATTAGTAGTAACAGTTATTAGGATTAAGAGTATTAGGATGAGAAAAACTATCAGAAATTGTGGGTGAAAATATAGAACTCAGAATGATATAAAAAATAGAGTGTAAATCGTGCCCAGTTAAGGACATTGACAGTTGTTTTGTTTAATTTCATTTTATTTAACTCTTAAAACTTAGATCTTTCTGTTTAACTTTTATCTTCACATGATTAAATATGTAAAAGGAGGGGGGGTGTAGTAGCTAAAGGGTACAGAGTTGCTTTTTGTGGTTATGAAAGTGTTCTAAGATTAACTGTGTTGATAGTTGTGCGTATGTGTGAATATATTAAAAACCATTGAATTTTACACTTTAAATGGGTGAATTGTATGGTATATGAACTATATCTCAATAAAAAGTAGGTGAAGGAAGGACTATTCAAGCTTTTTTTCTAATACTGCAAATATAGTTATGAATGCCTATTTTTAAAATAGCATTGAAAACAAGTGGTTTGGGGGTGAGGGATAAATTAGGAGTATGGGATTAACAGATGCACACTACCATACATAAAATAGATACACAAAGATTTACTGTGGAGCACAGGGAACTATATTTAGTATCTTGTAATAAACTATAATGGAAAAGAATTTTTTAAAAAGGAATATAGATATATATATGTATAACTGAGTTACTTTGCTGTATATCTGAAACTAACACAATACTGTAAATCAACTGTAATTCAATTAAAATAAATAAAATTCAAGTAAAATATGTAAAAGGAAAGAAAATGATTTGTTAAAATTCGCGTGATTATTTTAAACACTGGAAGCAAAAAAGATTTATATTTCATGTTACATTGCCACTTCTATCATACATCTGTGTGTCTGTGTGTCCGTGTGTGTGTGTGTGTGTGTGTGTGTGTGTGTGTGTGTGTGTGTGTGGCACGGTGGTGGGAAGTCTCCCAGGGAAAGAGAGAGAGAAGTCTGGGAGGGGCATAGTCGGGGAGGCCTGTTCCGTTCCATTGATAACACGTTCATTCACTGGAAGCCGGCTAAAACAGACTAATCCTTCTTGCAGTCATTCCCTCTATCTTAACAAGGCTCCGCCACCTCGCCCAGAACTCGGTAAGTTCAAAGTGCAGTAAAAGTGCGTTTTTCCAAAGAATAATCTGAAATGACATTGTAGATAATTTACAGGAGGGTGGAGAAGGGAGGGGGTGGAGGAAGGGGTGGAGGTGGTAATTATCAGGCATCGCTTTGCTATCATATTTGCAATGGGGAGAAAAACCTCAATGCGCAAATAGTTTCAAAAAGATTAGACAGTAATTGGCTTTTTCCCAGGAAACATCTTCAGAGGGGCCACTCGCAAACTGCTGCTGCCCACTGAAATCCGACGCCCAGAAAGTCTGGGGAGGAAGATTGGCAGGTGCCTGTGCTTGGGCCAAGGGCTGTGCCCGACTCAGTCAGTAGCCGTCTCTGCCTCTGTCCCCAGGTCTAAGGGATGCTGCTATCCTGGGCCTGCTACCACTGAAGCGCTCAGGGGTACCTGGAAAGCCGACCTGAGTGCAGACACCACGAGCCATGAGTCCTCTGAGGCTGCGAGCGTCTCTCTCGTTGCTGCTGCTGCTGGGTGGCTACCTCCTCGAGGGCGCCGGGAGAAACCAGGGGGCGGTCGGCAGCGCGGTCGAGTCAGCCCCGGGCCCCGCGGGCGGCTCCTCCGGTCGCTTCGTCAGCCCCGAGCGGCATGCGTGCAGCTGGCAGCTCCTGCCGCCCGCCCCAGGGCCCGCGGCGGGCAGCGAGCTGGCGCTGCGCTGCCACGGCCCGGACGGGGCGCGCCACCAGTGTGCCTACCGCGGGGAGCCGGGGCGCTGCCCGGTCTATGCCGCCAGCCGCTCGCACTACTGGAAGCAGGTGCTGGGTGGGCTGCGCAGGAAGCGGCGGCCCTGCCACGACCCCGCGCCGCTCAAGGCCCGCCTGTGCGCGGGCAAGAAGGGCCAGGGCGCGGAGCTGCGCCTGGTGCCCCATGCATCCCCATTCGTCAGCCCTACTGGGGCGGGCTTTCCCCGGGATCCCAAGCTCCGGGCCAGGAGCCGGGGGCAGCCCCGAGAGGCCGCGCGCAGCCCCACCGTAGGGGCCCCGCCTCCCCCGAACGCGCCGCCCAAAGGGAAGCCCTCTGAGAAGAAGACCAAAGGAGGCAAGAGAAAGGCTGCCTGGAACCCAGACGAGGAGCGATCTCTGGGGACCCGGCCCGATCCCGACGAGCTGGACGAGAACGCGAAGCTCACGGAGACCTACTGTGCTGAGAAGTGGCATTCCCTCTGCAACTTCTTTGTCAATTTCTGGAATGGCTGAGGGTGCGGGCCTGGGGAGGGAAGGGGAGAGGGAGGGAGGGGATCTGTGCGCAGCCCGGGAGGGGAAGCTAAGGGCATCCTAGGCCACAAGATACTGGATAGAGAGTGGGGAAGAGTCCAGGTTCTAGAATGGGTCTGGGGGGGTGGAGGTGGGGCTTGGGATGAGAGTATAAAGGCTATGGAGAGTCTCTGAGACAGCAGGGAAGTTAAAAATTATAAGGAGTCGACCCTGATTAAGAGCAGAAGAACTAGTAGAAACAGAAGTAGGCATACCCTAAATGTGCAAAAACTGTAGACTGGGGAGAGAGACGGGTACAGAGAGGCTGAAAAAATGAGCGGGAAAAATTGACTAAAATGATGTGACTCTCGTGCGGGAAGCAGGATACAATGTACACTGTTCAACACATTTCTATTAAAATATACTCATGAGCAGCTGATAACCTGAGCCAGGTTGAATTTTCAGTGCCATCTCACCTACTGAGCTGACAAGATTACCAACTTTTTTTCTCTTTAGGAATTAGTATGAACTTGGGTGCTCTCTCCTGTCATAGATGATCCCTATAGGGATCGAAGCCATTCAGAGCTCAAAATTGACTCCAGTGAAAAGGTTTTCAGCATGATTGCCTTTGAATTCTTTTAGAAGTGCTGCTTTTAAACAGAATGATGCCTAGTGTTCTGAAACTTTCCTATTAACCTTCCAAATTCAGAAGTGAATTATAAGAGTTGAGTGCTCCAGTAGGTTTTAAAAAACAATTCTCTTTGTATTTGATCGTATTTTTTAAAAAAGCTAAAATGTAAGTACATATCTCAGAGTCATTTGGACCATTATGGAAGTCATCTCTCTGTCTCATGTAATTAATTGTTAACATATTTCATTTTAAATAAGATGAAATGATAGACTTTGCATGTGTTAGGTGCTCAATAAAAACTGTACGGCTAGATTTAAAGAACTGGCAGGACAATGGAAATTTTGACTGCATTTGATCTAGTTCTGAGTATACCTTGAAGTTAGTTCCTAAAAACATCTTGAATTGTTGGGGAAAGACAAGAACAAGTCTGCATAAGGGAAAAATCACCAACTGACAAACCCTGGGTCCTATCATTGCTCTGTTTGGCCTGCATGCAGTTCTCTCATTTTTCCACTCTTCCTCCCTCCCTCCCAATTGGGATTTGTTGCTAGCATTTAAAAATTAGATAATTTCATATAAAAAGCCAGATGTCTGAATTCTCTTGTAAAATTAGATCTAATGACATTGGACACATCTTTCCACATTGCAACAACTGGCTGATGCTGAATATTGGCTGACCTCTTTAGATTAGATATATTTTCTTGGGTTTTCCCACTGCTGCTGCACGTCTTATAAATTGACTTTATTCATTTATATTACAGGGCTGAACCCATGAGACATTTAAGCCACCACCAGATATAAGGGTTTTTGGCTGACCTTCTGTTTTTCTCACCTCCTCTCCTTTAAAATAATGGTAAATGCAACAATCTTACAGATACTGAAGATCTCCTGAACTTTTTCCTCCCTGACCAGCCCCTAGAAAATGTAAACTATCTTTTACCTATTCTATACATTCTTCACACAATTGGCAAAACATTCAGATTGACCATAGTTTCATGCCACGTTTATGAATCACATTCTGAGTCACATTGACCATTAGATAAAATTCATCTTGGCCAAGGAAAGGAAGCTCAGAGTAGCTTGAGACCACCCCCTAAAGATAGGAATGCAAGGTTTGAGGGATCTTAATTCCCCGACCAAGGATCGAACTTGGCCCCCCTGCAGTGGACTGCCAGGGAATTCCCCAAAGGGATTCAGTCTTACAGGACACTTACACAAAATGCTGATCAGAAACTCTCCATCTCAGCTGGGAGCCACATAAAAAGAAATAAGCAAGAAATGTGTAGTTGTAGAAGGGAGAATTATCTGATGAGGAGAACAAAATACAGTGCTCGCATCCCTGACATGTAAGCAAGAGGGTATGTGTGATGTCCTTCGATGACAACGACTTGAAAGGAGATGAGAATGTTTCTGGTCTTCGAGGCTTGGGGACCACAGCTGCCCTCCCAGCTCCATGGTTTTCTTACAACTTCAAAGAGCATCTCTCCTTATTTCCTGCCCGATGCTTACAGCTGCAGAGCTTTGATGAACTTACCCCAAGTTTGTCCCTCCTGTGACCTCTGGCTCACCACATTCAAACTCTTCCCCATTTCAATTTTTAAAAGCAGGCATAAAAGCAGACCAAAGCCTTCCTTTCCCTTTTGTAAAGCAAGACAGCTGCTTCAGCCATATTAAAATTATTAGGTGGTCATTATATACAGACAACAGCAGTTAGAAAAAGATAATGTAAGGTGCCATTAATAATAGCAATCCAATTCAATAAATTCAATAAAAAATATACAAGAGCTACGTGAAGAACACAGAAATACTTCTGAGGGCAGAACAGAAAGACTTGAGTAAATGAAAACATGTGTGGATTATGATTAAAGAAGTCTTAACATTTAAAAATGTCAATCTGTAAATAATCTATACATTTAAACATGATAACAACAGACTACCAACAGACTACCAAAAGGATTTTTTGGTGTGAGAATTGGGCAAACTGATTCTAAAATTCCAAAGGAAAACCAAAACGAATTTGGGGACTGGAGGGGTGCAGGGTTGTATGTTTCAGAGAGCGAGAAAAAAAGGATGCTTTCATTGAGGTTAAGGGTACAATTTGAAATGGTTAAATATAGAATCTCCCCAGGGACTGCTGGCAGCACACTGCAAAACAATGTAAATGATGTGAGTGGACTGTTTCTAGGTAACCACAGGGACTCTCCATAGAAGGCCAGAAGCTTCCAACCAGCGTTTCAG
This sequence comes from Monodon monoceros, assembly GCF_005190385.1. Lineage (NCBI taxonomy): Eukaryota > Metazoa > Chordata > Mammalia > Artiodactyla > Monodontidae > Monodon > Monodon monoceros. Next base: position 47,978,057 of record NW_021703781.1, on the reverse strand, counting down.
TTGACTGTTGCCGCCTCTGAGCTGGGTGGTCATGTGATCGTGGAGGGGCTGAGGACCCTAAACCTTTGATCCATATGTTCTTTTGTTCCCATGCATAACGATCACAATGAGAACGATTCTTCTCCAAATCGAGACAGGGAGAGGGCCCTTATGCATTGATTTTAAGATGTGGGGAGAGAGGTGAAGGGAAGATGGCCAGTGTGGGATCCCCAAGAGGGTGAGATGTCACAGTTTATGTTTAATCATGTGTTAGTATTCCTTGGGAGTGCCACAGGATGAAATGTTTGCCAGCATTTAGAGGTAGCTCTTTACCTTCTCTCTTTTCTCCCTTCCTATTATTACTTAAGGCTTGGGAGGGCTCTCGATTAAATTTTAAAAAAGCAAAGCAAAAGAACACACTACACAACAGAACACACACACACACACACACACACACACACACACAGAGGATTGGAGTATTTTGAAAACTTACTGCCTGCAGTATGCCCAGAGGAAAGAAGTTGATTAGGACAGTCACGTCTTTCATTCCTTAGCTCACACCAGCAGTCTCCACCATGTGGGTATGCAACCAGCTTCTCAGATGGGTTTGGATGTTCCTGCAAAGCCCTGGTAAAATCCACAACATAAACCCTCAGGAAAATCTGGAAGGTGAAATCACTTTGAGTAACTGTGAATGGCTGGCACCTACACTGTTATAAAAACTTTGGGTCACCGAGAATGAAGGACCTCAGTGTAAGAGGACAGCACGTATGCCTAAAAGCAGGTGGGCTGCCTTAGGAAGGCTGGGGGCAGATTGAAGGCTGGAGAGCTGAAGTTATTTGCAGGAGGGATAATTAGCCTCATGGGACCAGCTGGTAGGATGTAAGAGGGGATGGGCCAGAAGGGGCCTCGACTGAGCCCCTTCGACTGCAGCCTCGAAATTTGGCTACTGTTTAATGGTAAATTTGTTCAAAATAGTAGAGGAGGCCTTCTCTTTTAATAGTCATGAAGTTTCATTTGCCGTTAAAAAATAATAATAGCTATTGTTTAATGTCAGTGATCTTCTTGAATTTTGAAAATAACTTAGAAAACCATTTAGACATGACTGGTGCGTTATTTTGGTAACGAATGCAGTTTCACAAAATTCTATATCAATAACATAAAAGTCCCTTTGTTTACCATTCTGTTGTTTATCTCAAAGTTTGCCATTAAATCCTAATTGAAATTCATAGACTTCCTGGTCCTTGTTAAATATTGAAAGTGAGAGCTCAGATCTAAGAGTGAGAAGGGTTAATGAGCTTGTGAACTTGTGTTGGTGGCCTGTTCCCAAGTCTGAACTCCGCATGTGTTGGGGAATAATGGCTGCTTATTAACCTCCCAGGCGGAACAGCTGGTGGGGATCAAAGGCACACTGCACTACATGGTATTGCTCAAACTGACTTCCCACCTAACCCCCAGGAAAGCGTGCCAGGTCCCCAGGGAGGGGTGGGTTGCACTAAACCCAGGAGCACATTGAAAGAAGGTCTGTCCCACTAGAGTTTCTCTGGAAATGTACCAGGGGACCCCTTGGGAGTAAGGGATTGATTCTCAGAGCTGTAGAAATAGGGGTGGGAATACTACGATTATTTAGGCAGAGGCATCACTCCAAGTAGCATTTCCCTCTTTAGGTCCTCCTCCAACATTTGCAGGGCCTGTGGCAAGAGTTCCAATGGAGGGAAGTCCACATACGGTATGTCTAAATATTAAATAATCGTAACACAAGCTAATGTATATAGTCTATTCTCCTATCTTGGCTATACCTTTGAACAACAGAATTCTAAATATATACGTATGAAAACTATAATTTTTATATGATTGAAAGTTGGTAAAATGTCCAAGACAATGAAACTTAATGATCATGGTGCGTGTCTGGGGTCCTCTTGATGGGCTGGTGAATGATGGATGAATAATAGTGACCTATATAATTCACAAGTTATTATATTGTAATTTTTTGTCTTCATTTCAGCAAAATTGCTAATTATGCTGTTTGGATTATAACGGCAAGATTTGTGCCAGAAATGCCAAATTACATAATAATTTTTGAGTCATCTTAGTTGTTAGGTGGCTTTTTATTCATTTCGATTTTGAGAAACTTCATTCTGCTGAGGCAGTAACAACTGAATTTGTCAATGAATTTCTTAGATTCAGAAATGAACCCGAAATTTTATAAATCACATTCAAGCACTGGTGTTGGAATTGCAAATGATAATTAACATTATTACAGACAGTAGCATAAAATATTTAATGTATTTGTAAAACATTTAAATTTAATCCTATAAATTGCTATCACTTATACTTCAGTGTTTCATCTCTTAAAGCAATATCTAGAACCATTCAATATCAAATTCAAAGTTTCCAATTTGTTCAAATCTCTCTTCAGTTGACAGGATACCTTGCTCTACAAAGGCCAGAAAATAGGCTCTATTGAAATTAGTTTAGAATCAGTTATGAATAAATCTTTTCCTTCAAAGTCATGCAAACATTCTTTTCCATTTTGATTTCCTTATGTTTTATTAGAATGTCACTTTTGTTCATATGTCACATGTGGTTTCATTCAATTTAAATAACCAATTTTCACTAAAATTAAAAAAGTATTTTTAATTTTTTAAAAAGTGAAATAGGCAATCTTGAATCTATATGTTGTTCTTATAAGCTTTTGATAACCTTATTAATAGCAAGTGATATACCAAAAATAAGTACGGAGAGAGCACATTTTAAATTAATTTCATTTTCTATCACCAACTACAATTTGTTCTTCATTTGAAGATCTGTTTCACTTAACTCATCTCACACATGTTCTGTCTTATCTAGCTTAAGTCCAATTGCTTTAGCACCATTTCATAGGCTCTCACATTGTGTGTCAGAAAGGTCAATTTTAATACGTACTTCATCAAGATGTGACATCTCTGGGCAGATCCAGAAAATAGAGCATATAATCTTTGAATTGTTCCAAAGAATGCCATTGCTACTAGCACAGTTGAGACCCTGTCTCCTGAAATAAAGTCAAACTATGCACTGCACTGCCCAATATAGCAGCTATTAGACACATGAGGTTCTGAGCATTTGAAATGTGGCTAGTCTGAATTGAGATGGGCTGAGAGTATAAAATACATACTGGGTCTCAAAAGCTTGGTACCCCTCCCCCTACAACACAAAAATGTAAGATGTTTCATGAAAAAATTTTATAATATTGCTTGCATGTGGAAGTGATATTTTAGAGATATTAGGTTGAAGAAAGTAAATTATTAAAACTACTTTTACCTGTTTCTTTTTATGTTTTTTTCATATAACTACTTGAAAATTTAAAATCACATATATGTGGGACTTCCCCAGCGGTCCAGTAGTTAAGGCTCCATCCTTCCACTGCAGGGGGCACGGGTTCGATCCCAGTTGGGGAACTGAGATCCTGCATGCCACATGGTGAGGCAAAAAAACCCCTTAAATTAAAAAATAAATTACGTATGTGACTGGTATTATATTTCTATTGGACAGTGCTGGTGCAGAACACCAAGAATGCTTCTGGATTTTTGTCCAAAATTCTGGTTTGCACATCTTTCCCTTAACCAAGATGGTATAGGCCTATTTTATTTATTTATTTAGTCCTCTTGGAGCGGCATGCGGGGGGAGAGGTGGGGGGGTGGATTTTAGTTCCCTGACCTGGGATTGAACCCACATCCCCTGCAGTGGAAGCGTGGAGTCTTAACCACTGGACCACCAGGGAAGTCCCCAATAACCTTTTAAATCAATACCTACAGTTGACATTTTATTTTCGTTTCTTCAATTCTTGAGTGAAAACCTGTGCTTTTTACAATAGGTGTGAAACTAATGAAACATTAGTTTGGACTGTTCTGGCTATAACTTTTGAAATCATTTTAATCAAATCCAGAAATCTGCTGTTATTTTCTGTAAATATTGTGCTGTTAGTGCCATGAAAAATATCGTGTCTAGCTGAATACTGGATATGTATTATTATTTTATGACTATTATGTGGATGTTTTATATTGGTGTTTAGTTGTCCTTGTGAAATAATATTTTTTAACATCTTTATTGGAGTATAATTGCTTTACAATGTTGTGTTAGTTTCTGCTGTATAACAAAGTGAATCAGCTATTGAAATACTATTAATTGTTTATTCAGCTTTTTTTTTTTCAGTTCTAGGGTTTGCATGTCTGTGTGTGTCTGTTTTTTTAATGCACAAGTGACAGTCATGTTCTTCTAATAGAGCATCTAAATGTGTCCTTTCACAAGTCCCTCCATTGGTCAAAGCTAATTATGACATAATTGTGAAACATGTAAGAGGAGCTACAGAATACTTTGCATTTGTGCTTAGAATTTAAAAGTCAGTTTTTCCATCTGAAGAAATTTTTATGTACAATGAAATATTAAACTTGGATAATCATTTACTTGAACTTAACCTTTTTTGGGGGGTAGCGCTAGGAACATCCTCATGCTGGAAGGATGTGAGGGCCATTTTCCAGGATCCTAACCCCCCAAAATCGTTCCAGAGGTCTCCTCTTTTTCATCTAGTTTGCCGATTTCATGGCCTATATTTTAAATGTAATTTTCTTTATCAGCTAATAGTCCAGAGTAGCATTTGAAGTTTTGATTTGTGATTTAAAAGGAATAATTCTTTTAAATTTTTCATTGCTTTGATTAGTCATTACTTCTCCACTTAGTAAAGACTTTGGAGGCGCAGAGACCTTCATCTACTTATTCGAGCTGTAGATTTGATGAGAGTAATTTTCTAGCCGGATTTCATTGTTTTGAAAAGTAGTTAAATATTCATTAAAGAATTTCTAATGTCATATTTGCACATTTTATATGGTCATGTCCTACAGTTTAGGGTTTAAAAAATAAACAGATCACTCTGAAAATGTTCTGTTTCCTTTTTTCCTTCAGCTTTTTTTCTGCTATGAGTTCCATTTGGATATTTTCTATTACAATCTTGACTAGTACTCATTCTCAGTGATCTAAGGGATTAAAAAATAAAGTGTAATATGGATAAACAACAAGGTCCTACTGTATAGCACAGGGAACTATATTCAAGATCCATATTGCACTGTAGGGCACAGTGCACAAATTTAAACTCCAGAAATATGCCAGGGAGGCTGAAAATAATAACAACAATAATAATATATAACAAAATTACTATAAAAAGAAAAAACATAACTAGATGCAATGCATGAAACTTTACTGGATTCTGGATTTTTTTTAAAAAATCTAGTTAGGGCTTCCCTGGTGGCGCAGTGGTTGAGAGTCCGCCTGCTGAAGCAGGGGACACGGGTTCGTGCCCCGGTCCGGGAAGGTCCCACATGCCGTGGAGCGGCTGGGCCCGTGAGCCATGGCCGTTGAGCCTGCGCGTCTGGAGCCTGTGCTCCGCAACGGGAGAGGCCACAACAGTGAGAGGCCCACATACCGAAAAAAAAAAAAAAAATCTAGTTAAAAGGCATTTTGGGAAAAACTGAGAACATTTAAATATGGCCTATATTTTAAATGATATTTAAGCAGAGTTAATTATCCGAGGTGTGATAACAGTATTGTGTTTATGAAGAAAAACGTCCTTATGCCTAGTTCCTGCATGTGAATTATTTCAGGGCAAACAGTTATGACATGCGCAGTTTACTTGTAATTCAGGAGAAAGAAATCTCTCTATGCAGATATATGATAAAGCTAAATTGCAAAATGCTAACAAGTGGTGGAGGTAGATGAAGGGTAGAGGAATGTTCATCTGTCTTATTGTATTACATTTTCAACTTTTCTGTAGATTTGAATATTTCCTAAATAGAAAGTCTGAAGAAAAACTAACTGGAAACTGATCACGCCTCTACTTAGGAATATAATAAAGTTACAGAGAGAGTAAGAGAGACAGAGCCATTGCCTTGCTGGCTTCTCTCCTGTGGGCTCTGTGCAACGGAAGCTTCCCAGGCCCCACGATTACCTTAAAATGTTTTCTACATTATTTGAATTGTAGTGAGAAAATGTGGTCCTGAGGAATGTAACCATGGTGATTAAATGGTAAGATTGAAAAAAAAAAAAAAAAAAAAAAGACAACACTAAAAGAGCCACGGGGCTTTCCTGGTGGCGCAGTGGTTGAGAGTCCGCCTGCCGATGCATGGGGCACGGGTTCGTGCCCCGGTCCGGGAAGATCCCACATGCCGCGGAGCGGCTGGGCCCGTGAGCCATGGCCGCTGAGCCTGCGCGTCCGGAGCCTGTGCTCCGCAACACCGCAAAAAAAAAAAAAGAGCCACGAACACAAGTATATTTTAGAGGAAAATGAATTTGGCAAGCCAAAGCACTGCGCGCGGTGCTCGGGAGCGGGCGGTGCTCCGCGACCCGGGTGATGTTTTGTGCGTCCGGTGGTGCTCCGCGCGCCGGGTGATGCTCCGCCGCGGGCGCACACAGGGTTAACTGCAGGACGAGGGGCCCGCGCATCTTCTGCCCGCCCACATTCCGCCGCTGAATGGAGGCGATGGCCTGATGCCGGTGGGGTGATGTCGCGGCTCCGCATCCAACCTTCCCACTGGCCAAGCTCGCGCCCCTCCGGGGCCGACCCTGCACTCTGCAGTCACGTTACCTTCCCCACCATTCACGCGGCCCGACGGGGGTTACAAAGCGGGACATTAAGAAGTCTATGGACGTCGTCGCAGAATCTAGAAATGATGGGCTAGGAACGTGGAGACAATTACCGTGATTCTTAAGGCCCCCGTCGTCGACTAGCCTAGTAATCTGACCCCTTTCGTGATGTGACAGGGGGCCTGTGTTTGCAGATCTGTTCCTTTGTCTGAATTTTGGAAATAAAGCGTGGTACAACTGGAGAAATGTGTGTGTGCGTGTGCGCGCGCCCTTTCATTAAATCCCTATGAATCAAACAAAAAAGAGACACTTTTCCTGATTTGCCCTTGTCTAATCTTATAAAGCACCTCTCATAAAATATAAACTTTTTTTTAAATAATAGAACTGGGTTTTAAGTTTATAGAAACCTAAATGAAAAGAATATATTATTTTCATAAATAATCCTCCACCAAATCTAATAATTTATTCTTCTTTCTGTAAAAACCATATTTTAAAAATAGCTTCAGCTGGCAATATTTCCTATTTTATAAAATATATAAAACATAAAATAATGTAAATCCTTTATTTTTATCACCTATCCAATTACCATGAAAATTGGAGAAAGTGTGATTAAGTGGGCAATACAAAATGATATTATCACCAGAAAAAGTAAATTGGCATGTACAGAATGAGTAAAAGGAAATGTCCAATAGAAAATTAAATCACTCCTTTAACTAGTACTTAGAGAACCCACAATGCCCCAGGCGCCAGGGATTCAAGAGTGTGTGGAACACCGGTCTTGCCCTCCAGAATCTCCCAGTATTCCTGAGGAAGAGCGCTGATTGAGGTGGCCAGTATTATGAAAGAGTAAGTACCAGGTGCTGCAGGAGCCCAGGGTGCTGCAGGGACACCGGACTGGGTCAGGGTCATGGGTGTGTGTGGAGGTGTCAGAGAGGGGGAATCAGGAAGCCTTCCTGAAGAAGAAATACTGAGCTGAAACCTGAGAAAAGAAGTTAGGCCAGGGGTTCCCTAACTTCGTGGACATTAGAATCACCTGGGGAGCTTTTTAAAATCCCTGTGGCCCAGGTCACACTCCCATACATCAGAACGTCTGGGGGTGAGAGCCTGGCAACAGTGTTTTTAAAAATTATTTTAAGGGACTTCCCTGGTGGTCCAGTGGGTACGACTCCATGCTCCCAATGCAGGGAGCCCGCGTTTGTTCCCTGGTAGGGGAACCAGATCCTGCATGCATGCCACAACTAAGAAGTCCTCATGCTGCAACTAAAAATCCCACATGCCTCGAGGAAGATCCCGCGTGCCGCAACTAAGACCGGGCGCAGCCAAATAAATAAATGTTAAAAAACAAAATTATTTTAAAACCCAGGTAATCCCAATGTATAGCAAAGTTGGGGGAATTACTAAAGCAAAGGGAGGGAAGCTGATGTTTTTTAGTTTTCTGAAGGAAAACATTTGCTCAGCAGGCATGTAGTAGTTGCTAGTCATTGTTCTTGTTTCCATCTCCACTGCGCTGCCTGCCTCTAGGACACATTCAGGAAATGTCTATTGAAGTTGGAGAAAAAGCGAATCAAAATCCGGATGTATAAGAAAACCAGGCCCTCCTAAGGAATGCCGGTGGACTAATTGGGGTCTGAAACTTACAATGGCAGGTCCTTCCTTAAAGAGAAGGTAAAATGCAACATTTTGACAACTGGGGAAAAAATGCTGTAATTGTCGCTTCATAGGCCAACAGTTAAAGGACTATCGTTTCTATCTTGAAAATGGCTCCCCCTCTTTATTAAAAAAAGCACAACGCCTGCCAAAATAATTATCACATTAATTAATTACATTAAGTACATTAATCATGAACAGCCTAAGGAGGAGGCCACTCGAAAGAATATTCCTTCAAGTAAGTGTAGGCAAGCTGTGCGGGGTGAAGCTAGGGCTCTCTCCGTCCACGGGCCACCTTCCCTGCCTGCTCAGGGAGCGGAAGGATTTTCCCATCACGCTCTCCTACCTAAGCGTTCTTTGAGATGCTACTCTACCTTGGCATGAAATAGCCTCTTGCAGTTTACCTCTTGTTTTAAATGGTAGTTCCAAGCCTACAGGCACTTTAAAAGGGGTGGGGGGAAGAAAACCTCAATCCAGGCTGAGGCAGGCTGCACTTTCAGTAGATCAGACTACAGAATATGAACTTTTTTTTGCGAGGGGCGGGGTGCTACTCTCTGACATTCTAGGAGACCCACTGTAGCCCCGAGGAAACAGCATGATGTCACACCACTCAAGGAGAGCCCCAGGGAATGAACCCCACAGTGCTCTACCTTATTAACCTCTAGGAACCTTCGCATCTCTCTGTAGGAAAGCGGGAAGTCAAAGGTAAGGCGTTTATTCCGTTTCATCGCTCCTCCTCCAAGCACCGGGTGCAACTGTGACCCCATGGGATTAACAAAGGCAATCCTGTGACCTAGATTCAAGTCACAAAGGCGCTCCTCAATCCAGGGGACTCTGAGGGGACAGGGCCAGGAATGGTCTGGAGAGAGAGCACTCTTTTCATTAGTCCCATACCTGATGCAATAACGGGTCCGAGCCTCTGAAACCAACCTATCAGCACAAACCCCTGCAAAATGGAAGCTGACCTAAAATGAAGCTAGTCCCAGGCAAAGCCCATGGACAAGGAAGGAGAGGATGTTTCGTAGGAAAACAAGTGTGGATTTTGCAGCAGTCTGCCCAAGGGTAGCTGGGAGCTGTTGCTGAGCCCTGAGAATCAATCAGGCTCTTCCGAATATCTTTCCCACTTGGGCACAGTGAAGTAATGCCCCTCACATGTATATGCGGTTTATAATCTGCCAAGTGTTTTCACAGACATGACCTCATCTGAGCCCCACAGCCACCCTGTAAGGTTGGCAGGGCATGCGTGATCTTTTCCCCCAATTAACATTGTGAGAAACTGAGGCTCAGAGCGAGTGTCTTGTAGGGAAGAGCTGCCCCATGAACCCATGTCTGACTTAAAGTGCCCCTTCTACTCAATGGCATTTCTTCAAATCTGGGCTGAACATTAGTAGCTCTTTGTAAACCACCCACAGAGCTCATGAAAAATACAGATTTCTGGACCACACTTGGATCTTCCGAAAGTGACCATCTGGGGCAGCACCGGGGAGACTATTTTTAACCTGCAGATTGCCCAAGCGATTCTGGTAAGAATCACGTTTGGTAACTTGTTACCCAGACAAGACTCCGGAGTGTTTCACTTTGATTCGTGGTTCCTATGAGCTCTTGGGTCTAGTGTTTCCTTGGCCTTGCACCAACTAGCCCTGTGTGCTGCTGGACAGGTCAGATGTCTACCTACTGCCTCCTTCCCCCGAAGTCCTCCCAGTGGTTCTTCTGGAATGCCTAGCGTGTCCACTCTTTAGGAAGTTCTTCAGGTTTGGGTGGTGTGGTGATAACATTCACAGGTGTTATCTGGTTAAACACTCTGCTGTCAACTTAGGACACTAGCTGTCCTGAGAAGGTGGATGAGGGTCCCGGCATGAGGAGAGAAGGATGTGGACCTTGCTTGGGAGACCCTCGTTCTGTTCCTGCACCTACCAGTTGGGTGGACTTAAGTAAGTTGTTCGACCTCTCTTGGCCTCACTACCCTCTTCTGAAATCCAAGAAGGTATATCAGATCCACATCCTTATTTCTAACAATATGTTATGCTGAAGACCAACGTATAGAACAGGGGAAGTCTGATACGACAGGTGTCCACCAGGACTTAGAAAGTCAGAGTGCAGAGCACATGTGAGGCTTCACTTAAAGTTTTACCTCCTTGAATCACCTTTCTTCCCTGACACCATGGCTCACAGAGATGGAGATGCAAATAAAACCAACTCCCAAATCACACACGTCTTAAAAACGGATGTAACCTCTAAGAGTTCTTTCAACGGTGTGAGAATCTCAGACTTGAGCTAAACTGCCTTCTAGCTGGATGAGAAAAGAAATTAAAAAAAAGAATGATTACAACTGCAGCACACTGGAGTAGGATTAGAAAATTCTAAATTCCTCAATTTGGATTGAGGGAACACGATACTGACATAGAAGTATCTTGGAGAAATGCTGTAGAGAGAAAAGCAAGCAAGGTGTCTTGTGTACTACTGTTTGTGTTAAAAGAGAAACAAGGAACTCATATACATGTATGGAAAAGTGATAATGCTGGTTACTTCAGTGAAGGGAACTGGGTGGCAGGGAGTGGTTTGGGAGAGAGGCTTGCTCTTCATGCTATACCTTTTCGTACCTTTTGATTTTCACTATGTGCATTTTACTTTTTTAAACTACCCTTGGGTATCCCCCATCACTCCCTTTGACCCTCTGACCAGCAATACCACTTCTGGGAACTGATCAAACAGGTCTACTCACATTCAAAACATGACATGACCCTATAGCTGTTCACTGAAGCTTTTTTTTTTTTTTTTTTTGGTAATGGCAAATGTTTGAAACGTTGTCAATATCCACCAGTAGGAGACTGGTAAAACGGATCGTGGCACACCTACAAAATGAAAAGCCATGCATCGTGCTAATTAGTACGCTGAGGATGCTCTCAATGTACTAATGTGCGGAGATGCACAAGATACACTGTCGAGCGAGAACAGGAAGACACACAACAGTGTGTGCAATATGAATTTTAAAAGGGGGTTAAAATACGTACATACATATGTACATCCATATTTGCTTGTGTATGTATTAAAATCTCTGGTAGTGTACACTAGAGACAAATAATAGCATTTATCTAATGTGGGAGAATTGGGTGACGGGAATGGGGATAAAAGAGAGATTTTATTGAATATCTTTTTATACTTTAATATTTTTGAACCATGTAAATATAATACCTACTCAAATTAAATAGATGTTTTAAAACAAACACATAAAAATTACACTTTGGCTTCACCCTCCTTTATACCAGCATGGCCATTATGGCTTTGCTTCAGGGCCAGAACAACACACTCTTTTAAAGAAGCCAGTCCTCGGGCCTCCCTTCATCCTTTCAAATAGCGACTTGCAGAAAATCCAAAGCAGCATCTCTTCCCTCTAGCTTCCTAGTCTTCAGAACTGTTCCATGCTAGCATTAATCCCCCCTTTTTCTTATCTGTCCCCCTTACTCAAGTCTCATCGATCTTCCCTGGGCCTGTAGCCACCAGAGCTCTGATTTACAGCACAACTTCGTGCTTGGAATTAAAGGAAAGCAGAAGCACAGCTCTGAACACGGGGGTGTCCCAACCACTCCCTAGGGTTGGCCAACTCCTGTCTCTGTTGCAAGCTCGTAACTGGCGCCACATCTCAACGTCCTCACACAGCTGACGTCCCCGGGTCCTTCAAGGGATAAATAATTGCCTTTCACACTAAATCAGTCATTTCAAACTCAAGGCTAGCTGAGCCTGCCCCCAACCCTTGGTTAACCCCCCACATACCCTGGTCACCCATCATGTGCTTATCTTTACCTGCTTCCTCCAGTTACCTCCAAGCTTGGCAAAAACTGGTTCTCAGAGCCTCCAGCATCCTCCCAAAAGCCACTCAGGCCTTGAATCAATGAACTCCCAAGGATATCACTGCATTCATTTCAAACATGTGTCCACGGCACTGGGCAGGATGCTGGAAGACAGTCACGAACAAGACTGACATGGTCCCTGTCTACGTGGAGCCAATAGCCCAGTTGGAAAGGCAACTGAACAAGGGATCAAATACTGCAGCTCTCAACTCCGGCTGCACATTAGAATTTCTTGGGATCTTTTTTAAAAAATGTCAATATTCTTGTATTGTCCCCTCTTGGCAAACTGAATCAGAATCTGGAAGTGAGGACCATGCAGCATTTTTTAAACTTCCCAGGTGATTCTAATGGCAACCAGGACTGAGAACCCCTAACACAAGAGTTACACAACTTCCTATTTGATAATACAATCTAAATGACTCCTAGATGACAGTCCTTAATTGAATCATAAAAATGGAAAGTATTTTCTATAGATACAAGGCTAGGAACTAGGGCACTGTTCTGAAACCCCATTTCATACCACAAACAACACTTTAATCCTGAAATAAATGACAAGAAGCCTGAATACATGCTTTAAAAAATATCCAGTGGCAGGCATACAATATTAAAACATGCCATAGAGTGATCAGGGCTTATCCACGAGACAGGATGGAATACCTTGGCGGTAAGAGTCCTGGGGAATCAAGAAGTCTTTTCCAAACTGCTTAAATCACAGGGTTTTCTCATAGCCTCCATCCATTCCTTAGAGGGTTCCAGTGGAATTTCAACTACACAGATAACCGTCTGGTCATTTCTTGTCTCTATGACTGGGGCCAAGTGTGTGCTGCTATGGTGATGATGATTCTTCAGTCAGTGGGCCCCACAGTGCAGAGTTACCACTCCTCCCACACCCTCTCTAGTGGGCAGCTCTGAAGATTTCAGAAGGCAGGTGAAGGACTATGCATAAGGATTTTCCTTTAAACTTTATTTGGGGGTGTGGGGAATAATGCTTTTATTATCTCTACTGGGGTCTAATCAGACCAAAAGAAAAAATAACAACACATGGGAATTAGTGTCAGAACAATGAAATACATACAGCTGACAAATATATATATATATATATATATATATATATATTAAAATTAATTAATTATATTTTGGCCGTATTGGGTCTTCGTTGCTGCGCGCAGGCATTCTCTAGTTGCGGCGAGTGGGGGCTACTCTTCGTTGCGGTGCGCGGGCTTCTCATTGCGGTGGCTTCTCTTGTTGTGGAGCACGGGCTCTAGGCGCGTGGGCTTCAGTAGTTGTGGCACGAGGGCTCAGTACTTGTGGCTCACGGGCTCCAGAGTGCAGGCTCAGCAGCTGTGGCGCACGCGCTTAGCTGCTCTGCGTCATGTGGGATCTACCCAGACCAGGGCTCGAACCCGTGTCCCCTGCACTGGCAGGCAGATTCTCAACCACTGCGCGACCAGGGAAGTCCCCAGCTGACAAATATTTAACCCCCATTTTTCTCATCTATAAATTGGGCATCATTATAGATAAAACCTCATAGATCTGCTATGAAAATTAATGGTTATCATTTAGGTAAGGAGTCTGATATGTAACACTTCACAGTAGGTGGTATTTATTTCTTTTAATCTCTGAAAAGGAAGGCTGGAAAATGCTGTTTTATGATTTACAGATTTACAAATGAATCTACAAAGGGGTTACACCAATACACATTCCCACCAGCAGTTTAAAAAAATACTCATTTTTAGCACCTCCACCACAGAGTATCATTCTTAAAAAAAAAAAAGTTGTCAATTTGATAGATAAAACTGGTATAAGTTATTTTAACTTTCATTCATCTTATTAGTTCTAGTGTTGAACTTTTTTTCCTGTCATATTTCTGATCTATTTTGTATTCCTTTTTTTGTATCTATGTATTTTTTACATATCAAATTTAAATTTAAAAATGTAATCACATCTCAATCTTTTGATTTACAGCTTTTGCTTTTATGCTTCTTCATCTTGAGATTATATAAATATTCACCTTTATCATCTTTTAGTTCTATTTAAAAAAATATTTGACTTTTAGATCCACTTGGAATTTATTTTAGACTATGATGTAAAGATTCAACTTTAATTTTTCCTAAACAATTAATTACTTCTATTAGGAACCCTTATATAATTCATTATTTCCCTATTGATTGGAAATACCATTTTTATTCTCTTTCAATAACTTTCACTGTCCCTTCTTATAATAATAGCACATATTTTAATTATTATAGCCTTGTAATATGTTTTAGAATCAGGTAGTGCAAATTCGGGGGGAGAGTCTTGATACTGCATCTTGCTTGTGTGTCACACACTTATTCATGCACATTGTCCCCTGAATTAAAACGTATTACTTTGGGTAATGCAACCTAAGTTGAGATACTTTATATGGTAGAACAGGATGCAGTGATAAAAAAGAAGCTTTTCCAAAAGGAGATATTTAGCAACATGGGAAAATGCTCTGCATATAATATTAAAAGATTCAGGTTAAACAATATGATCTGGCTTTGTTACAACCAACAAATTTCCTGTCTATATGCATAGAAAACAGATTGTAAATAAATACACAAAAATGTTAATGGTAAGCTGTTTCTAAGTAATGGGATGGATGATGGGTGATTTTTACTTACCCGTATCTTTCAGCCTTTCCCAGATTTTCTGCAGCGAATGTGCTTTACTGTTATAAGCACAACAATCAGTAATTAATATTACTGAAGTGGATGTTTTAAGGGCCACCCCCAGTACTTGTCAGGACGGTTGGAGGAGTCAATCCCACCCCAGAGAAGAGACTGGCTCTTTCTCTCCAGAGGGAGTCGTGGACGGGTATCCAGCCCTGAAAGAGTTCAGTCCTTTTGATTGAGAGATGCTGCCATTAGAACATGTTAAATGACAAATAACATCATCTGGAATCTCCTGGTGACCCTCTGTGTTGCCAGCTGGGAGAGGGCTGTGGGTGTCACCTCCTGCTCGCCCTCTCCAAACCCCACCCAGGAGGGCTGGGAAGACACAAAGATGGTGTGCTGCATCAGGGTGGTATACAAATGCTGGCATACCTCCGACCTTCTAATTCTATCAGGAATGCTTAGGGTGTGAATTTGACCATCTTTCTCAGCTCATAAATCTACTTGGGGGCACAACTGAGCTGTCAGACGCCATCAAGCAAAGCTCCTTCTGAGGTTGGCAGTTTGAGTAAAACAGCCAGGATCATGCCTCAGTAAAGTAAGTCCAGTAAAGAGCTTTGTATGTGGGGGCCTGGAAAGCAGCTTCTCACATTTTGATACAATAGAACAAAACAGTGGGAAATGTGAATGTCTGATTATCTGGACTGGTGGTCTCCCCTATGCCCCGCCTGCCCACTGAGCCATGGATCTTTATTCATTCACAATTCTTTGCATGCAGATGGATCTACCTTATTCCCAAACAACTGCCTGCACAGAATCCCGTCAGATTGGTTTATTTAATCCCTGTCTATAAATACAAATTGCCTAAATTCGCTTCCACTGGAATCTGCTAGCCTTTTTATAATGAAATCTACTAAACTTCAGGCAGGTCATTTCTGCCTAGATTAATTCTCCCTTTATTCAGTGGTCAGAACAGAAACATTCTCCTGTTTCTGGGACAGAACACTCCCCCAGAAGAGTTCCCACTATTTCCTCTTGACAAAAATGTAGGGTTGAAACTATCAAAAGAAATCAGTTTCCACCTCTAGATTACAGCTCCATCCAGAATCCATCTGTTCCTCCAATTGTTCAGTTTACAACTCTGCTGATTAGAAGTTCTAAGTAAAAGCATACTTTCCAGCATCTGCTTCAAAAGGGGAGGCACTGAGGCAGGCAGTTAGATTTTCATCGACTTCCTTTTCGGGTCAAGCCTCCAAGCATGGTAGTGGTTTTCTGCCTTTAGAGTCATAAAGCTCCTCTGACAGATTCTGCACATCGATTGAGGTAAGGAGGAGTGCTGGCTCCAGGACAGGCACGCGGCCGTTAATTCCCCTGATCTGAGACTGGACGTCCCAGGAAAGACCTACCCACCCTGAATCTCCATATGGTAGAGGCAACCAGTGACACTCCCAAAGAGCCTACATGAAAGACTCCTGTCTCCCCAGGGCTGATTTACTGCTCGCTAAGAGCACAGCACCACTTAGGAGGGCTGAGAAACACAGGCAAAAGGGAATCGGAAAAGACTTACTAGCCTTGGCTTTGGGGAAGTTTCTTTAACTCTGGAGCTCCAGTTCCCTTCATGTGGGATTATCTGGTTTATGATGCAGGCATTTAATACATGGTAATTATGATTACTGATCCAACTGACAGTGAATTGAGAACTGTGATTATTGATATTATTACCAGTAGTGAATTTAAAAAATGATAGCTATGATTATTGGTGTTACTGCTGGTAGTGGATTTGATAAACTTTTTACTGTTGCTGCTGGTAATGCCAGTACTAACCATTTCTCCATATAATGGTGAGTAGACTTTAAAAGGACAGAGTGAAGATCATATAAGCCCACTCACTCACTTAACAATTGTTTATCGAGCACCACCTATGTGCCAGACACTGTTCCAGGCACTGGGGCTACATCAGTGGAATCCACCCTTGTGAAGTTTACCTTTTAGTGTGGAGAGACTGAGAATAAATACGTTAATTATATGAATTTAGAACTTTTTAGTTTAATAGGGAAAAACAGAGCAGGGTAGGGAGGACTGGGAGTGAGTTAAGGGAGATGGGGAGTATGCAATGGCATTTAAAATAAGGTAGTTTTGGGGCGTCCCTGGTGGCGCAGTGGTTGACAGTCTGCCTGCCAATGAGGGGGACACGGGTTCGGGCCCCGGTCCGGGAAGATCCCACATGCCGCGGAGCAGCTGGGCCCGTGAGCTGTGGCCACTGAGCCTGCGCGTCCGGAGCCTGTGCTCCGCAACGGGACAGGCCACAACAGTGAGAGGCCCGCGTACCGCAAAAAATAAAAAAAAAAATAAAAAAAAGTAAGGTAGTTCTGGAGAACCTTCCTGAGAAGGTGATACCTGAACAACCAGGAAGGAAGGTGGGGAACGAATTACAGAGAATGCTGGGGAAGAGCATTCTAGCTGCAGAAACAGCCCCTGCAAAGGCCCTGAGGGTGCAGGCATGCCCATGCTAAGAAGGCTGGAGTGGCCAGGGGTCGAGTGAGAAATGGCATCACAGGGGTGCAGTGGCAGATCGAGTAGGGTCAACCTGGGTATTTTAAGCTTTTTACTCTAAGTGAAATGGGGAGTCACTACAGGGTTTTGTGACATAGTTGACTTATGCTTCAAAAGGAGCACTCTGGCCCCTGAGTTGAAAGTAGACTAAGGGACCTGGGCGTGGGGTTGGGGAGGGGTCGGTAGTGGACAAGGGTGAAAGCAGGAAGGCCAGGTGAGCTGATGTAGGCTGTGAGGGAAAGAGGACGCTGACTTTGAAGGTTTTTGTCTTGAACAACTGGACGGATGGAGAGGTCTTTCACTACGAAGAGGAAGACTGAAGGCACAGCAGCTTTGGGGGATTTCTTTCTTTTTTTAAAAAAATTAATTTTTATTGGAGTATAGTTGCTTTACAATGTTGTGTTTCTGCTGTACAGCAAAGTGAATCAGCTATACGTATACATATATCCCCTCTCTTTTGGATTTCCTTCCCATTTAGGTCACCACAGAGCACTGAGTAGAGTTCCCAGTGCTATACGGTAGGTTCTCATTAGTTACGTATTTATACATCGTAGTGTATATATGTCAATCCCAATCTCCCAAATCATCCCACCCCCCAACCCCCCTTGGGGGATTTCTCAGTTCAGTTTTGGCCACACTTTTCCAGACTTACAGCTTTAAAAAACCTCTTAGATATTACCTAACTCAAATCTCATCTTTAGACAAATATTTTTAAATGAGTGCACAAAGTACAAAATTCTAAGTATAACAGATACAGAACAGAAAGTTGGCTTTCATTCCACCCCTATGTCTCCTGCCACCTGGATCTCTTCCTCAGCACAAGTTATGCCTGTGTGTTCGTATTTCCTCTCTATATTTTACAATGGTAACTGACTCTACACACAGTTCTGAACCTTGCTTTTGTTTTTTCCACTCAATAATCTACCTCGATCAGTACATGTAGGACTGGCTCATTCTCTTCATGGTTCCAGACTTTCTGGTGTATAAATGCGCTGTAATTTATTTAACCAGTCCCCTATTGATGGAGAGATGTGCTGCTTATAACTCTCTTTCCAAATAATGCTGTAACGTATTTCCTTACCACAGGTCCTCTTCCTCAGAGGGTATCCCCATTTAAAATTTGGACAAGTACTGCTCGGTTTTCCTTCTAGAGGCTGTTTCTCGATGAAGCAAGAGAGGTATTTTCCTCCACCAGCGGGACTGTACCGGCTGTTAAATATTGGCATGCTTCTGTGCCCGCTGGTAACTACCTGCTGCCCCCAGTCCTGAGTGCTCCTCTCTGCTATCTAGAGCCTCCGAGAGAGCCCAGAGGCCCTACTTCCCCCACAATCTCCCACCATCCCTCAACTAAAGGGTTAACACCAGGCAGAAGAGGCGGTCTTCAGTCTCTTCTGACTGGTCAGTGCCTGGGTGTTAAATATTCTGAATATCACTCCATCTTTTCTTTACTAGGAGGAGAAGCGGAAAATGGCACCACGGTACATAGTTAAGCTGCATTTCTCCTCTTTAAATGCCATTTTAAAAAATGTCCTTCCCTGTATACTGCTCATTTTCTATTGGGTTGTTGGTGTTTTGATTCCTGATTCTGAAGAGCTTTTAATGTTAAAAAAATAAATCCTTAGTTTACGTGCTGCAAATATTCCTTACAGTTTGCCATTTTTAACTTTGCAGACAAAATTTTTGTGAAGTTGGATTTATCAATCTCTGTTCAAAGCTTCTGGGTTTTGTTATAATCAGAAAGGTCTTTGCTATACCAATATTGGTAACATTGTTCTGTTTTTCTTCTTGTAATTTTGTAGTTTCACTTTCTATCATTACATACTTGACTCAACTGAAGTATTCTGATGTATGAAACAAGGGTCCAACTTTATTTTGTCCTGATGGCTCCTCAGTTGTTGCAAGACCATTATCTTCCCCACAGTTTCATAATATCCTACCTTTCCTACCGTAGATCTGAGACCATTTCTGGACTCCCTATTCCATTCCAGTAATTAGCTTATGTGCCAGTATTACTAATAGTTTAAAAAAAATTTTAATATGTGATATGGCTAGTAGCCCTTCAGTACTTTTTTCTCAGAAACTTTTTATAAGAATCCTTGTATATCTATTTTTCCACAGTAGCTTTAGAATCAGTTTGCATAGGTTCCCACCCCTTCCCTCAAAAGGGTTGGTATTTTTTGTTTAAATTAATTTTTATTGGAGTATAGTTGATTTACAAAGTTGTGTTAGTTTCTGCTGTACAGCAAAGTGAATCAGTTATACATATACATATATCCACTCTTTTTTAGATTCTATTGCCATATAGGTCATTACAGAGCACTGAGTAGAGTTCCCTGTGCTGTACAGTAGGTTCTTATTAGTTACCTATTTTATGTATAGTAGTGTGTATATGTCAATCCAGTATGTTACTAGGTCATGGCAAATTTATATACTTACTTAAGGAGAACCAAAATCATTATAATATTGAACTTTTCTATCCAATAGCATATAGTATCCTATTTGTGCCAGTCTTATTTTGTTTCTATGTGACATTATTTTCATTGCTTTTATTGCTTCCTCTTTATATACCCAGAAGTAGGCTCTTTCATTTTACTGGTAATGTCAAATTGTTTTCCAAAGCACTTAGACCCACAGCAATGTGTAAGAGATCCACATCCTCTAATAGTTTGCATTGTCTCAAGTTTTTTACTTTTGTCAATTCCAGCAGGTGTAAAATGGTATTACCATGTTACCTAATTTGAATTTCCCTGATTACCAATACGGCTGAGCATTTTTTGGAATGCTTAGTGGTCACTGGGGTCTCCCATTTTGAGAAATGCCTGTTTATTTTTTTACTCATTTCCCCCCTTAGTTTAATATATCCTGGATATGAATCCTTTGCCCTTTAAATGTGTTGCAAATATTTTCTCCCACTTTGTGACCTGCCTCTTTACTTTCTTTACAAAGGTCGTTTGATGAACAGATCTTCTTAATTTTAATACAAATTTATCAATCTTTTCTTTTAGGGTTAAGTGTTCTTTGAAGCTCAGTTAAAAGCTCTTTCTTATCCCCCAATCAGAAAGTCTTCTTCCGTATTTTCTTAACATTTAAAATATTTTGATTTTCAAAAAAAAATTTTTTTTTTGATTTTCATATTAAGTCCCATATAAAATCCATCTGGAAGTGATTTTTGTGTATGCATCGAGATATACAAATTTTTCCCATATGCATAACCAGTTGTTTCCTGACAATTTACTGAACAGCTCCTTCTTCCCACATGATCTGCAGTGCTACCTCTGGTGTATATAAAAATCCCATTTATACTCTGTTCAGTTGGTCAGATGAATCCATCCCTGCACCAATATTACTATACTTAGTTACTGGCGCCTTAATGCTATTCTTGACGTCTGGTCCTCTCGTTGACCAGAGGCCCCCGCCCCCACCATTCCAGGAATGTCCAGCCTGTTCTTACCCCTTTACAGATAATTTCCGACTTGTTTAGGATTCTTTCATACCTTTTGGGAGAAAAAAAGTACATGAGTCACCTCTGATCCCCACTTTTGCTGGAGTGTTCTTTTACCTTTTTTCATCTTTACAGTTCTATTTCTACTCTTTTAGTGATTATTCTTAAATTTTTAATATGCATACTTAAACTCTGAAGCTCATCAACACTTTTAAAGTTTCTCCTATCTCCCACATTATTGTCAAGTAGTACTTTAAATTCCACCTTGTTTTTAAAATCTCATATCTATTTATTACTCCGACGGTATTTTTATAGACAACGCTTATTTTATTATAGTTTAGTTTAAATACATAAAATAATCCTGCTAGGGACTTCCCTGGTGGTGCAGTGGTTAAGAATCCAACTGCCAATGCAGGGGACACGGTTCGAGCCCTGGTCCGAGAAGATCCCACATGCCATGGAGCAACTAAGCCCATGCACCACAACTAATGAGCCTCTGCTCTAGAGCCCGTGAGCCACAACTACTGAAGCCTGCGCACCTAGAGCCCATGCTCCGCAACAAGAGAAGCCACCACAATGAGAAGCCTGTGCACCACAACAAAGAGTAGCCCCTGCTCGCCGCAACTAGAGAAAGCCCGCGCACAGCAACGAAGACTCAATGCAGCCAAAAATAAATATAAAAAATAGTCCTGGGCTTCCCTGGTGGCGCAGTGGTTGGGAGTCCGCCTGCCGATGCAGGGGACACGAGTTCGTGCCCTGGTCCGGGAAGATCCCACATGCCGCGGAGCGGCTGGGCGCATGAGCCATGGCCGCTGAGCCTGCGCGTCCGGAGCCTGTGCTCTGCAACGGGAGAGGCCACAGCAGTGAGAAGCTACAACTAGAGGAAAGCCCCCATGCAGCAACCAAGACCCAACACAGCCAAAAATAAATAAATAAAATAATTAAAAAAAAAAAATAGTCCTGCTATAAAATTCAAAAGGAATAAAAGACTGTACAGTGAAAAGTCTCTTCAACACCTCTGTACCCTGGCACCTAGGTGTCCTCCCAATAGTTTGTGTGTATCCCGGAGGTGTTTTACGCATAAAGAAGCAAATGTATATTGTACTTTTTCCTGTTTTATACAAATAGAGTACCAAATCATACATAGTCATCAACCTCTTACTTTTTTCATTTATTGTATCTTGAAGATGATTCCTTATGAGTTAGTACTTATTCTTTTTTTTACACGAGTATAATTTCAGTCTGTTTACCAACACGTTTACCAATTCTTTTGTTCACCATGCTTCTTGCAGTCCACTCCTTCCTTCTGGATTCAACTGCCTTCTTTCTGGAATAAATCCTATGAGTTCTTTCAGGAAAATCTGAAAATGTGTTTTTCATCCTCTCTTTTGAATGTTAATTTGTCTCTGTATAGATTTCAAGGCTAACATCCTTTTTTCTTTTTTTTTTAACATCAATTCTTTTCAACACTTACAACTTATTTTATTGTCTTCTGGCCCATATTGCTGCCATTGAAAAGCCTGCTACCAGCGTAGTTTTTCCTTTGCAGGTAACTTTTCTTCTTAGTCCCTTTTAGACTTTTCTCTTTTCTTTTGTAGTTGTACTATATGTCTAGAAACAGACTTGTTTTTATTCACTCTCCTAGATATTTGTTACACTTTCTTGAGCATCCATACCTCCTTTAAAATTCTGGAAAAATCTTCAAATATCTTCCTTCCCCTATTCTTTATGTTGGATCTTCTCATTCTATTCTCCATGTTTCTTAGCCTTTTCCTATTTCCCATCCCTTCCTCTGCTATAACCAGGGTATCTTCCTGATTTATCTTCTAGTTCACCAATTCTCTCCTCATATATGCCCAATCTGTGGTTTAATCTGTCCACGGGGCTCTTAATTTCATTAACTATACATTTTTTTAGTTCCCCAAAAGAGTTAGCTTTTCAAATCTACTTTGCCTTTTTCAGTGTCATCTTTTCTAATGGTTTTTATGCTTTCCTCCCCCAGCCAATCATTTTAAATATTCTTATTCCATAGTTATCATCCTACATTAAGTTTGTGAGGGTGCTAAAGCTCTAAGGTTGTGTCTACTGACTTATGCTCACAGTGGATTGTTTTGGACTTTTGGTCATGAGTTCATTTGAGTGGAGTTTGTTTCTTCTGTACTGTAGGAATATGATGCAGGCTTGGGTTATGGGTATGTCTTCCTTCCCCAACCAGGTTGCCATAATGTCTATGTGCTTTTGTCAGTCTTTTTCAAACTGAGATCCTCAGCCTCCTAGGGACATACATACCTCATATTTGAGCTTATTAAGGTTTCATTGGAACAAAGGGAGCAGTCCAGTGGCAAATGAATTTTGCTGTTTTAAAATTCTATGTTCTATATCTCCATTACAAGTGAGAAAACTCAACCACTCGTCCTGGGGATTCAGGGAAATAATAATATAATTACAATAACCAGTTTTTGCCAAGTACAGCACTTAGTGGCACATACAGAAGATCATTTAGTTCCCTCAACAAACCTATGAGATAAGTATTGTAAGGCTTATAAAGGTTATGTAATATGTTCAAGGCTGTAAAACTGGTGTGGGATAAGGTAAAATTCAAATCCAGATCCATCTAGAGCCCAATCACTTAATCACTATTCACTCAACAAAAATTTACTGAGGAATTACTATGTGTCAGCCTGTGCTAAGTGATGGGTCTAGTGGTAAAAAAAACAGATATCTTTCTTCTACCTTTCAAATTATCTGTGAGGGACTACTGTTTCTGTTTTCCTCTTAATTTCCAATTTGTTGCAGACCAATATTTTAGTTAAAGAAATTTAAGAGGACTTCCCTGCCAGGCCGGTGGTTAAAACTCCATGCTCCCAATTGCAGGGGTCATGGGTTTGATCCCTGGTTGGGGAACTAAGATCCCACGTGCTGCACGGCACGGCCTTAAAAAAAAAGAAAAAAGAAATTTAAAACATTGCATCAATGTCAAACCGCTATAAAAGTTTCCTCTCAATTTTTGTTTTCATCTCTCCACGGGCTGGTAACAAATAGGTTGCAGACCAGCCCCACCTGCAGGCCACTTCTGCGTAGCACCGCTCCACAGTGTATTGGCAGGCCATCTGAGGGGCTTTGTGCAGATTTTTGTGATGATGCTGACAACTGTGGGTGAATAACAAAGTGGAGAAGACACTTCTAACAATGGTGGCTTGTATATGGAGAGCAAGAACCTTCTAAGAAGGTACCATTAAGTATTTTATGTCCGTCTTCCTCAGCTAGTAAGCATGAAAAGGAGGAGGCGGATAGAGATTCAGCAGATAGCGAAAAGGCCACATTACAGTCTAACTCTACACAAATCCGGCAGTTCTCCTGGTGAAGAATGTATATGACCACTTGCTTCCTCTGTTACTCTAGTCCTCTAATAGGACAGGACAGTAGGTAAAGGGCCAGTCAGGAATACTAATCACAAAAGCTTAGGGAAATTTATTTGCAAGTTTTCTTTCCTCATCACCCTGCAAACAACTGGATCACATCATACAATGGCATGCATGCTTAGGAACTAGCAAGCGAACACTTTCATATTATACCAAATCAAGCAGTAAGATAAAGCTGCTGAAAAATATTTCAAAGCCAAATGACTTACGGATTATTTGCACCATCATTCTCCTATTATGGAAAGCAGGGACCTGATCACACACACAGACACTTAGCATATTGAAACCTAAAATACATTTATCTTACTATACTTTCTTTTAAGAATACTAAATACTACTAACTTTAAGATTTGTAAAGAAATTTTCTATGACACAGAATACAAAAATATATTCTTATTACTCTTTATAAGTTAAGATAGATTTCCCAG
This sequence comes from Monodon monoceros, assembly GCF_005190385.1. NCBI lineage: Eukaryota > Metazoa > Chordata > Mammalia > Artiodactyla > Monodontidae > Monodon > Monodon monoceros. Next base: position 47,953,490 of record NW_021703781.1, on the reverse strand, counting down.
GGGAATTCCCTGGCGGTCCAGCGGTCAGGACTCCAAGCTCTCATTGCCGAGGGCCCGAGTTTGATCCCTGGTCGGGGAACTAAAACCCTGCAAACTGTGTGGTGTGGCCAAAAAAAAAAAAGATAGATTTCCCAGGAAACAGCTTTAAGGTTTGCCAAAACTTGTGTAGGATAGACTAAATGTCTAAAAGTGTCTGACAGCTACTTTCATCTTAAAGCATCTGAGCAGGTATGGTCACGACATTCAGTATTTCAAATTTTAAACTGCAGTCTTTATCACTATTAGACTCAGAACTACATTATTTTCCTGAGATTGTGGTTTATTGTAATCTTAATCCATTTTCTCAAAGACCATTCAACAACACATTTATGCTATTCCAGTAATTACCATGCTACCCAGAAAAACAAGTGAACAGTTTATTAAGAATTAAATGAGGGTATGGAATGTGATACAAGTAAGACACTCAAGATGGATATAATAGTACTACTCACACAAAAATTTAAATCTCTTAAAAAAAAATCACAAGACAAAAGAAAAAGCAATTCCATCATCATAAAGTAAGGTATTTCATGCAAAAACTTCAAAGAAATCCCCAGTCACCCCCAACCCCCCCCAAGCTCCTAACAAAAAGCTATCTGAAATAGTGCCATTCTAACATATTAACCACAATATAATCATTCATAGAAAAGCAACACACTAATTAAGCAATGGATTAGATGAAACAACACAGGCTGCAATATCGTAAACTCATAGACCATGATGATTTTACATGATAAGCAATTCCAGGGTCACTCATAGGGTGAGCAATATGGGCTAAATGTTGAGAGAGAAGGTATGTAAATATAAACTCCATTAACTCATCTCATTATCTTCTAATTATAAAACCTAGAAGCTTCCAGAACCTGAAAAATTACATAAAATTTGGCATACTCCATTTGTGTTCCAAGAATGACGTTAGGATATCTGCCATTATTAGAGAGCTGTATAAAGCACTTCATGGTCAGGAATTGACCTCTTAAATGATCACAATTTACATCATAGAAACACAACTCCAGATATGCAATACATTTACTGTGATTAACTCTTACTCAAGACAAGAAACATGATTTTCTAGCACTTTATGTACAAGTTACTGCAAAAGCCCAGTTAATTTAGAGACCGAATAAAATGTAAAACAAATGTGAACTGGTACAGAGAGTGAAGGGGAACAGCCTCATTAACAAAGATTTAATGGGTAACAATCTTGCGTTGACTTCTGAGAGAACTACAGTCAACAAACAGACTGCCAAGCTGTAACTCATGTCTCTGTACCAAGATGCTTTAGCATATTTCATGGAAAAGATAGTTTTATGTTAAAAAATAGGAATGGCATTTTATGGGATAGCATTCCCCTCCACAGCTGCCCAACAAGCCTGGTCACCAGGTGGTGCATAAATAAAGCGTTATTTCCAAGTGGGTGTACCATGTCATGATGAGGCAACCCAGGAGCGGAAGCACCCATTTCACTGCACCTGCCTATTCAGGAGGCCGGGAGAGAACTGGGACACCTACATTTCATGGTTTTGGGTTGAGCTTACCTATGGTGTACAGACTGGCTATAAGTAAAACAGTAAGGCCAAAGAAAAAGAACAGGAGAAAAATAACTTCGGAGAAAAAACTACCCACTCCCATCTGCTATTTTTTTCCCTTTAGATTTAAGCTAATTAGAACAGGCTGGAAAAATTTCAGGATTACCCTTCCCACATCTGAAAATTCAACTTCCTATTTACATTCCATGAAAAGAACACTATAATTGTTCAGTGGCAGGATTTAGCCTCTCTAAAAAATAGAAGCTCTTGCTCTAATTTTCACAAAATGACACGAGAAAATTTTCCAATGTGAAACCCAGAGTTTGAGGCTAGTAAAGAAGTGTCTTTAATAATCAGGACCATCATAGTTAGAGCTCTTTGGAATGTGTGTTATACGTACAAAGTTATCACAAATTAAACTCCCAGAGTATTTATGAAACAAGCTCTTAAATGGGAAAGACTTCTAATGAGACATAAATGCTTCCATCAGCAAATTAAATCTGATGAATCAATCCTTCCCAAGTGACAAGGTCTCTGCTAACGACTCAACATAGCCTCTGGAATCAAAGGTAAAAGATCATTCAATCATGATGATGCAAGATGAAGTACAGATGAGCAGTACATATGAAAAAAATCTGTAAACCGCTGCAGTTCTAAAACAGTAGATTTATATTACAAAGCAATGTAAATAAATATGGGGCTAGTACAAAAGCTCTTATTTACAGTTTTACAAATGAAACTGTATTCAGTGTAAATGCTGTGTTTTAAAGAACACAGTACTATATTAGTAAAATGAGTTCTGTTGAGGGGAATTACAGTTTCTGTTAGAATCAATGTATAACGTATAAAAGATTCAAGTTAACTCTGTTTATAATTTAGTACAGACAAACCCAGTTTAACCTGGAATGGCATCTGTTAAAGTGCTGAAAAACAGGAAATATTTAGAAAACACTGTACATTATTAAAGCTTTATCAAGTCAGAATGTTAAAATCCTTTCACATTTTTAACCTTTTGCCACAGGCTTGTGGACAAGATGATTTTTCTCAGCAAAGGAGTAAAACTTACGAGGCCACCAGCTGCTTAGATGATTTTAGGTTGTGTTGCTAGTTTCCTAAAACAACTATTTATCCATCAACCATACCTTCAGGCCTTACAATCTGGTAAGTAATTAAATATTCAGGATAAGCCTAGAAGAGAAAGATTAATTCAAATATTGGTAAACAAATTTTTTGAAAGGAGACTTATTATAAGGATTCCTAGGGAAGAGGTTCTAAATTAGTGCTGTGGATCAGAATCATCAAAGGGCATTTTCCCAAAACAGCCTTACCTTGACTCCAATCCCTTAGACTCTCCATCAGCAGGTCTAGGATGAGTATTAAGCATGTGTTTGTTTTTAATAACTGAGGTGATCCTGATATGTATCCCCAGTACACAACGCTCTAGAGATGCTTTTGACTGGATCTATGTCACTAAGAGCAAGAGGGAATTATACATTTCTTTGCTACAGAGAGGTTAACTATTAAATATAGGATTCTAATTATATTTTACAGAAGCTAAAAAAAAAAGTATGGTTGACAAAATGTGAATAAGGTCTGTAGGTTAGATATATTACATTAATGATATTTTCCTGATTTTGACAATTTTAAGGGAATGTCCTTGTTTTTAGGAAATACACACTGAAGAATTTAAGGGTAAAGAAAGATGCCTATTACCTACTTCCAAGCAGCTCAGAAAAAAAAAAAAAGTATACACACATACAGTAGGGAGAGCATGATAAAGGAGAAAGAGAGAATGCTAAAATGTTAACATTTGGAAGATCTGGGTAAAGGTTATAAGGGAATTCTCTTTATTATTTTTGCAATTTTTCTTTAAGCCTGAAATAATTTCCAAATATGAGTTAAAAAGAAATCCAGCTCTTAAGGCAATATGTCTTGTCAATTTAAAAGATTAGTAAGAGGTTAAAGTATGGCTCTAAAGCATTTTTGAAGATGAGCAAATAAAACTGAATTACCTGTTCTCCTCTGTAAATTACATATTCAGCTAATGCTAGTCCATTTACACTGGGTCGACCAGTGACTGAGTGATGTCCTGGAGGAGAATGTGCCATTTTCATTGCACTGAACTGCAGGAAAGACTTTCCCAAGGTTACCCGGCAAAAGAGCAGCTGCCTATAACACGTGAAAAGGAAAAGATCTCCCTGAAGACAAGTCGTACATGACAATTTTATTTATGTACACTACATAAGCTTTTTAATGCATTTATACATGAACACTTATGACTGTTTCTATCATTTTACCCTTTAAAGAACTTTGTAAGAATGTCTTCTACTACTCTCACTAATGAAAGAATTTGTCACTTTAATTAATCCTTATTTTAACTATAAAATGATATCTTATAGCGATTGTAATAATCTTAAAGTGATATAGACTCTGCCATCCTGTTTGTATCCCAGCAAAAGCACAAATCATAGCCCAAGTGGGAAGGAGGAGGAGGTTTTAAGGGGCTTCCATGAAGTGCCTTACAAAGTTGAACATTTACCCAGGTAAGTCCTGTGGATTCCACTTTCAAAATGTATTGAAATCCATTCTCTTCTCTTAACTCTACTGTCACTATTGAGTCCAAATCACCAAAATTTTCACCTGGACTGTAACAATGGCCTTTGAACTAGTCTTTCTGTTTCTACTGTAATTCTTTTTTTTTTTTGCGGTACACGGGCCTCTCACTGTTGTGGCCTCTCCCGTTGCGGAGCACAGGCTCCGGATGCGCAGGCCCAGCGGCCACGGCTCACGGGCCCAGCCGCTCCGTGGCACGTGCGATCTTCCCGGACCGGGGCATGAACCCGTGTCCCCTGCATCGGCAGGCGGACTCTCAACCACTGCGCCACCAGGGAAGCCCTCTACTCTAATTCTTGTCTAAATTATTTTCCATCCAAGCAACCAGTGATTTAGGGGAAAAAAACAACAAACAACAAAAACCATAAATCAGATTGCATCGCTTTTCTGCTTAAAACCTTTTAGAGGCTACTCACTGTGCCTAGAAGAAAATCCAAATTCCTCTTAGTGGCTCTAAATTCTTGAATTTTACTCTGTGTTCATTATGCCCAGGAGCATTAGTTTTTCTTCCCACAGGCCAAACTTTCTTGCCCTATGGCCATCAGACATACTGTTTCCTCTATCATCTAGAATGATATTATTCTACCACTCTTCTACTGGCTAATATTCATTTTTCAAGTTTCAGCTGAAATGTCACATCTTCAAATAGGTCTTCCCTCACCAGAAGTTTTAAGTATTACTTTCCCACTCCCCACAGGCATATTATTGGCCTTCCTTAGATCCAATGAACTTTTTATTACTTCATTGTTTCTCTCTCTAATTTCCTTTTTTCTATATAGGAGAAGAGGAGATTTGGTGGACTAATTGATGATTCTGTCTCCAAAGAAGACGGGCTATGTACTTTTTATTCTAAATATGCCCTATGGAAACCTTCTTAGCGTTTCTTTCTTTCTATATATATATATATATATATATATATATATATATTTATTTATGGCTGCTTTGGGTCTTCATTGCTGCACGTGGGCTTTCTTTTTAGTTGCAGAGAGCGGGGGTTACTCTTCGTTGCGGTGCGCAGGCCTCTCATTAAGGTGGCTTCTCTTGTGGAGCACAGGCTCTAGGTGCATGGGCTTCGGTAGTTGTGGCTTGTGGGCTCTAGAGAGCAGGCTCAGTAGTTGTGGTGCACAGGCTTAGATGCTCCGTGGCATGTGGGATCTTCCCGGACCAGGGCTCAAACCCGTGTCCTCTGCATTGGCAGGCGGATTCTTAACCACTGTGCCACCAGGGAAGCCCTTCTTAGCGTTTCTAATAGATTTTCTATTATAGTCACAATCAGTCCCATGATAATCCAGCATACAGAAATCTTAAGTTAATAAATAAACTTATTTCCAGACATACAAGCATTCTACTCCAAAGACAGCTGAGAAGAGGTACTCGAACAATGCTTACTACTAATACTAATAATCAGAACGATTTAGCCTCCAGATAATATATGACAAGTAAAAGTAGCAATGTTCAATTTACAGAATCTCAAGAAATTACAAGTCTCCTAACCATTCCAACTTATGATCTAAAATAGAAATGGGTGGGAGGTCATACCCAAGAGGACTGACTGTAGATACCTATGTGAGTCTAAATTTAGGGGGCAAACAACAAGAACAAAACATAAACAGTCTTTGTTTCCCTTCAGGACTACAGTCCTTTACCCTTGGTAACCTTTCAATGTCAGCTGGGAAGGTTTTAAAAATCCCATGCACAGACCAGACCCCAGACCAATTAAGTGAGAATCTCTTGAGGGTGGGACACAGGCACTAGTTTTTAAAGCCCCTTAGGTAACTCCAATGTGCTGCCAAAGCTGAGAACTACTGCTCTAGGGTTTCTACATCAGTGATCAGAAGCTTCAGCATCAGCTAGGAACTTGGTAGAAACTGGCAGAAATTCAAGTTCTAGGGCTCCACCTACTAAATCAACAACTCAGGACGCATGGCACCGGAATCTTTGTTTTTACTAGCTGTCTAGGTGATTCTGAGCTTGCTCATGTTTGATAGTTACTGTTCTAGGTCTTCATAAGCAGTGTCCTAACTATAGAATAAACCTCAGTAATTAATATTACTTGATTTTTCAAATGGTGAAAGATAATTTATTTACGTATAAGGATTTTATCAATTAGACCCAAGTCATTTGAATGATTTTAACAACTGAGTTAGACCAGGGTAACTGAAAGTAGGAAAAAAGTACAAAGTAGTTCTTTGATAATGTGCTTTCTAAAGGGGCTGATGTATTTTATTGTAACTTTTTGAGTAGTAACATCACAGATTGAGGATTAAGATCACTATCACACTGGAAGAGAGGCTCCCTCACACATTGCCGTGAAATGATTAGGTGTTAACAAGTAATGCCATTTTAGCCTTTGAACACTAGATTTTTAAACAGTCCACAATAAAATCTCTTTCATGCCCAGTGATATCTTCTATTCCATATTCTAAAAGCACCATATGCTCTAATGATTGAATGAGTTGAATAGGTCAAGTGTGTAGAACTGTGCTTGGCCCATACAGATCATTTAATAAATATTAACCATCACTAGAACTGGTGAGAGGACCAAAAGCAACCTGAAATATGACTAGCTTGGATTCCTAAAGTTGTCTGAGATAATGTTGTGCCCCCCAAATTTCTCAAATTTGAAACCAGTTCTTATCTGATTCTTATCAAAATAAACAAGAACAAGTGATCTCTTACCTGTGGCAAATGTAACAAGATCTGTCTTTGTGTACTGGACACCCAGTACCTCCTCCGATTCCATACACATACTGATTGCTTTTGGAAGAGTTTTCAGCAAAATAGATCCCAGCTCCAAACATGCCACCTATGTAGGCATGCCTTTCGTCAAAACCTTTATGAATAATTGCATTCACAAAGGGAGACCCTAAAATACATATAAATACATAACATTTAAAAATTATCTTAGAAGAAAAAGAACAAAAGCAGCCTCTTAGAAGTTAAATTCTTAAACATATATACACCACCACCACAATAAAGCAAATTCAAAACACAAGGGTTAACAAGTTAACTGTCAGCTAGCTCACCACTTTAGAATAAATAGTTATTTTAGAAGAATTGCTAATATGAATGAATGTTTCTAATAGGGTGGTGGTTCAGATGCCAAAGTAAGGACACATACAGATTCAACTAGAAAAACAAACAGATCACCTGAAATATCAATGCTAGAGTTATCAAATTCCAGGCCCCAAATTCATACATATCCAGAACCAAGAGTCTCATAATTCACCTCTTATGGCAAGGCTGAATGCAATTAGGTCATGCAATGATGCCCACATCTGTGTACTTTTTCTAGATATCAAAAGTGGCCAAAGTGATCTTTTCATGTTCATTTTCTTCTTTACACCTCTTCTCTCCTATCCTTCCACTTCTCTGCCTTTTATCACTTGCTAGTACCAGATTTCAACTGTAAATGTGGTGTGTTCCTTCATTCCCTACATATTGACTTCTTTCTCCTCCTTCCTTGCACGTGTGCCAAGAAGGAGCTTAGCCAAAGGAGAGGAGGTACTAAGCATGGGTACCAGGCCAGGGAGTGGAGTGAGGCTGGGGGTTGGGAAAAGCCAGTATAACACAACTAACTGATCCATCAAGATCAGTGTCCCTGTTCATAAAGGGACAGGAAAATACACTGAATTCCACTTTACAGAAATACTGAAGAATACAATAACTTATTTGAATTTGGAAAACCCAAAACCATTTCTATTATAAAACAGAAAAAATTATTCATTACAACCATTAAGTCAATACATAAAAAAATATGCTCTGTGCCAAGAAATTATCATGATGATTTTTAGGGTTTTGGAATGAGAAGTACCATTTAGATATTATATACCAATTCAGTCTGCTATAGCCATTCTTCCAGGGGACTGTGAAATTTAAATGTTGTGTTTTTATAGAACTTTACCAGTCTCTAAAAATTTTCTGCAATCAAAGCCAACTGAAGGAACAGACTGGACCAATCATGGATAACGTGCTTGAAGACTTGATAAACACTACATTAATATCTATATTAATCTTTGCTATAAACACGGAACACCAATCATCAACACCTACCAACTTGCAACATAAACAGGAAATTTCAAGAATGACAAGTAATGGTGCTCGCAATTCAGCAAAAGTTCTCAGAAAACTCCATAGGTTCAATGACAGTGGCTCTTTTCGCTGAAGTTAAATGTAGCCTTGACACTTAGAATCAGTCAGAACAGGATGCATATATTCTTCTGAGGCAATTTTCAGATCATATTTTAACTTTAATTCACCCAACCAGTTAAAAGTAAAACACCATTTTTCAGAGTAATCATCACACAAAATCAACTATATTAAAATAAAAGGGAAAATATGAATAGTCAACATTCTCATTTCTACACTTTTTCTGTTATGGTAATCCTATTTATACACGACCCACTGTAAAACATACAAACTCAAAAGACGTTAAAAATACAGGGACTTCCCTGGTGGCGCAGTGGTTAAGAATCCGCCTGCAAATGCAGGGGACACGGGTTGGATCCCTGGTCTGGAAGATCCCACATGCCACAGAGCAACAAAGCCCGTGCACCACAACTACTGAGCCTGTGCTCTAGAGCCTGTGAGCCACAACTACTGAGCCCATGCGCCACAACTACTGAAGCTCACATGCCTAGAGCCCGTGCTTCTCAACAAGAGAAGCCACTGCAATGAGAAGCCCGCGCACTGCAACGAAGAGTAGACCCTGCTCGCCGCAACTGGAGAAAAGCCCATGCACAGCAACGTAGACCCAACACAGCCAAAAAAAATCACAAAAAAATATAAATTTAAAGATTTACAGAAATACTATTTATTTTTTAAAAATGACATGAGGAATATACAGATTCATTATTATTTCAAACCTGACAAAAAATGCGGAGGAGGGTGGTGGTAGGGTTGGGGGAGAGGAATCTTACCATGAAATAGCATTCTTTCATTTGCATGGTTGTGGTTTTCTTCAGAAACTTCTTTCCTCCTGTGAGTATATCTTTCCCATAGTTTCTTGTTACAAACTTTCTGAATCTTTAAAAAGAAACCAGAAAAATAAAATCTCTAGATCATAATAATTAATCTTATCCAAAAATGGGCCACATAGGGCCAGAAGAGAGGCAAAACTTTTCTCTGAAATATAAATTATGTGTTATTTTTAGTCAGCTAAAAAACTTTAACCCAACCATAGAAATGGAAATATAGGTACATTTTGGAAATCAAAAAACTACAAAGGGGAAAAAAGCTATATGTAAAGGTCAAGAGTACTGTTAATTGATTAAAATACTTCCATTCTCATTACTTTAGAATTATTACTAAAACATCTCCAAATCAGACATGCTGAGTTCTGTATGGAAGTATAAGAAAGAGAATACTATCCTTTCCCCCCTGCCTTATCTGGCTCAAAGTACCATCTTTATCTGTTTTTAATTAAAAATATTTGAAATACACAGTCAGAATGGTCATCATCAGAAAATCTACAAACAATAAATGCTGGAGAGGGTGTGGAGAAAAGGGAACCCTTTTGCACTGCTGGTGGGAATGTGAATTGGTACAGCCACTATGGAGAACAGTATGGAGGTTCCTTAAAAAACTAAAAATAGAACTACCATATGACCCAGCAATCCCACTACTGGGCACATACCCTGAGAAAACCATAATTCAAAAAGAGTCATGTACCACAATGTTCACTGCAGCTCTATTTACAATAGTGAGGACGTGGAAGCAACCGAAGTCCATCGACAGAGGAATGGATAAAGAAGATGTGGCACATATATACAATGGAATATTACTCAGCCATAAAAAGAAACGCAATTGAGTTATTTGTAGTGAGGTAGATGGACCTGGAGTCTGTCATACAGAGTGAAGCAAGTCAGAAAGAGAAAAACAAATACCATATGCTAACACATATATATGGAATTAAAAAAAAAAAGGTTATGAAGAACCTAGGGGCAGGACAGGAATAAAGATGCAGACGTAGAGAATGGACTGAGGACACGGGGAGGGGGAAGGGTAAGCTGTGACAAAGTGAGACAGTGGCATGGACATATATACACTACCAAATGTAAAATAGATAGCTAGTGGGAAGCAGCTGCATAGCACAGGGAGATCAGCTCAGTGCTTTGTGACCGCCTGGAGGGGTGGGATAGGGAGGGTGGGAGGGAGACGCAAGAGGGAGGGGATATGGGGATATACGTATATGTATAGCTGATTCACTTTGTTATAAAGCAAAAACTAACACACCACTGTAAAGCAATTATACTCCAATAAAGATGTTAAAAAAAATTGAAATAGCCACACCAAACACACACACACACACACACACACACACACACACACACACAAACACATACACCTACCTAGTACTCCCTCTATCCCTCCCTACCCCTCCAATTCCTAAAATTTGTCTGGAGAAGAGTTAAAGATGGATACTGGTTTCATTAGGAGTACTGTCAAAATTTACAATCCTAGTTCTGTTTCTTAGCTGTATTTAAGGGTGCTACAGCCCCCTGCTGGTCCTAGAACACATCTGGGAGCTGGTGGTTTTAGTCTTGGTTCAAATTAACTCAAAATACCATCACAGACATAATCAAGGCACACAGCCGGCATAAACAGAGCTCATTAATGTTTAAAAATAAAAGGGAACAAAGTTTTATCAATGAAAAAACTTTTATTAGATATTACATTAAAATACCTTTATAGAGGAAGAAAATAGCATACCTCCCAAATTCAGTAACTTTGGAAATCAAACACATATTCTCTTCCCTGCCTGCACCCTTAACAAACCTCTACACATTCTGTTACTGCTTGCACACAAAAGGGACTTGACTGAAATTTGCCTGTAGTAGGAATAATTATTTGTCTTATTAAAAATTACTATATATATATATCCATGAATAGAAATCTCAAGATGTCACTCAGGTCATACTATGATATGAATAAAATACAGCTCCCAGAAGAATAACCGTTTCACCTGAATAATGTGTGCTTGTTTTATATCACCTTATTTCTAAATAGTATGAACAGAGCAATCTCAACGAATAATTTTAGTATTCACTAATTCTAAAATATGACATCTATTAGTATACTCATAATAGTATATTATTGTGAAACAGTAATACAACACAGCTGAAAGATTTGATACTGTTCACCTTTGAGTTTAAAATTTAGGTATTAGAAAGATACTTGCCACAGTTTAATTATAACTCTAACTCTTATCGTGATTAAGAATATATCAGTGTAGTTAATAGAAAATCACTATGCATCTCAAGTAGAGTATGCAGTTTGGTTGCTATATAGCTTAAACAACACCACCACAAACTAGCAAAGCTGAAAAAGGTCCTGAGAAGAGTAAATGATATCAATAACAGTCAGGACTCTCTTTAAAACACTTTTTTTAAAGACTATTTTTGGAAAGATGGAAGGTACAGAAGGAGTACTATTAAAATTACCAAAAATTGGTGTACGTGGGGACTCACAGAAACCTGGAGTAGTCACAGTTAGGACAAACAAACCATGGTGCAATTATAAAGATGGGAGTCCTTCCATGAGTCACAAAAAAATTCAACTTTGTTACAACAGAGTACCTTAATAGTAGTTTACATATTTAAAGTCCTAAACCTGCAGGATTTACCTTTACCCCAAGATAAAGCATAATCCCTAAACTTAAATATGTTCAACGGAGGCCGAACTAGTATTTAGTACAGAGATTTGAGGATCTTAACCTTCCAAGGACATATTCTTTCCCAAAATATCCCCATATGCCCTGTGAAAGACTTATTGGGCTGGACAGATTACATTCTTGTGAAAGTTAGTCATGGCTTCAGGCTTTGAAAACTATGGTCTCAGCAAACTTCATTTCCACTAACTTATTACCTTGAGAATATTGTATCTGCTGAAGATTCCACCTGCATGACCTCCATCTCTGTGCTCTCGGACTGTACTCTGCATCTGACGGAAAAATATTCCAAATACACGTGCATTAGCTTTTGTGTTTTTTTTTTGATTTAGGGAACATGGTTCTTGACTCATATGATTCTATTTTTGAGAATACAAAATGGGTTTTTAACATTTTTGTTGTTTAAGGAATGAATTCTATAAGTTCACACATACTATTTTTGAGGGATAGCAGATAGCTAATACAATCAATCTAAAAATACATATAGGTGAAAGTTATATAATGCAAACTACAGGAAGAAAAAGAAACAAGCAGATGCATAGGTGAGCTAAACATACAAAGCCAACCACCTCACATACCAAAAAACCCCCCAATGATTTGTTTCCATTTGTTTTGCTCTAATAAAGCACAATTTGTATTTCATTGAGAGTTGGAGTTTCCTGAGCTTTAGAACTAGGTCTCACTCAACTTTGTATCTCTGTGCTCAGCTCACACATTTAGGGTATGATGTTCCTCAAAGTGCAAGGCAGTATTCTAAGATTTTGGTGGATCCAAGAGTTTTATGGAAAGAAAGCTAGAAAAAAATTTCCTAGATAAGTAGCATTCACATGTTCTGGGTCTTGTCTAAGATACTGGGCTTTGCAATTGCCTTCATGAAGGAACAAAGTATTAGCAACCTCTTCTTCAACAGAATTCTGTGTATTAATTGTAGTGCTAAACCAAGTTATTAGAATTAAGGTTTACTGAGATAGTGTACTTTAAATGCTGATTTCAGAAGTTTTCCAGGTGGTAAAGAGTTAGGGACATTAAAAAACCCTGCTACATACATGTTCAAGTAGATCTGGAAACTTCTGGGAAATTTAGCCTACTGAACCAACATTTATTTAAGGTATATGAACATACCTCTTCCTCCACAGACTGAAACTCTTTATCATCAGGAGACAGATCTATGAGAATTGTTCCACTTCCAGAGGTGTTCAGAGTTAAGTATGGGTTAAGACCTATCAAATGAAATTTAAAGGTAAAAAAAAATTTGCCAAAAAAACCCCCCAATAAACATCAACCCAAAACAACCACCTAATTTATCTGATGCTTACTACCAATTTTAAAAAACTTTTTATTTTAGGATAATTTAGATTTACAGGAAGGCTGAGAGCACTGAGAGTTCCCGTGTGCTCTCACTCCACTTCCTAATGTTACCATCAGGAACATTAATGTTTCCTTAATGTTACCATTTTACACAATCATAGTACACCTGTCAAAAATTAAGTTCAGATTTTATTCGGATTTCACCAGTTTTCCCCACTAATGTCCTTTTACTTTACCAGGATCCAAACCAGAATATCACACTGCATTTAGATGACTGTTTTTTTTTATCTTACAAGTCATAAGGGTTTTGTGAGAATAGTTCAGAAAATCTTTCTATTCTTTATTTCCTATTTGTCACATGTTTTCTTCTTCAAATTATTTCCTTTATTAACTAGGCAGCCCTTTCAGCATTTGGTCCTTTTATTTTTTGTAAAACTGAGGAAGAAACTTGCGTGGCCTTAGGTAATTTTAAATCATCCAAGAATGAGAAGTCATAAAGTCTACTAACGATGGAATGCTTATTCTAACCCATGACAGATTCTTTAATTCAGCAATGAATTTGTCATATTTTCTGAACGTCAACAGTCAAGATAATCATATATATTTTTGTATCTTTACTCTCACAAAAGCTTTTTAAATGGAATCTTAAAACAGAATTTTCTAATTTCTTTGTTACAACTGTAACACAACTCTCCTTTAATCTCTACAAGATCTCCAGAGCTCCACTGTTTTCTGAGTTAGGGCTCAGATCCTTTACTGCTGGGTTAATGCATGACGGTTTGCCTCTGGAGACTAAGAGCACTGTTCTGGTCTGAGTAACAGTACTACCACCAACATGCCAAACTCTGATAAAGATGTATAGATATGGCTGAATTACAATGTCTACAGGAAGTATGGAGACTATACAGAGAAGGTATTTTATAGAAAAAATACTTAATAGAATAAAGTCTGTGACAAACACTTGACTAAGCCATCTTCTAATGGCCTCAAGAAGACATTTATCAGTGCTGAAAGATGAGAACAAGTAATCTATTTTTAAAAAAAATAAATTTATTTATTTATTTATTTTTGGCTGCATTGGGTCTTTGTTGCTGCGCGTAGGCTTTTGCTAGTTGCAGCGAGCGGGGGTTGCTCTTTGTTGCGGTGCGTGGGCTTCTCACTGTGGTGGCTTCTCTTGTTGTGGAGCACGGGCTCTAGACGCGTGGGCTTCAGCAGTTGCCGCGCATGGGCTCAGTAGTTGTGGCTCGCGGGCTCTAGAGTACAGGCTCAGCAGTTGTGGTGCAAGGGCTTAGCTGCTCCGCGGCATGTGGGATCTTCCCGGACCAGGGCTCAAACCTGTGTCCCCTGCATTGGCAGGAGGATTATTAACCACTGCACCACCAGGTAAGTCCCAGAAAAAGTAATCTACTGACTTGATGCACTGAATGATAGCTAAGGCTGTTAAGTCAGCGAGATGAGAGAGTGTCAGAAGCTTGCCACTGGTTCCATTTTGCAAATTGGGTATAATATAGGTATAGAATCTTGGCTTCAAATGAAAATGAGGAAGGTGGTAACTTTATGTAGGAAAGTGACCCTGATGTGCTAGATCAGACAGTCATTCTGTGTCATGATGTTTCTCCTCCATGTAGGAATGAATGTTCCTATTAAATTGTAGCTGGATGTTATCAGAATGACCAGAGGCAGCACGGAGGTACGTACCTGACACTTGAAGGCGGTGTATCTGTTTCCATCATTGTTTCCTGAGCCTTTCAACAATCTTAACTTCTATCCTACCAGATCCAGTGTTTTCTAGTAGAGTCATGATGCCAGTCCACAACTGAGGGTTCTAGCTCCTCTTCATACTAACATTCCAGGGAGCCATGAATCTTCCCTCTTCTTTACCTCATAAAATTTTGTCTTCTATACTAGAAATATCCAAGACTATCTCGCATTTTAAATATTTTGCCCCAGTTCCTATCAGGCAAGTAAAGTGCATCTACCTTTAATCAATTCTATTCCAGAATTCCAGTTTAAAACATTCTTTAGCTTGAATCACCTGATTTTCAAAGCTCTCTTTTTTCTTCTTCAAGAGATGGACCTATCCTGGCTAGCATACATCCTTCCCTAAAAATGCTCTCATTTTTGCTAATGGGGGTTTGTCTTTAACCACAGTTGTACAGCCAGGTCTTCAATTACAGGATGTTTCTGACCCTGGGGTACATCACTCCCTCAGTTTAACAATGAACTTAAAATGTGGCTCTGACACCTAAAATAATTCATCTTTTATACCTGATATACAGGAAGTGTGAATATCTACTGAACAAATGCAATTTGCATTTTCCTAACATATCAACATTCAAGAGAAATAAAATATTATTCAACTTTGTTTTGCTAAGTTTCTTTAGTTGCAACATTACTATTCCCCAATATTTTTCTTTTTGTTTTTCTTTTGTTCCCCAATATTTTTACTGCAAGTGTTTAGAATTTAACTACAACAAAAGAGATTCAGAACATTATTTTATGGGCAGGCCTGAACATCTAGTCATTACCTATTATATTACCATAAGATATTAGATATCCAAGTTTCAGATCTTTTAGAACCATACAATTTTTGAGCTACAATAACTTCAGAAATAAGTGAATGGAAATAACGGAAAAAACTTCAGAGATAAAGCAACACCCACATTTCTCAATGGCCCAGACACTTCACTTAGGTTCACAGAGTTAAAGGCAGCAGCTCAGGAAGCTTAACAGTGGCAGATTTAAGATTTGATCCCAGGTTTCTGGAATCCTACTCAGTATGCTTCTTATTAAATGGACTCTCTGTTACAGATTTTAAAATTATCATTTACTAAGTTGAGGGCTGCCTTTGTGCAAGCTGTTAAACTGATGATAGCAATGACTTAAAATGAAATACCTTGTTGCCCAGAGATAAGTCTCTCAACTCCTTTAATTAGTTTGTGTCTATGTCCATAAGCATTGATTCCAATCTCCTTCAGCTCCTTGTGCCCCATCTCAACTAATACATCCAAAGTGATCTTACAAAAGAGAATGAAACTGTTT
Source organism: Monodon monoceros (assembly GCF_005190385.1). Taxonomy (NCBI): domain Eukaryota; kingdom Metazoa; phylum Chordata; class Mammalia; order Artiodactyla; family Monodontidae; genus Monodon; species Monodon monoceros. The sequence continues at coordinate 47,937,290 of NW_021703781.1, read as the reverse complement.
AGAAGACTTGTCTGGAAGACATTCATATATTGGTGTTCTCACAATGTATTAGATTTATCCATTTATTTCAAATTATTCTAAACAGATTAGAAATGAAAGCACACCAGCTGTTAAACTGAAACTGAAAAGTTGCAGATAATTAAACAGAAAGTTGAGTCATGAACTACCAAAAATATCATTATTTTCATTTAATATAAGAACCTGAGCAGAACTAAACTGTAAAACAAAAATGCATTTTCAAATTAGCCACATTTAGGCACACTATTTTACCATCACTCTGCATCCAACCTATTTACACAATGTCTTAATGTAATGTTCCTACAGACTCTGGACTATGCTAACTGATAACTTGAGCATCATTGTTCAAACTAAGCCTTTTACCTCAAATATATTATTCCCACTTTGTGAAACTGAAGACATTCTTTAAAATCCTGTATTTTTTTTACAAATCTTCCATGAAGCTTTCCCTGAACAGTCTAGCTTGTAGTAACCCTTTTTTTCTTATAATTTCTATGCCAAAAACTTGACTCTTTATGTGTTCTTGGTATAGCTCCCTAACTAGATCAAAAGTTCCTTAGGGGTGCAAGTCTATAATAATTATATTTTCTGGACTCAAAAAATCAGTGACTGTATTCTGACAGAACACTTTAAATTAGGACTGTTCTACAAATGCCCAGATATATAGTTTGTGTGTCTATGTGTCTCCCCATAGTGGCTAGCAAAGTGTCAGGCTTAGAGTGGGTAGTGACTGACACAACAGAATTGAACAAACTGAGCTCAAGGATAACTTACTTTTAAGAAATGAATACGCTAAACTTACTCAAGAAAGCTATTTTACTGCTACTACATAAGAAACAATTTTTATGTGCTAATAAACTAAATGGATATTCCAAGAACAAGCCAAATTAGAAGACTGACTGATTTCCAGTCTCTTAAAAAAACATCCTTTTCACCCCTCAATAGGCTGAATGGTTCAGGGCATTTCAAGTATGTTCTATTTTTCCCTTGAGGTTCCCCCAAACACCAAACCAAGCAAAACAACTCATGTACTTACCTGTTCTCTCTCAAATATATCCATTAGGTGTTCAAGTCCAAGGTTCCTTACAAACTGAGTTATGCTAAAATCTACTCCTGGAACTAGAAAATAAAAAAAATCACAGTACACGAAATTTCATATCAGAATAACGTGTATCAACATTATAACAGCAAAGTTTTGTGACATTATTACATGCATGAAGAATGTAAAGATGAAGCAAAATATTAACAGCCGTTTGGGATATAATATTAAACTTAACATCAAAAATTGCAAGGAGAAAGCTATAAAATTTCAACATTATTAGAAGAGAAGAGTTAACCAATGGGGAACTCTCATGTTACAAAGATATCTTTTATCTTTTCTTTTTAAGAAATTTTATTTTTAATTGTATCTTTAAAATACGTTACCATACAGCTTAAACTAATAAAATGTTATATGTCAATTATATCTCAATTAAAAAAGCAAAGTCTCCCTATCTTTGAAGAGGTAAACTATTTTACAAAAAAAGTTTATGAAAATAAGTTCCAGTGTTGCATAGGGTGAGATCAATTTTGACAGGAAAAAGGTAAAGAGACTGTAGGTATGTGTCTTTTTTTCTTTTCTTTGGCTGTGCCACATGGCTTGTGGGATATTAGTTACCCAACCAGGGACTGAACCTAGGCCCACAGCAGTGAGAGCGCTGAGTCCTACCCACTGGACCGCCAGGGAATTCCATTTCTTTTTAAAAAATGATATTCAAAATTAGGTATTTTGATGTGGGGTTAAAAGTATTTCATAATTCTGTAATAGTACACTGGAAGAGATAAATAAAGGCATAAGTACTCAACCAAAAGGACTTCTATACCTTTCAAAAAGTATGTTTACATCTAAAGAGTAGGTTAGCAGCAGAACACTCATCAAGTCTCATCGCAGAGGGAGAAAGTTTCATTAGGAATTCTAATACTAATGTAAAGAAAACAATAAAAGGCTAAAACTTTTAGGCTATGTTAATCTGATACTAACAGTTGTATCTAAGGTTAAAAAAATGGCTTTTTAGTAATCCAAATGACAATATGTGGCTACAATACCAGTTATTTTGGCTGAATGTCTCACCTTCCTTTTTCTCCAAACTGGAAGCACCCTCTGTTCCACTTGAACTAACTACTGAAGACAGTTCAGAAAAACTGCCGGATAAGTTGTCAAGACTGCTGGCTGCAGAAAGGCTTGATGGGCTGGATGGACCTGAAGACAGAGCATCTGCAGTGGCTCCTGGGCTTCTCACGCCATTGAGCACTTGAGATTTATAACATGAAGGCAGAGCAGAAGGGGGCATGGCTGCTGTCAGGAGAGCACTGACATCATCTGCCTAGGGTATATGTCAGAGAGATGAAATCTGCAATAAGCAAGTTTTAAAATTCTATACTATACCCAATAGAACGCATTAAAAAATATGAAAAAAACCCAGCAGATTTGCACTAGAATTGCTTATTATATAAAAATTATTTTAAAAAGTGAACCAAATAAGTAATATTCAGCTAAATAAGTGATATTCAGCTATTAAACATAAAACATTAATACACAACACATCTTCTGAGACACACAAAATAAAACTGTTAAATGTGGCAAAGCAAGAAAAAAATCCTAAGATATCATGATTGAAAAGCACTGAATTTTAGAAATATAAAATTTAAAAAGATTTAAAACCTTTTAAAGGCATTCTGAAGACGTAATTCAACCTACATAGAACTTTAGCAAACAGAATGAGGTTTTTTTTTTTCTTTAAATATCCAGTAATATATTTGTTCCTCAAAATTGAACATTTGGAAGGGTAGGAAAAAAGATAATCATTTTAATCAAATCTGCTAGAATGGAAAAAAAATCCCAACTTTACTGGTATATTAATTTGTTTAATAAGTAACAAATAACTATTCTTTAACAATGCTCAATTAAGACACTAAGTAATTAACATTCAGCAAGAAGTAAACAGTACTTGTTTTCAAGGCTTTTCATTTATACTGCCTTTGCAATCCTCACCTTTTTCTTCCCCTGAATCTGAGGACTCCCATGACACTCATAGTTGGTATCTAACACTTAAAAGTAACATTAGCACAATTTTTTGGGTGCTTTTTCTGTACTTGATACCACGCCGAGGACTTTAAATACATCACCTCATTTAATTCTCATATTAACCAGATATATTTTACCTGCATTTGGAGATTAGGTAACTGAGGCTTTGAGGTTAGGCAACTTGCAACACTGTACAACTGTAAGTGGTACAGCTGGAATTCTAAGGCAGGTCTGTTTGACTCTAAAACCCATGCCTGTTTAGTGCACCCTGTTTCAATGTCACTTAATTATATCTCGTGGACTAACATATGTGCAGACTGAATTAGAAAAGGTCACTTCTAAGGTAGTTTGGAACTGGAAGGATATTTCCCTTAAGAAATAATGTTGCAAATATGGTTGGGTTGTCAGCCTGCTGAGAAAATTCAATTCAACCCCCAATGCAGCTGAACTAAATCAGCTTCTCAATGTAACTTGCAACAGTGGAATCTCAGTAGAAAGCAGTGCGCAGAAGAGACTCCCCCTCCTCTCCACCTCAAGAAGAATTTCTTCCCCGTTTCCCTCCACTGCTCTGGGTCAATGTCTTCAGTGGCAGAGGCAAGAGAAGCACTTGCATCACAGTGGCCAAAGCAGAGGTTGGAGGCCACAATGGAGACACCTACAGGAGTTTCCTTGGGAGGGGAAAGAAAAAAAGACTTCCCATGGAGAACTGGAGGAACAAACTTGTTTCATGAACAGTTTTGGTGGGGTAAGCAATAAAATCTTTGGGATGGGGCAGTGCTGGGAGGGAAGAAAATCTCTATAAAGGCAGGCTTTGCGGCTGCACCCTGAAGGCCACGTTTCCAGCTGGGGAAGTTCATAAAGACCCATGGGCCTGTAGCATCTTGTGCCCTATGCACTGTAACAGCATCCACTGAGGGCCTTGCCTGCTTGTTTCCTAACTAATGTAAGCAGCTATACCTTATACTTCTTTTTCCCATTTCTAAAAGTACTCAGCTTACAGTAACTGATAATTCTATTATTTACTCATTATGTTTTAATACCAAAGAGGTCTAAAATTTAAATTGGGCTAAAAGCCAGATTTTGCCACATTCACCATAAAGACATTTTATATATACCAAGTGAATTTTAAAAAGTCAGGAAAGCACTGAGATTTTTCAAAGAGCCCATCACTTACTGAAACTAAATCTAAAGGTGTTTGTCCTTCCTGATTTTTAAGAGTTGGATCAGCTCCATGGGCCAACAATAAAGCACAAAGCTGTGTTCGTCCCTTTTGGGCTGCTTCGTGCAAAGGTGTGAAAGCCCATTTGTCCGTAGCATTGACACATGCATTATACTTTATTAGTAAAGCTGCTACATCTACATGCTGTAAAAGAAAATACTCCTGTTACAGTCGGAAATATTATTTTATTGTACTTTAGTTCTTAAAAAGAAACCAGCTATATACCTATTTTTCCAGTTTCAAACTTACTCTAGAATGAAAAACTGTGTTTTCCCCCCATCATCGTAATTTATGGGTAGCTGATTAAAAATTACAGTAGTAGACATTTACCTAACTTGAGAAAATATCTAGAAAATCATTAAGAATTCTACACAGGAACTAAATTAATAGGACTTTTAACAGTTTCTAATTTATTTAAGTGTTATAACTGCTAAACATCAATTTATAAACCAGCAGCTTTCCTTAATTAATCAACTGAAGATGGTCAATACTGATTGTTAACATTCAAGGCTATTATAAGTCAGGAACAACGCATCTCATCTCTACAGATTCGTATGAATCCCAATGGAGTTTCTGGGCACCAACAAATAAACAAAATCACCAACATCTCACTGAAAATAAGATACACGTGCTAAGGAAGGCAATACAACAGAAGACAAAACGTGCTGCACGTCACATGGCAAGCTACAGTAGATTCGGAATTGAAACTTGGAAGTTATTTAACCTCTTTAGTTCTCATATTTACTTCTCTGTAAAATGAGATGGTCAACTAAATTCCTTTTGAATTGTAATACTGATTTTCACTTTAAAAATTTCAGACATTTTTAATGGTAACATGAAAGAACTTACCCCATAAGATGCTGCATTGTGTAAAGGAATAAGTCCTCCTTTGTCTTGAGCATTCACATCAGCTCCATGTTGTAGCAGATACTCTGCAACTTCTAAGTTATTATAACCAGCTAATTTAGAAAAAAAGTAAAATTACTTGTTAATATAAAAAATAGCTACATATATGTATATATACAAAGGATAGGATTTTTAAAATAAGAGATTTTTATAGAAATCTGAAATTCTCCAACGGAGTCTATTAAAGATTTATCTTATGAAAAAAAAATTGCCCACCGGCCTCAAGTTGGAAGCTTTCAGTAATGATACCCATTTGTTTTGGAGACTCTAAAGTTCTATTGACTGTTATACTTAAATCTTTCCTTTTAAAACCTTCTTACCAAAGTCCCTGCCTTCATAGTTGTTGTATACACAACTTCCTGAACTCAGGGACATGGTCTCAAGGCTGCAAGCAAAAGACATCCAATCATATAAAAGCCAAGTTAGGAACACAAGTGGCTAGCAGAGCAGAAGACAACACACCAGTGTGGGTCTCAGGGCCCCATTTCCCTATAAGGCCACAAGGACATGCTTTTTGCTAGAGAGAACGTAAGGGTGCATATCTCTACAAGCAGCAGAATCCATTGCTGCTAAGGCCATGAAGTCATAAAACCTAGTATTTTATAAATGTACCGTAACCTCCCAGCTGTCATTTTGGGAACTGTCAGCTATCTTAGTAAATGCATGCTCACGGTAAAGTATGTATATTTATTTGACACATAATCAATAGTTTGAAAGCAAATCTGGAACTTAATTTTGTCAACATAAAATCAGGTATCACTTGAAACTTTAAAATAGTTCAAAGTATTTAACTCATTCATTTTTACTGTAGTTTTCAGCCTTTTGCTGAAAGATCTAAAGCAAAAAAAAAAAAAATTTAGTAAGATCAAGTAAAGAAAAACGCAACTACAAAACTACCATAAGCTAAATACTACACCAAATCCAAAAGTCCTTCCAGATCTCAAAGTATAATATCGCCTAAGTAAGAAACATTTTGTGTATACAACGTATTTGCCACTTACAAAGAACACAAACTTAAATAGTAATATTAAATGTTCTAGGTAAGCTACCATAAAGATACAAAGCTGATATACGCAATTATGCACAGCACAATTCAAATCAGAGGTCAGGCCACATCTTGTCTTCCATGGACTAGAAACTCCTGATTGCCAGTGGAAGAAGAAAAGCTTTACCTCGCTTTGTTAGCATTTGTGGCTTATCGCTTTTAGTGCACTTTTAATGCTCTAAAAGACACATAGATGGAGTAATTCTTTTCCTTTGCCAGTGGGGTTCCAACTTACATGGGGTCATAATTTAAAGGTAAAAACCACATACACTAAAATTATCTCTTAAGGGACTTCCCTGGCAGTACAGTGGTTGCAAGAGGCCCGGGTTCAACACACCTGGTTGGGGAACTAAGATCCTACATGCTGCACAAGGTGTGGCCAAAAAACACAATAAAAAACCCCCCCAAAACAACAAAAACCTAGGAACATAGTTGCTCACATTGTGAGACTGAAAGGAACTGAGAGAAGAGTAAACTTACACCTCCTACATTACACAAAGTGGCAGAAACACCTGCATTCTTTTTCTCTTTTCAAACCATGTGTATTTAGATAAAACCTGTATGAGTCAAATGTGCCTATGATGCAACTCCACTAAAGTATTAGTTGTAGCTCAGTGATTTTAATGGCCCATTCCCTAGCATCTTTTTTAAAGGAATATGCATTTGTAACTTTACTGTTTTTATTTATTTATTTATTAAAAAAAATTTTTTTTTGCTGTACATGGGCCTCTCACTGTTGTGGCCTCTCCCGCTGCGGAGCACAGGCTCCGGACGCGCAGGCTCAGCGGCCATGACTCACGGGCCCAGCCGCTCCGCGGCATGTGGGATCTTCCCGGACCGGGGCACGAACCCGTGTCCCCTGCATCGGCAGGCGGACTCTCAACCACTGCGCCACCAGGGAAGCCCTATTTTTTATTTTTATTTATTTATTTATTTTTGCGGTACACGGGCCTCTCACTGTTGTGGCCTCTCCCGTTGTGGAGCACAGGCTCCGGATGTGCAGGCTCAGCGGCCATGGCTCACAGGCCCAGCTGCTCTGCAGCATGTGGGATCTTCCCGGACCAGGGCACGAACCCGTGTCCCCTGCATCGGCAGGCGGACTCTCAACCACTGTGCCACCAGGGAAGCCCTACTGTTTTTATTAAAAAATTTTTTTTTGGCCAAGTGGCATGCAGGGTCTTAGTTCCCTGACCAGGGATTGAACCCGTGCCTCCTGCAGTGGAAGCATGGAGTCTTAACCACTGGACCGCCAGGGAAGTGCCTCTAGCCATCTTCAATGCAGCTCAAAAAGCTGTGCTGAAATCACAATGCTGCATTACTTGCAGTGAAGACAAAGATACACAGCGCCAATTTTATGAGTAAAAACTTAGAACAAATGTTCTGTACTCAACTGTATTCCCCAAATATCCTGTGTTGAAGCCCTAACCACTAGTACCGCAGAATGTGACTGTATTTGGAGATAAGGCCTTTTAAGAGATAATTAAGTTAAAACAAGGCCGTTAGGGTCAACCCTAATTTAATGCGACTGTTGTCCTTATAAGAGGAGGCGATTAGGACATAGAGACACCAGTGATGCACATACACAGAGAAAAGGCCATGTGAAGCCCCAGGGAGAAGGTGGCCATCTGCAAGCCAAGGAGCGAGGCCTCAGAAGAAACCAATCCTGCCAACATTTCCAGAACTGAGAAAAAACATTTCTGTTGTTTAAGCCACCTAGTCTGTGGTAATTTGTTAAGGCAGGCCTTACAAACTAATATGACAAGTAACAAGAAGTTTATGTAACTTCTGGAAGTCTTTAAAGATTTTTTCCGCTTATGCTTAACAGCTATCATCAGAAGAATGGAAAGATTTAGCGTTCCATGAGGACGGCCAGCTCAGCAGGCCTATTTTTAAAGTTTCTGTAGCCAAAACACACTCACCAAAGATGATTCAAACAATATGATGACCTGGAATAAAGGTTCCAAAGCACATGGTGACTGGCAGAGCCTCTTTCGATTGTTCTTAATGAATGTAACATGCTAGCGCTAAAGTGAACATGGCCCTGTACAAATACACTAGAGTATAACTGTTGTATTAGAAGATACTTGATTTGAATCTTTCACTTTTACTTACAGGAAATATTTTACTCAGGTAAAACGAATCTTAGATGTCACCAGCCTCAATCTGTGACACTTCATTCACTTACCTGCTAAATGTAAAGGTGTTGAATGTCGGCCTTGGGTATCACGGCAATTCACATTATCTGGTGAAGACAACTTCTTTACTCTGGCTAAACAACCCTTCTTGGCAGCATCCAACAAAGCTGCATCTCCCCTAAGTAGATCTTGAATATCTGTATCTCCATCTTTAACAAGATCCAAGGGAGTATTTCCATCTCTATTTTTCTTTGTAGGGTCTGCACCATGCTGGGCATGTGAAAAACAGAAAAGGAGGAATTACCTTAAGTTTGCCCTTGGTCAATGAGAAAATATTCAATGTAACGATACCAAAGAAAACTTTTTTTTTAAACATCTTTATTGGAGTATAATTGCTTTACAATGGTGTGTTAGTTTCTGCTTTATAACAAAGTAAATCACCTGTACATATATCCCCATATCTCCTCCCTCTTGCATTTCCCTCCCTCCCACCCTCCCTATCCCACCCCTCTAGGTGGTCACAAAGCACTGAGCTAAAGAAAACTATTTTATACAGAGACTATACCTTAAAGGTTAACATGACTGTTAATAATGCTTAATTTAATAAATAAAAAATTACAATAAAAAATACAGAGGCACTTAAATATTACTGGACTTTAACAATGCAATAATATAGTCAAAATTTTAAACTACATTCAAAACAAGGTAGTATTTCACTAAAAATTACCTTTCACATATGCTATTTTTAGTTTTCACAAACATATTTCAATGTTCGTATAAATTTAACTATACTCTTGTTTTTACTGTAAAATATCTACACTGGTACCAGTATAGATAAACAAGTACTATCAATTTCATTAGTACTAGATAAACCTGGCTTATACTGTTCATGACATTTATTCTGAAATCTAGGTACAGAATCAGATTTTTGCTTCCTACCCCCTAACTAGTTTAAGTTTATATTAGAATTATTAGAAATATCATAAACATATTCTACATAATATACCCTGTCCATAAGTACTTAAATATACCTGGAGCAGAAGTTTGCAAATTTCATATTTTCCTTTTGCTGCAGCTTCATGTAAAGGTGTAAATTTCCATAAGTCTGCTACATTAACTACTGCTCCATGCTTAACAAGAAGTTCTGCAACTTCATAATGTCCATAAGAACATGCATTGTGCAAAGGTACAAGGCCTCTGAAAAGTTAAATAAGCAACACAACACAAAGATATATTTAATTTAAATAATTACATACAGCTGATAAATTTCTTGACCTGCATAAGAAATTTTACTGATTTAAATTTATAGAACCTAAATTTATTGAAAGCAGAAATGGAATTACTTTGGGGCGGGGGGGTGGGCAGAGAGGACATTTTAAAAATATTTAAAATTGCAGAGAACACAACAAACATCTATTTTGCAACATCTAGAATTAAGAATAATCTATTCTATTCTATAGCCATGCAGCACAGCTTATGGGATTTTAGTTCCCCGACCAGGGGTCAAACCTGGGGCCACGGCAGTGAGAGCACTGAGTCCTAACCACTCAACTGCCAGGGAATTCCCAAGAATTATATATATATACTTTTTTTTCCTTCTCTTTTTTTATTTTACATCTTTAGTGGAGTATAATTGCTTTACAATGGTGTGTTAGTTTCTGCTTTATAACAAAGTGAATCAGTTATACGTATACATATATCCCCATATCTCTTCCCTCTTGCGTCTCCTTCCCTCCCACCCTCCCTATCCCACCCCTCTAGGTGGTCACAAAGCACGGAGCTGATCTCCCTGTGCTATGGGGCTGCTTCCCACTAGCTATCAGTTTTACATTTGGTAGTGTATATATGTCCATGCCACTCTCTCACTTTGTCCCAAGAATTACATATTTTTAAAGAAAAATAATTTTGAGATAAACTGGAAGAATTCAAGTATCCTCAATGCAAACTGAAAAATTTACCACATTGAAAATCAGCATCACACTATTGTTGTAGTCTCCTTGGCCATTATAAAAGGCATTATGCAACTAAGTCTTTATATAAATGCTACTCATCATAAAATCTTAACTGAAATTAAGAAGTTTTATTTAAGCCAGTTAGGAAGCAGACTTCTCTGAAAATAAAAGAACTACCATCTATCATAAAAATGTTTTCAGATTTTCCTAAAAAGGTCAGATAAAGGAACAGAGAGGCCATGGCAATTGTTGGTACTTGCCCTTTATCTTTAGCGTGCACATCAGCTCCGTGTTGCAGCAGATATTCCACCACAGACACCCGATTATAGCCAGCTGCAAAATGGAGTGGCGTAGACTGACGCCCTTCAATGTCTCTGCAGTTGACACTCTGAACAGTACACAATTTCTATAGGATGCAACACAGTATACACAGGATGTTATATATTCCGACTTCTTTTCATTCATTTAGTAGAAATTTCAAATGTCTGATTTATTTTCTTGTCTCATCTTATCAGTATTCTCATACACATGATGCTACATATTCTGACTTGTTTTCATTCATTTAGTAGAAATTTCAAATGTCTGATTTATTTTCTTGTTTCATCATATCAGTATTTTCAGAAACTCTTTGCTATTTATTCTTATTTCATCTTGTCATTTATTGAGAATCCCTCTGGTGTTCTTATCTAAAATCATCTACCTTTGCTAAAGCTAGTAGGTAAATTTTATTACTACCATTACTGCTATATACATAAAGGTAACGCAAGTACCTGAAAGCAATCATAGCTTTCATTTTGTGAAAAATGTATGTAGAGATACACTGGATCATAGAAGCATGATGGCATCACCTGGGAACTTGTTAAAAACTCAGATTCTCAGACTCCCACCTACTGAATCAGAATCTGCACTCTGACACGATCTCTAGGTGATCTGTAAGCACATTAACGTTTGAGAAGTACTGTTCTAGAACAGTAGTTCTTAAATTTTCATGTGCAGTGGGTGCAACCTCCAGATTTCCTAATCCAGTATGTCTGAGATGGGGCCTGAGAAGTTGCATTTCTAACAAGCTCCCAGGTGATGCTGATGCTGGCAGTTGAGGAATTACACTTAGAGAATTATACTGTACTATATGGAATGAATTAACTAATAGAATGCTATTGGTTAGGTACCATCCTTGGGAGAATTAAAAAAAAGTCACTCAAAGAATTTTTTTTTGTTTTGTTGGTTCAGATGAGGAAGTCTAGCTGAGAAAGGCTGTCAGAGTAACACTCAAAATACTCAACAGTATTTTGCATGAAAAGTATGAACATTTGGGGAAGGAAAGCAACATAGATAATAAATCATGGTGTTCAAAAAAAGTCAAGAGTATTTTAGTAAAGAATATTAGTAAAAACCCTTCCCTCCCCCACTTTTTAAAACTACCCTACCCTAAAAGCAGGGATAACTTTAAGCCTAATAAACCAAAGGAGCCAGCTATCAGTGGATTTATCTCAACAGGTTTAGTAACAGGGCTGATAAAGCTCTTCAGTGCTTCCCAAACAAGATGTCCCACCACTGAGAAACAGTGTTTCATGGGTCTGACGCCAGGCTCTAGGAATGAGTATTTTTAACACGTGTCAAGTGCTGCTAGGTTTGGTAGTTATCACTGGCCACTCTAACTCCCTAGCTCTCAAGTTTAATTTTGTCCACTCAGACAAGTTTTCTAATAGTAAGCTGTCCAAAAAGTATCTAGCCTGATAGCTCACCAGTAAACAAACACAACCAAGCACATAATTAAGTGTTCATTGGGTAATATGTCCCAGTGATTCATACCAAGCCACCTGTCTAGAGATATACAAGGAATAGAAAGGTTGTTGGAGATAAATTTCCTCTAAGTGACTTTATTATTTTTTTAATTAATTAATTAAATTTATTTATTTGGCTGTGTTGGGTTTTCATTGCTGCGCATGGGCCTTCTCTAGTTGCGGTGAGCAGGGGCTACTCTTCATTGCGGTGCACGGATTTCTTACTGCAGTGGATTCTCTTGCTGCAGAGCATGGGCTCTCGGCACGTGGGCTTCAGTAGTTGTGGTACGCAGGCTTCGCTGCTCCGCGGCATGTGGGATCTTCCTGAACCAGGGCTCGAACTTGTGTCCCCTGCATTGGCAGGTGGATTCTTAACCACTGCGCCAGCAGGGAAGTCCCTCCTCTAAGTGACTTTAAAAGCAGAGGTAAGGGAAGACAGCCTAATGACTATCACAGGGATAGAGAAAGGTCTTCCTCAATTCAATGGCATTCTGTTATTCTCTAAGTCCAATTCCTGCCCCCAATCTCATCCTCTCTTCATCTATTTCTTCCTCTAGGCTTCTTCTATCTCTGTGAGAACAAAGCCTGGTCTTTAATATTAGATGGACTGAATGTAGTTTTATGCTCTTTAACATACGTAAGTAGATGAGCATTACAATTTTTTATCACCACCTCCACCCCACGCACAAAAAAATCAGCTAGTTGACTCTAACTCCACCTGCCCAACTTATCACTCCTCCAGGAAAAAACTCAGCTCACTACCCTTAACTCAAGTGATTTGTTTTTCCACAAGTCATTAGTCAGTAAGAGAAACAAAATCCCCCGTTCAATATCATGTTAACCTTCTAATTAAGGGCATGAGAAAGTAACTATGAAACAAGTCAAACAATAAAATTGCATAATAGCATTTTTCTTTCAAAAAATGAAATTATTAAAAAAAAAAACCCTTAAATTATTTGGAGATGATTGTACTACCTACACACATAAAGCAATAGGAAAAGATCACATGGACTTTTAAATCAACTTCCAGAAATCTCTTTATTTAAAAGGACAGTGAATAAATGTCCTCAGAGCTCAAGTTCTGATGAGGCCAACATTCACATTTTGTTTTCAGGAAATGTAAAACTGACTTTGTGGGGTGGGTCTGTTCAGGATTAACAACACCATATAGAAATATAGTGAAATTGGTTGAAATAGAGACTTCTGCCATGAATCAAATCAATAATTTTAGCTTTTTATAAAATTTCTTATTACCTATCAATGCCCCCTCAAATAGGACCTAGCACTGTTTTGAAAGTCTGTGGGGGAGGTGTTGGTGGGGAGGGAGGGCACAACCGGGCTTCCCCTCACCGCCCCAGCTTTGGAAATTAAATTTAACATTATTGCATTACAAAAGAATTATCTGGGCTTCCCTGGTGGTGCAGTGATTAAGAATTCGCCTGCCAATGCAGGGGACACGGGTTCGATCCCTGGTCTGGGAAGATCCCACATGCCACGGAGCAACTAAGCCCGTGCGCCACAACTACTGAGCCTGCGCTCTAGAGCCCGCGAGCCACAACTACTGAGCCCGCGTGCCACAATTACTGAAGCCCGAGTGCCTAGAGCCCGTGCTCTGCAACGAGAAGCCAACACGCAATGAGAAGCCCGCGCACCGCAACAAAGAGTAGCCCCCGCTCGCTGCAACTAGAGAAAGCCTGCACGCAGCAATGAAGACCCAATGCAGCCAAAAATAAAAAATAAAATAAAAGATTGTTAAAAAAAAATTATTTAATCAAGAAACATGCCGAGTTAATTTATATTAGTTGACCTGAAAAGCAGTCTTGCTCTTTCAAAATTTTAATGTTCTGAGTTATTTAGCTGGATATACAGTTTCTGTAGGTAACAGAAATATCTGGTATAGGCATTGAGACGTTACATATGATTCTACAGTAAAAGCAAAATTTGAGAAAAGGTTATTCTAGGGAAGACTGTTATAGGAGATGGGGGCCATAGACGGGCTCAAGTTGGCTCTTCTGAGAAAGAAAAAAAAATATTTCAGTCCAGATAAATTGAAGATTATTAGGAGACAGCGTCTCTGAAAGGTGGTGACACTATATTATTACTATATTTAAACACTGGGTCCTCACAGAGGTAGAGGGGGCAAAGAAATGAAGAAACCAGAAAAAACTTATAGACAGAGGGATACATTTAGTTTTCTTCCTTTCCTGTTTTATGTGTCATATGTAAATAATAATGGACAATAATTTCATATACCTTATTCTTTTAAAAGGACAAATGAATAGGTTCTTTAAACAAAATGCATTCCCATAAACACGCAGTCACAAATTTAAATTTGTGACTATGATGTATTTATTGAGATGCATGTGAAACTAAAAAGTTTCTTTCATTACCCAACCATCCTTATTTGCAGAGCAGAACTAGATTAGCATTGTTTACCTTTTAAAACAATACACATATAAATAACTAGATTTTTCATTCTTACAGTATAGATTCATTAAACACTGTCAAAATAAAAACACAAAGTTAACAAAACTATAAGATTATGTCTTACTTTTACAGTTTCTACATCTCCAGCCTTTGCAGCCTCCAGCAATTGTCTGTCTGCCTCTGAATTACCTAATGGGATACCCTCTAAAAAGAAAGAGAAGTAAAGATTAACTCCCATTTGGAAGGTGGGACCAAATTTTAAGGAAGGCATCTTATCTGAGAGTAAAGTTGTTTTTATAGTTTGGTGATAATTATGTAGGGAATCTCCATGGTAGTAGGCGAAAAGCAGTAAAAACTTTTGAAACATTACATATGTCAAACGTATGTAGATGTGAATAATAATTATAAAATGAGATTTAAGTAATATAAAGGAACATAATGTAATGAAAGATGGCTTGCTCTATAACCAAGTCAGTTGACTGGGGGTAAAGTATTAAATTAGGAGAGCAGGGCTTCCCTGGTGGCGCAGTGGTTGAGAGTCCGCCTGCTGATGCAGGGGACACGGGTTCGTGCCCTGGTCCGGGAAGATCCCACATGCCACAGAGCGGCTGGGCCTGTGAGCCATGGCCGCTGAGGCTGCGCGTCCGGAGCCTGTGCTCCGCAACGGGAGAGGCCACAACAGTGAGACGCCCGCGTACCGCAAAAAAAAAAAAGAAAAAAAAAAAAAAATTAGAGGAGAGCAACAGCTAGATATCTAACCATGGTTCTGCCATCGACTAGCTACCTGAATTGGAGCAAGTCACTTGAACTTTCTGGGCCTCTGATTTTTCCAGTTCTAAAAAGAGAGAAGTTGGACTAGAAACATCTGAAGTTATGTTCAGGTCTGAAACTCTATGATTTATAGCTCATTTAAAATCTCATAGGAAAGGAAGAAAACATGTACCTTGTTCTCAGAGCAAATAAACTTCAGATGGATTAAAGATGCTAAGTATAAAAAAATTAAACCTTAAAAATACTAAAAGAAAATACAGGTGAATATTTTTTGTCTTGGAGCAGAAAAGCATCTTAAAGCAGTATATCAAAGGCAGAAACAAAACTAATTTGGAAAAATATCTGTCAGGCAATAACACAGCATTAAACAAAATCATAGGCAAAGAACAAAATGGGAAAAATACTGCAACATAAATCTAAGAAATGCAAATTAAAATAATGAAATACTGGGCTTTTTTTTTTCATCCATTAGTGGGCAAAGAGCAAATGGGGAGTTACACTGTCAATATTTCTATAATTTGCATTTTAAAAAGAGTCTATTACTTCTGTAATTCACATACACGCACATAGACACACATTCACCCAAGGAAATGATTAAGAATCATAATACCTGGGGCTGACAAGGAAAACAGGTCCTGTCACATACTACTGGTAGGAATGTACAATGGTATGTAACAGTTTTTCTAGAAGTGATTTAACAATCATGTTAACCTTGACTTGGAAATTCCACTTTGATAACTGACTCTAAGAAACTGGTTGGAAAGGTAAGTAATAGCACTTAGTATAAAACTAGGAAGACTGTAAATGTCCATCACTAGGTAACTAAATAGGACTAATGTTATTACCCCCAAAACTGACACTGAAACAAATGCATGGTATACAGGGAAGTAAAGGCAATTTTGAGAGCAGTCTTGTAGTTAGTTCACAATTTTAGAAGTTCACAGGAGATCTTATTAATCTGCCTTCATCTATTCAAGCAGTGTTTTTCTCAAAATGTAGTTTCCAGACCATAGGCATAAGGATCATCAAAGGTGACTACAAAAGGTACAAAAGGCTTGATCTGTTACATTTCTTCTCATTTGAGCTTTGAGATGTCAAAGACACTCCATTAAATTCTAGTAAAATACAGAGATATAGGCAAAGACACTAAAATTTATGGGACCAGATTTCTAGGCTGAAATGTTTAACCTATGCCAAATGTATAGATATCTGATCTAAATTGATTTGATTTTAAAATGTAATAAGTATCAGTCCATTCAACAGTTACATGTAAGTCAAATAGTTGGTTACCTTGTACAAATTCTATATGCTTTATATGAAGGATCTAAAAAAGAGTGAAGAGGCAGGGCCAGTCTTTAGAGTACTATTTATCACTATGGTTGCTCTTCTGAGAGACTTCATCTACCCTTTTCAGTTTTCCTTTCTTTAAAAAGAAATAGCAACTGTTGTGCCTCAATTTTAAAACCTTTCTAGATAAAAACTTAAGAGACAGCTATATACTCACAGAAGCTGGGCAGCAAATGCTACTGGAACAAACTCATAAAAGAATTACAACATTTGGGCATTGAGTACAATGAGTTGATTAAGAAGAAGTAACAGCCAACAATTCTGAAAAATTTTCTTTTCACTACCAACTCCTACATGATATGTGAAAAAAACTTAAAAGGTTAATTTAAACAATAATAATTTCATGGAAGTATTCAATACCTTGAAGAAGTTGCTGCACATTTTCATTTCCCATCTGTAAGGCAGTAAAGCCCTGAAGGGATATAATGTTAGGATCACACCCATAGCTTAGGAGTAGGCGACAGGTTTGTAGATGACCACAATGCGCAGCTCTGTGCAGAGAAGTCTGACCGAGATTATCCAGAGCATTAACCTTAACAATCAGAAAAAGGTGAAGTTAGCCTGCGGTACAAAATTTAAAATGATCTACTCATGTATCCAGCACTTGTTACTAATTAAAAAATCTCAATTAATTTCTTATGAAGCCCATTATCCAGTGCCAAAGAAAGTATTTTTGCTCAAATCTAGAGTATAAATTCACCAATTCATGAAGGTCCAATTTTTGATTAAAAATATTGAATAACAGTTGTTTAGCACTGAAGTACTCAATAGATTCACCACATTTAGAGTGAGACACTGCCTAAGAAAGTCTAATGCATGTACTTTTATGGATCTCTGAGGTGCAGAAACGTTGAGAGACTAACCCCAAGATAACAGTCGGTAACAAAGCCAGACACTAAATTAGCATTAAAATACTTATTTCTATTGCCTTAATCTTCTATCTTATTTATCATGTAAAATATAATCTGTATGGATAAGGACACTATGGTATATTCACACAATGGAATACTTCTCAGCAATAAAAAGAACAAACTATTGATACGTGGTTCAATCTCCAAAACATTATCCTAAGTGGAAAAAGTCTTACATAAAAGAGTATATATTGTACGATCCCATGAAGGCCCAGAACAGGCAAATCTAATATATGTTAGAAAAAATCAAAATGATTGTTGCCTCTAGGCATGGAGACTGCCTTGGATGGGACATTGCCTCTGCCACGAGATAATGTTCTCTATCTTCAAGAGTTTTGGTTACACAGGTGTATGCATTAGGCAAAATTCAGTAAATGTACATTTAAGATTTGTACATTTCATTGCATGTAAATTTCACATCCAAAGACTGTAAACAAATATTGACCTCTAGCTGATACCTATTAAAAGAATTTAGGGAGAAGTGTGTAGTAACTTGCGAATTACTTTGAAGTGTGTCAAAAAATAAGACATTGATGGATAGAGAGAGAAATTGATGGATATGTAAGAAAACAATATGGTGAAATGCTAACGGTAGAATTTAGGTGGTAAGTATATAGTTATACTCTGTAAAATTCTTTCAGCTTGGTTGTATTTTTGAAATTTTTCATAATTTAAAAAAAAAAATCACCTGTAAGACTCCTCCTATCTCATCCCCACCCCCCCGCCCAGGAAAATAATTCTTCGAAACCTAACTGAGAAATCAAATTCCTCAGTAATCAATCATGTGACCACTAGTGTTTTGAGACACTGTCCAATTCATATTCATGGAATCGGAGAAGACCTGAACAGGATTACATAGTAAGACTTTCGCAATGAATCTAAAAGTATCCTATGAAGAGCTAGTTTCCATGCTTACAGAATCAGAAAAATCAACTTAAAATGCCCAGAGCAATTAATCTGTTTATTCATGTACCAAAATTCACTGCGATGTGAACTATATATCCACTTGAAAACTTTATTTGGGTGCCACTCTGTGTTAGGGTTATTAGGGTGACGAACTCGTCCTGGTTTGCCTGGGACTTTTCCGGTTTTAGCACTAAAAGTCCTGTGTTAAATCCCTTAGTCTTGGGACAAACCTGGATGGTTGGTCACCCTAGACAAGATTGTTTCACTGAGCTTCACAACTCAAATTTAATATGCAACCAGATATTCCTCAAGTAACGCACCACATGTAAAAAAAAGTGCAATCAACGAAAAGTTATAGGACAGACAGACAAATGAGATATGCCAAGCAGTCAAGCAGAAATAAACTTTATTTTTTCAATAATTTACAATAGGAAAGATTGAGATTATACATTATCAAGAATTCCCCCAAATAAAAGAGAAATTAGGACACTGAGAGTCAACATAAAAAGAAACTGTAGAATTCTAAGTGGTTCCTTGAGTGGAAACACAAGGAAGGACAGATTAGAAAATCATTCTGCAAAGTTCATTTAGAGGAGAGCCTCAGGGGTCCCCAAGGGGTAAAGGGATCTCTATTTCTTTCTTCTCCCTTCATCACAGCAGCTCAATTCTATTATATAATGAATTTCTACCACAGATTTTGTTTGAAGAAAGCAACAATCAATGGCTATAAACTGAAAACTGCTGAATTAGGTGACTGTTATCTCTTCCAATCTGAGATGCTATGTGTATTGTTTACTGAGTAATTTTTTTTTAAGTTCCTGGGTAAGAAATAATGACTTTTAGCCTTGATGAAAACCTGATTATTCCATGAATAAAATGCTTTGTTTTCTTTAAATCCACTTGACTTTTTTTTGAGGTATAGTTGACATATATTATATAAGCTTCAGGTGTCCAACATAGTGAAATCACCTTGACTTTTAAACTTAAGTATACCGTTTCTACAAATAGGAAACCAATATTCTCCTAATAAAAATTATAACTCTTATAAAAATGTTCATTTGGGATATTCCCTAAAACCATCTTACATGCCACATTTTAGAATACATTTCTCTATTGAATGATCTGGAATGAATGACTTTTGTGATTGATTTTAAAAAAATGCTTTGTGTACAAATGCCAACTACAGAATTTCGCAATATGAGGAGCTACGTTTTTAGTCAAGTTACTTAATTTATTTCCTTCTGTTCCATGATCTCTGGCTTAGTTATGAAATAAGAGAGGGTAAGAGAGACTGTGGTTGGGGTAAATAACAGGAGTTATCATGGTAACCAAGCAACAGAAGATAACAGAAGAGAATCCCAGAAAAGATGATAGGTCAGAATAAATATGTCTGGCTGGGGATATTCTTGAGTGTATTGTTAGAAAAAGAAGGATAACTTGACCAGTGGGGTGTGGTTAAAAGGAAGGGAGAAGGAAAGATATATAGGAATAATGTTTCTTGAGTAAATCCACAGACTTTCTAGCAGAAAGATATAGAAAAAGTATCTGCAGAACTAATCTGAGGGAAAAATACCTATGAAAGAGTGAATAGCTTGGGAAGTCAGGCATTTCACCTGCTAAATAGAAAACAACTCACTGGATTACCAAAGATTACCAAAAATGAAGTATACCTTTGCTTCATGTTTCACCACTACTTCGACAACATCGTTATGAGCTTTCTCAGATGCAACGTGTAGAGGAGTCAAGAATCTTAAAAAGAAAAAGTCAGCCGGACAATGAATGTATTTTCCAAAAATAAAAGTGTCAATAATTTTTAATTATTAAAAGCATACTTACTCTTTAGTCTTTTCATTGATGTTTGCTCCTTTTCTTAGCAACAGTTCACATATTTGCTTTCTTTTGGGATATGGAGATGCGGCAGCACAATGCTAGATAATTTAAATTGCAGCATTAATCAAGGACTATACATAACTGATTTTTAAGAACTTTCGTGTTTCCCATCAAGAACAATTAAGAAGTTATTTCATGTCTTTGTTTCATTTTTGACTTAACTTTGCTCTTCAAAGACTTTCTTTTGGATAGAATGTGCAATGATCACCAAATTCTGACAGGGCCTGAAACCCCTATTTAGCAAGTGATATGTTATTAAATATTTTGATGACGCTTCACAGTTGTCCTATATCTCTGAAAAAGCTACTACTGCTGTAATGAAAAACTTAAATTGTGACCAACAGTCCTTCCAAAACTGTTCCCAAAAAGCATGGTGTTTATGTTATTTTTAAAGGTTAATAAAACACCCCAAAGGTGGGGATGTCTTTACATGAAGAAATAACACAGCACTTGTCAGCTCTGGATTCTGCTTAGAAAAACATTGATGGAATACCCAACAAACTGGGTGGTATTTATATCTTCCTCAATGAGTTGCTCCAGCAGGATAAGGACTTTGAATTACTTGTTTGGTAAAATCAGTGGTAGAAAATTATATACTCTGAGTTGGAGGCTGCAGGATCTATGTCTATGATGTATCAAGGAGAAAAGGAGATAGGAGATAGGGATTTGCCAGTCATAAACCCAGTAAGTATCTCATGGTCATGTCTCAGATCTTCGTCTCTCCACCATCCAGGATTATACCCATACACAACAGGTGTTCAATAAATGTCAGAATGAGTGAACGACTAAATTAATGCATGAAAGTTAAGTTAAAACTGAAACCTGAGATTTCATGGAATAAAAGTTCTGGATAACTGTCAAGCTAACTTGCGCACACATCTAAACATAGTACATATGAAATGTGTCTGATTTTAACCTATTGCTAATTATAAAGCTTATCTGATCTTCATGACTTTGCTTCAGATTCATTCTTTGATGTTGTTGCTGTCACCAAAATCATTCCTTTGCCCTCCATAAAATCATTTCTAATTGGTGAACACAGCTCTTTTGGTATGTTTTGAATAATCATCCCAGGACATCTATCAGGATGGCACAAAGAATGGAAAATAGTTTATAACCAAGAATTCTTGAGTTCATCCATTTCAAATTGCACCCTTACTCTTCTGCCCCAACCTGTTACAGACAGGGCCTGTAATCTCTGGAAACCTGGAAGACAATGCCTCTGCAACACAACTATCTACCAACAGTTAATTCCCTGTATTTTAAGGTTAATAAAAAAAATGAGTCGTTTAATGGTAGAATACTCAGAGGAAAACAACACGTAGAATTAACTTTTCAGACTGGAAGATTTTCCAAGTCAGTTTTTCCAAGTTTCCCTGTACCATCTTGATACTGTTATGATTTAAATTTTGCAGTGGTATTTCTTATTAGTCTGCAACTTTGCTATTTTTTTTTAAAGTAGCAAAAATTTCAACAATGTTTTATAGATAGGTTTCTACGTAAAACTTCAGAGTTTATATCATGGCATAAGGAAGAAAATTAACCATAAAAGATATTAGGTAAGTAAGGCTATTACAAGTTAAATCTTCCCCTAAAGACATTAATTAGTGTCATCTTCCCTCACCGAAAGCACATTCTGCAACTCATACAGCTTTGTTCCTTTAAATTTCTACTTCTAAGGCAGCCTTTGATCACAACATTCCCTTTCCTATCTTCCACCACTTACCTCTACTAGCTTCGTTCTTTTCTTACTGCTTTTCCATAGACTGCCCAATTCTCATCTACTTTGTTACAGCACCACAGAGCTGACATTACCTCTATCAGGGAAGCTGCCCCTACTCACACAGATACTTTACTCACACAGTATAAAGGGGATATATACAGACTTTAGATCTAATTCTGAAAAAATTACAATACCAAAAGGAAAATCAAGTGGCTTTTATCTTGATGGCAAGATTATTTTCTTTTTCAGTGGGTTCCAAATTTTCAATCATAAACATTTATGCTCTTTATAATTAAAAAAAGCAAATGATATATACGATTTATGATAATAGAAAAGTCATATATAATACATGCCAGTATGTGAATAAAATTTTTGTCTGGAAGGATGTGCAAATGAACAACAGTACTGCATTTTGAGCAGATGTGGTTGTCTATTTTTCTGTATTGTTTGAAATTTTTTCTTTATATACCTACAGGCATTAATTCTTAAAAAGCACATATTTTTAAAACAATACTATTATTAAAAGTAGGACATTATGTTAGTCATCCTGCATCACCAAAAGAAGACATTATGATTAACTTAGCATGTTTTTGGTTATTTCATTTTAAAAACTTAAATCTGAAACATTACCAATGCTGTTTCATGTGTTTGAGGATGCTTAAAATTCACCATTTCCAGAGAGAGATGTTTTTTGATTCGTGTAACATCAGCTTCCCGTGCAGCTTGAAGCAACGAGTGACCTTTAAATTCATCTAGATGAAGAAAAAGCATTTAAATCTGCATGAGAATTATCAAATTTATGGGACTTGCCAGACGTAGTATTTTTCTTGAACTTATTTTCAAAATTATCTACCAAGTAGCCAGAATGAAGCTCTAAAGATAGTCTCCAAATATAACCCTTGGAAAGGGAGACAGTGGTATGCCAGCTCCCCTCAGTTATGACCCAGTTCATTCCCATGTGTATACAACATGGCCTATTCAAGGTCTATTTTGGTCTGATATAAGGATTATTGCTATATATTCCCAGACCAGAGAGTTCTGAGAATTTTCCAAAGCACAGAACTTTTCTCAGTGAAGAAATAAAAGAAAAGGTGATCATAGTCCCCATATTAACATTACAGCAGCAGCAGATGGTTCTGCTCACACATCAGAGAATTGGGGACTAGACTAGTGGGATATTTCTAAGAGCCACCTACTGATCAACAAATGAAAGAGGGCATTTTCTCAAGATTCCTCGCTATTATTCATCAGACTTGTGAAACCACCCATTATATTTTACTATTCCAGAATAATACAAGCTTAACACAAGTTTCCTATTTATGTATAGTAATACTATATCTGAAATACGTGGCTATTTCTCACCACTACATCTATTTCAGTTATAGACAGAAAAGCACAGAATTGCCCAGATACCAAAGAATATTAGATGATAAGATCTGGGGACTATGTTTACAAGACAGCAATCCTACAAATAACACTTCAAAACTTCACAACAGCTAATAAGAAAGTCACATCAAAGACAGGAATAAAACTCAAATTCTTTCTTTCCAAAAGCATACCATCTATAAGAGTAACACACACAAAAAGCATTTAACTTGACTTGAAAAAAGCAAATACAAATATACTTTCTTTTCATAGCATCTTAAGAGCAAAATGAGTAGAAAACATTCAAATGATTAAATATGTTAGTGTGAACAAAAATAGATACCCATGGCTAAGGAAAATACCTTATTATTCAAAAATTTCCAAAAAACAAGAAAGAAAAACTGTTAGTTTACTGATATAACAGCTTAGCTGAATGAACATTCATCATTTTATACTTACATGCTAATCTTTCTTTTAACTGTGGTGTGGGAGCCAAGTCTATAGCACTTTTATTGTGACAATTCAGCAGTGTTGGATCTGCGCCGTAACTTAGGAGAAGAGAACACACTTCAACTCTGTTCTTGGAAGCTGCCTCATGAAGAGGAGTGAACTGCCACAAGTCCATTGCATTTACGCAGGCACCATGCTGGGGGTGGGGTAGGGTGGGTAAAGCATATACTTAGCGCTCAATTTTTAAGAGAATTTAGAATTATCAGTGGTGTGTAATTTAACAGCATGCAAGCTTAAAAAGGTTATGTTCCCAAAGGTCACTTTTCAAACCAATTACTTCAGAAAGAGTAATTTTTTTCCCCACAGAAAAACAGTCAGTGGTTGCCAGGCCTACCCACAAGTGCCTATTTAACTTTTATTGTTAAAAATAGTTAAAAATGAAGCTTTACATTTAACCTGCATCCTTTTCAAGAACTATTTTTTCCTTTCCTGAGATATAATGTACATATGGTAAAATGCACAGTTCTTAAGTATACAGTTTGATGAGTTTTGACAAATGTATATATCTGTGAGACCATCACCCAATTCAAGATAGAGGATGCTTTCATCACCCCAGAGTGTTCCCTCATGCTCCTTTTATAGACAATTCCTGCCCCCATTCTGACTGTTAGCACTATATATTAGAATTACCTGTTCCTGAATTTCATAAAAGTAGAATAGCACAGTATGGACTTTTGTGTCTAGCTTCTTTCACACAATGTTTCTGAGATTCATTCATTTTGTTGTATCAAGTTTGTTTTTATTGGGGACTTCCCTGATGGCGCAGCAGTTAAGAATCCGCCTGCTGGGGCTTCCCTGGTGGTGCAGTGGTTAAGAATCCGCCTGCCAATGCAGGGGACACGGGTACAAGCCCTGGTCCGGGAAGATCCCACATGCTGCAGAGCAACTGAGCCCGTGTGCCACAACTACTGAGCCTGTGCTCTAGAGCCCATGAGCCACAACTACTGAGCCCATGTGCCACAACTACTGAAGCCCGCGCACCTAGAGCCTGTGCTCCGTAACAAGACAAGCCTCCGCAATGAGCAGCCCGCACACCACAATGAAGAGTAGCCCCCGCTGGCCACAACTGGAGAAAGCCCCGCGCAGTAACGAAGACCCAGCCAAAAATAAATAAAAGTAAAAAAAAAAAAAGTTTGTTTTTATTGCTGAGTAGCATTCCACTGTATAGATATACCACAATTCACTTATCCATCATCCTGTTGATGGGCATTTGGACTGTTTCTAGTTTTTGACTATTATGAATAAGTTGTTATGAACATTCACAACAACTATGAATGTTGGATACATGCTGTGATTTCTCTTGGATAAATCCCTAGGGGTGGAATTGTTGGGTCCTGTGGAAGATGTATGTTTACTTTTAGTAGAACTGCCAAACAGTTTTCTAAAGTGGTTGTATTATTTTTGTATTGCCATCAGCAACGTTTTGAGTTCCAGGGCTCCACATCCTTGCTAATATTTGGTATTGTTAGTCTTTTTAATTTTAGACATTTCCAAGTATTGGATTTGGATAAACCAGAGGTCATTCTAGCTCAACCTCTCATCAAACACAAAATCCCTTCCATAGCATTTCTGCAGAAGGCAAACCAGCTACTTACTCTTTTAATACTTTCAATGATGGGAAACTAATTCTCAACGAACACAGTGTTTTATAACTATTAGATAACTCCTGACTCTCCTGAGCTTGACTGCTCTGGTAACTGCACCCTCACCTCACTTAGTGTCCTCTCTATATATGACCTCCTCCCACTCTTATTTAGTGAACACTAGGTCTTAGGAAAACACCATTCAGTTGCCTGTAAGTCCCAAGGCAATCTATCTCATATTTCACTCTCATCCACAATTAACATTCCAAATATTCTGTTAAATTCAAGATTCAGTTTTACAATAAGCAAAAGCATTACTGTTAAATGTGTAATATTATAGTCACCTTATACATTTTAAAAGGCTTATGGGCTACTCAGAGTATCTAACCATTATAGTAAAGTTATTTCTGTGGGAAAATATATTCGGTGGTAGCACATGCCCAAAAGGAAGCCGAGAGGCATTGGAAACAAATGCTCTCTTTCCCTTCTTATGACAGCTGCTGACACAATGAGGAAGAGTTTCAAGGGCAGAATGAAAGCGGAGTGAGAGAAGCGTAAAGAATGTCAAATACATATGTAGAGACTGGGGGACAAAAAGAAATGGGTGTGGGTAACATCCTTGAATCCACTCTCAAAGAGAATACAGAGCTTCTATTCTCATCCAACAGGGAGCAAAACAAGAAGTTTCTTGCCAGTCCCTGGAACCTGCTTGTTAAACAATAGCTGCCCAGCATAAGGGAGGAAGTGAAGCTTACCAAGTAAGCCTGTTCCAACCCAAAGTACAACTGGGCAGGTCTTGAAAATCTAACTGGTGGTTTTAATAACATATGGTCCACTAAAAATTACGTCTGATATTTTCAAGAGTTTTGAAACTTCAAAACTTTATTCTGATATTCACAAAATGGGACAGGTACTTCATATAAAAAATCTTACTGTATCTCAAAAATCTCAAAGCAGTCAGATGCTGATCTATCGATCATCCACATTTTGTAATGATTGTAAATACTCTTTCTATATCCACCAAGCACTAAAAACACAAAGAAGACATATATACTATGTATTTCAAGTAATATTTTATAAGAAAAGTATACAAGAACTAACCTTGACCAGAAGTTCAGTTACTTCATAATGACCATAGGAACAGGCATTGTGCAGGGGCACCAGGTCACTACAATACGAGAAGGGGGAAAACCCTGTGTTATTACAGATTCCCTAGGCTTTAATTTAATTTTAATTAAATTTACGCAAATTTAACTAGCAAATAGCTTATGTGACCTTCTAACAAAAGTGTATAAAACTTAATAATATGTATTTGAACCCTAAGTCCTAACAATTCTAATGCCCAAGTCTCTTTCAAATCCAGCCCCCCACCCCTGCCCCCACTGTTACTGCCATCCCCTTAGTTTGGGCCTTATTTCTCCCTGTACTACTGAAATGGGCCCCACTTCAATTTATCCTCCACGCTATAGCCAGAGTTTTCTAAAAGGTAAATCTGATATGGTTAGTCCTCATTTTCATGTCCTTCACTGCTACTTCCTTGCTTTCAAATGATGGCTCCAACTGTTTAGCCTGGCATACAATGATCTGACTCTCTAGCCTTACCCTTCGATAACAGTATGCTAAACCATTTAAAGTTCCCTGAACTCCATAGTATCCCCTGGGTGTAATGGGATAGATTTCCCTTCCTTCTGATTTCTACACATCTTTTCCAAACTCAGAGCTCAAACACTGGCTCTTCTTTGAAACTTTTTTTTTTAAGATTCTGTAAGGTAAATTGCTATATTCCGTAATACAAAACCGAATTCCTTCATGACGGCAATGGAGGAAGAACTTTCTATACAGGAAGGTACAGCAGAACCTTAAAATCCTGAATTATATCTCTAAGTTGCTCCTCCTTGGGAATCACTCACTAATCACCACAGACATCATCATGATGGCCGCTGCTGAGGGATGGCCACCACTGAGTGATGGCTACCCATGGCTTAGTCTTTGGTTCTATCAGTCCTCTCTGTAGAGGCTCATGGCTTTCCTCACCATTTTGATTATGATTTCTTACTTACCTGAGCACCAATTTCATTCCCAACTATCTACTAGCTACCTCCACCCGAGTTCCCATCATCATCTCATAAAACCAAGACTTCTAAAAGTGAACGCAAGGTTTCTCCCCTCCAGGATAATTAATTTTCTCTACTGGATTTCAGTATGTGTATCATTGGGTCTCACTCATTCAGCTTCAGAATATGAAATGGAATAATCTCTACTATTCTCCCTCATCACATCCAGATATTCGACAAACCTTAACCATTCTTACACTGTAATATCTCTTGCATCTGTGCCTTCTTTTTATTTCCATTTCCTCTGCCACTACTATTGCAGACCTTAATACGCCCGAACCCCTACAATGCTCACTCTCCTAACTGCTCTTTTTGCCTCTAGTCTCCTTCTTCAATCTACCCTACACATTGCTGCCAGAGTGTGTTTCCTAAAACTCCTCTTTGCATAAAACTCCTCTTTTAGAAGAATCATTCCCCTTGCTTAAGATCCTTCAACAGCTATTGTGGCTCACAGAATCAAGCTTGAATTCCTTAGGCTAGAATACCAAGTTCTTTAAAAGCTGGTTCTTACCTACTTCTCCAACCCTAACCTTTACTTCTCCCCTATATTAATCATAGGCTTCAGCCACGTTGGTCTAGTCATTGTTTCTTAAGATATGCTGCAGTATCTGTTTTAGCACCTTCTCTCACATCAATTCTCTTGCACGGAGTGATGTTTCCTAAACTCTCTGCTTTCTTGAATTAAGTCCAGGTCAAGTATCATCTCCTCCTGAAAGATTTCTCAACCACTACAGCCAGCACTAAGCATTCCCTCCTAGGAACTCCTATAAGTGCTATCCCTTTCTATTTATCACCTCACACTTAGTAGAGAACTTATACTGTTAGGTATCTTTTCATGCCTCCTAGAGTACAGTGTAAGGCCTATGGGTGGTGGCCTTAAGGTTTTATAATTCCCTGTGCTCTCAGAGCAATCTGCATATTATAAAAGCTCAATAAATGTTTTATGCTGTTTAGTAAAAAATATGATTTTTACAAGATTACAGAGATTATCACAAGTACAGTAACATTTAAGAAATCCTCATTTTTGTTTAAATGCTTATTTACCCTTTATCTTTAGCATGAACATCAGCTCCATGTTGCAACAACAGCTGTACAATCTTTACTCTGTTGTAACCTGCTGCCAAATGCAATGGAGTTGACTGAAATGTTAAACAGACAAATTAGTAAAATTCAATAGCTAAGAAATATGCATGAAAAGGTAAAAATCCAAATATAAAACCAGAAATCCAGAAAAACCTTTATAACTTCATTGTCTAAATAATAGTAATAGTATTAATCTGGTTTTACAAAATCCAACATATATACTGAAGGCATAGTATAATAGTTTATAAGTTCACTATTGCAAATAGGAAGCTACCTAAATGTTCATTATTAACAAAGTTTTACTAAGGTTAAGAATTAATCCAAATTATTGCTTAAAAGAAAATGTCAACATTTTTGTCAAATGTTTTAACTTAAGAGATAAACACAATTTCATGTTACCAGGAGATGCACACAAACTTAGTTGCAAAAGGAAGTACCTTTCTGCCATCACTTGCATGGCAGTTGACATTTAATGGTGTAAGCAGAGCCATCATTTTTTCCTCATTGCCACTCCTAGCATACAAAAAAATGTATTAGCAATTTTTATTCTTTATCAGATCCTACCTGGAGACATGTATGTGACCATTAAAAAAAATTCATTCTCTTTTAGAGAGTTTGTTTATTGTAAAAAAAAAAAAAATTAAAAATTAAATGGTGAAATATTTACGATACATATTTATAACACTAGTACACACCTAGCACTCTCCAAGAGTTCATCTTTCTTATATTCACCTGTGAATTAGGGAAAAAAAAAAAAGCAGAAATTAAAACAAAATTAATTACAGAAGTAATGTCAGTTTTATCCATAAAGATGCTCAGTGAACTATATTTAAAGTAGAAAAAATTGGAAATAAATGTCCAATAAATGGAAAATAGTTAATCAACAGAATACTGTGCAGTTTAAAAATATTTATATGAAGACAGACAGAATACCTCTGTTATGAAAGTGAAAAAAAGATTCAATGTTATATAATGAAACATTACCGCAACTATATGAAAACAATATGCACAGAAAGAGGAAAGCCGAGAAGGAAATAAATCAAAATTTTAACAAAGTTTGTCTTAGGGGGTAGGTTATGGGTAACCTTTTCCATTTCGTTTTTACTCCTCAAATTTCATAAAACCAATGTTATTTGTTTAACAGACAAAATGCATTCACAACTTCATTCAAAATCAGAACAAAACAAAATCCAATATAAAAATATCACAGAAATTACAAAAGATACTCTACAGCATCACCAATGGAACATAATCATTAACATTTTTATGAATCCAGAAGATTTTTCTACACTAAAATTGTTTTATTACAATGCTGCTTTAAATATATACAAACAGGGCGTCCCTGGTAGCGCAGTGCTTAAGAATCTGCCTGCCAATGCAGGGGACACGGGTTCGAGCCCTGGTCCGGGAAGATCCCACATGCCACGGAGCAACTAAGCCCATGCGTCACAACTACTGAGCTTGCTCTCTAGAGCCTGCGAGCCACAACTACTGAAGCCTGCACGCCTAGAGCCCATGCTCTGCTACAAGAGAAGCCACCGCAATGAGAAGTCCACGTACAGCAACGAAGAGTAGCCACTGCTAGCTGTAACCAAAGAAAAGCCCACGTGCAGCAATGAAGACCCAACACAGCCAAAAATGAATAAATTAAAATATATATATATATATATATACACACACAAAAACAGGACTAAATAAACTTCTTATGCCTATAGCCTTTATATTTACAAATGAATACAAGCAAAAACTTTAAAATCGATACAATTTAAATTAACATAATAAAGTGTTTATTTATTTGCTTAAACGAAATCCTAACTGGTGTCCATAATATGAATTGTATATTGATTGTTGTGCAAGGCTTCTTTTGAGCCCCAAGATTTTTAACAAAGGTAAAAGTAGGGAATAGCATGGAATAGGGAAGGAGGAAATGAACACTTAATTGTTGGTTACAATAGCTTACTTTTCTAGAACTCTTTTAGGGGACTAGTCTAAATTTGCTCAGTAATACCAGAAGCAATATCACAAAGCCCAAGCACAAAAGCTCACAGCAGAGCCCCTCAAGCTCCTGACTATTAGACATAATTCTAATGGTGATCACACAGTAGATAAGAATACAAAAAATAATATGGCAGAGAGTCGCTTCAGAGGAAATACTCTGGTAAGGGAGAAAATATGTGAAGTAGATACTACCACTTAAAAAAGGCTGACAGTCTAAAATAAACCTAAACCTAGGGACCACAGCCTTATGTATCTTAATATGTTCCAAGCACATGAATATGTTCTAGTAGAACACAATAATTCTCACTCTTCATGGTACTGAAATTGATGTGCCCAGAATCCTGTTTAGAAAAGCAAGAGAATGATTATTAACACACAATTATCTACCACCCCTGCCCCCAATAAGGCAGGAATCACAAATTTAAAAGCTAATTAAAAAAAAAAACACAGAAAACTTTACCTTCCTTGGACAAGAATCAAATGTCAACTGTTCAGATGCAAAAAAGAATAGCCACTGAGGGCTTCCCTGGTGGTGCAGTGGTTGAGAGTCGGCCTGCCGATGCAGGGGACACGGGTTCGTGACCCGGTCTGGGAGGATCCCACATGGTGCGGAGCGGCTGGGCCCGTGAGCCATGGCCACTGAGCCTGCGCGTCCGGAGCCTGTGCTCCACAACGGGAGAGGCCACAACAGTGAGAGGCCCGCGTACCAAAAAAAAAAAAAAAAAAAAAAAAAAAAAGAATAGCAACTGAACTGATACTATTAAAAAAATCTCATTGAGGTCATTAACTGACTGTCTACTTAGCAAGTTCATTCTTTATATTCTTCCCAGAATACCCAAAGAGAGTATGTAGACTTACCAGTCAGCACTGCTTTGGCAGACGGGTCTGCTAAATCCAATGCTGTCCTTCCATCTGTATTTCGAATGGTTGGCTCAGCTCCATGCTGTAAGAGCACTGCAAAACAGCAACACTACCTTTCAAAATGGTAATTGTGACAATTTGATTTTAATAAATCATTTTCTCAAAAATTCTGGTCCAGGGGCTTCCCTGGTGGCGCAGTGGTTGAGAGTCCGCCTGCCGATGCAGGGGACAGGGGTTCGTGCCCCGGTCTGGGAAGATCCCACATGCCGCGGAGCGGCTGGGCCCATGAGCCATGGCCGCTGAGCCTGCGCATCCGGAGCCTGTGCTCCGCAACGGGAGAGGCCACAACAGTAATTTAAAGACTTTTTATATCCTGATAGTATGGTAAATGTTATATTTTAAAGATAAGAATATATAAAATATTCCATTATTTAATGTATTAGACACATTTAATTTATCTCCCCTAAGCTCAATGTCAGATTTTCCTTTGCTAAACAAGTGACTAAGGACAGATAAAGAACTAAAAGGCAAGTTTACTTGAAAGCTTGTTTTCTCACACCAAATGAACACTGTCTAGAAAGATTACTCTATAATAGCAAAAATGAAATTTCTAAAGCTGTGAATAGCCCAGGAATAGGGATCTGCAGGATTAAAAAAAAAAAAGAAAGAAAGAAAGAAAAAGAAAAAAGCACTCTGTAGAGTTAACAAACCCCCAATCAAAACTGCTACATTACAACCCAAAAAGCATAAAAAGACTTGTGCTATACTCTGTACATATTGCTATTTGGTTATATAAAGATATTCCATCACACTGTATAAATAAGGAGCTGGGGAAAGACAGGCAAATACATGCAAAAAGGGAAGCTCAGCTCCTGTTCCTTTATAGGGTTAATGTTCATTCCACTGTACTCCTATCTCTAACAGTGATGTCCAACAGAAATAAAATGTGAGCCACATATGTAATTTAAAATTTTCTAGCAGCCAGATTATAAAAATAAAAAGAAAAAGGTTAATTTTAACATATTTTATTTAATCCAATATACCCCAAATATTGTCATTTCAATATTTACATTTATATTGTAAGCAATATAAAATTGAGATATTTTGCATTCCTTTTCTTCGTACTAATCTTTGAAATCTGGTATGTATTTTCCCCTTACAGTACATCTCAATTTGAACTAGCCACATTACAAGTCTTCAACTACCATACTGGACAGTGCAGATCTATAACTATATTTGGAAAACCCTACATTATTAAAGCTAATTATTTATATGCCTGAAACTCAGGTACCAGAAAAGGATTCTGAGTAGAGGGCAGATAACACAAAGGACAAAAACAACCAAAAAAAGATAACATACAGGAAAGGAGAACTGGACAGAGGTTACTAGGTAATCCTTTTCTTATCTTTATAAATTACCTAACCTAATTTAAACTAAGCTCATGACTTCAGTATAAAGTGATTTGGGTTGGTGGGGGGCTGGGAGAGAGAGAAAGAACAATTTAAGTCTAGCATAGAGCCCCTAGACTTTTCCTAGTGCACAGAACTGGTTTTCTATCTGTCTCAAGGATTTCAAGTGTCCCTGTTTTGCATCAGGAAATAGAGGTAAGGTAGCAGTCCAAAATCTCTGACTCTGTTAAGCTCAGAAAAGTCAATACCGGGTTAATGACAATTCTCAAATAAGCAGCCTTCTCACGTATAATTTTCTGTCAGTGACCAAACTGTTAAGCAAATCCTATTTCATTCATTAAAGTATCCTAAATGACTGATAGTTTTTCCTTCAAATGCTTCTTGACTTATCCTGCCATTTCTACTCTCCTACAACCACCCTAGTTCATGCCTTCATCATTTCTCATCTGCATTATTCTATAGCTTCCTAGCTAGTCTCCCTAATGCCATCCTTTCTACTCAGCCCTCTACCACATCACTCTTTCTAAAATATACTGCTCTCACCACACTGTCCCCTCCTTAAAAGTTATCAACGATTCCAAACTATCTACGTAACAATATCAAGCTCCTTACCCTGGAATCCGAAGCTCCTTATAAAGAAGTCACTACCTACCTTTTTGACCTTTCTCCCCAGTACTTCCTGGGAAGACTCAGGAAGGAGTGACTCAACTCCAGCCCAGTCACTGCACTCATTATCCTCTAACACTCTGTTCACTTCCACCACGCCTTCATCTGGTTCTTTGTGTGTGTTATTCCCAAGAGAATCCATATTTCTAGAGAAGAGAAATTCTGTACTACTCTATTCTCTAAAATACTTAAGCTCAGTACCACATACAAAAAGACACTCAGTAAACAGTGGTTGGATTAATCACGAAATGTTCTTAAATACTTAAATTCAGCCTGGCAGAATTTGATCACATTAACAAATGAATTCAATTAAGATCGAGAATAGTTACAAACTATTTCAGAAAAATTCTGGAATGTAAACAGTCTTACCAATGCAAACATCAATCTTTCCTTTAATTGCAGCTTCATGGAGAGGAGTATAATTCCAATTATCACGAGCATTTGGGTCTGCACCATGTCGCAAGAGGAGATTGACTACTTCAGCATGACCAAAAGAACATGCGTTATGAAGAGGAATAAGCCCCCCATCATCACGTGCTTGGACATTTGCACCATTCTGAAGCAAATATTCAACTACATCTTTCCGTCCAAAACCTAGAAGAAAACAAATGATCCATATTTAAGTTCTCCAAAGAAAATATATCAAATTAGAATCAATAAGTACAAGCCATGCTAAAATGTTTTTGGATGCAAAACAGTAACAGATTCATGAAATATATCATTAACTAATCTTAATTAGAAAGTCAAAGGGTCTCTCCAATACATTAGGTAGTACTACTACTAACTTCAAAGGAAGGTTATAAAATTAGTGACTGAAAGTCCAAAGTTCAAACATTTTCCACTCTACAATAGCATTCCTAATTGCAAATGATGAGTTCTGCATATTTTGTGTGCAGACATTTTCAGGTATTCAAAGTAAATACTAACCAACTCTTGCTAGAATCCCTTTCCCACATGTATCTCATGAAATGTTTCTATTGAACTGGGGGACTATGAGACAGCAACAAAAATGTTTGTATTTGTCTATGTAGTGAAGATAGAGAGGTGACACTAGGCAGAAGTGTGATATGAGGTGTCTTCAAAGGAGCCCTTACTTTGCCACTTGCACAACACAAGCAACTTCTGCCTAGGCAGGAGGCCTTCTTTAGAAACCCATGTCCCACAGTTCTGCTGCAATTGCCCCCGTAAGGAAAAAAACCAAAAAAGACAACTCATTTATACTGGTTAATAGATTTAGTACCAATGAGTTTCAATCTTTTACCATTCCCATGTAACAGCACCTGAAATCTTTTTACACTTAATAGTAAAAAGAAAAGGATTTCAGGCATATGTTAAAGTAGTTGGGGAGACATACCTATGTATTGGGAGAGAGACAAAAGACCTTTACATTCATCTGAAATTTTATCAGAATATTCTTAAAACCACCAAGCCTGAATATAGTCCTTCTAAGAAGACCAGAGTGGAGTTGAATGAGAAAGCAACAACATACAATGTTTCCAAGGTGTATGTCTGAGGCTGGCCTGGCTGCAACTGAGGGAAGAGTTACATGACTGAAGAGATTAACTGTCTTGTTTTGTTTTGTCTAAACATTCTAAGCTCTATGTCACAGAGGTGGGTGTCTTTGATACTCCCTATTCTCGATCTTTGATTCTCCCTACTCTCAAAGAGTTTACAATTTAGGATGTGGAGAAACAGTAATCTCAATATACTATAACTGTCATAAAAGAGGTATATAGAAAATGCTACTAGAACTCAAAGAAGAGAATACCTAATTGGGGGAAAGCAGAGAACAGGAAGGACTATCCCAAAGGAGAGTCCAGTGATGACATGTGAGCTGAAGGCTTACAGAAAAATGAAGGGATCATTAGGAAAATGAGAGAAGTGAGGTGAGGAGAAAAGAGACAGGGAGTGGGAAAAAGCTAAGCAAGGAAAGAGCACTGCAGTTGAAGCAGAAGAAATAAAATGTACACAGGCATTGAAGTGTGAAAGAGCTAATCATTCATAGTAGCCAGGACATAGAATGCCCAAGTAGGCAGAAGCCAGATGAGGAAGAACCTTACAAGCCACACTAAGGTGGTGTATGGATTTTGTCCTATAGACTAGTGTTTTTCAAGCTGCTTTCAGGCAACAGATTTAATGCAATTTTTTTTTGCCTTAAAAAAATTGAGATATAATTGACATATAAGGTTATATTAGTTTCAGGTGCACAACATAATGATTTGATACTTGTATATAGTGCAAAATGGACACCACAATAGTCTAGTTAACATTTATCACTATGCATAGTTAAAAATTTTTTCTTGTGATGAGAACTTTTAAGATCTATTCTCTTAGCAACTTTCAAATATATAATACAGTATTATTAACTATAGTCATCATGCTGTACATTTCATCCCCAGGACTTAATTTCACATAACATAATGCCCTCAAAGTCCATTCATGTTGTTGAAAATGGAAGATTTCATTCTTTTTTTTTTTTACAGCTGAATTATATTCCATTGTGTATATACACCTCAGTTTCTTTATCCATTCATCCCTTGATAGACACTTAAGTTTTTTCCCATGTCTTGGTTATTGTAAATAATGCTGCAGTGGCTCTATTTACAATAGCCAAGACATGGAAGCAACCTAAATGTCCATGGACAGATGAATGGATAAGACAAATATCATATGATATCGCTTATAGGTGGAATCTAAAATATGATACAAATGAACCTATTTATAAAACAGAAATAAACTCACAGACATAGAAAACAAGCTTATGGTTACCAAAGGGGAAACGGTGTGTGTGTGTGTGTGTGTGTGTGTGTGTGTGTGTGTGTGTGTGTG